>NC_134706.1:27112795-27421295 GCF_043290135.1 Rhipicephalus microplus | reverse complement strand
AAGTGAGCTCCGTAACTGTCTGCATCAGAGTGCGACACCTCAACAGTAGCTCACGAGGGATGGGGGTAAGGAGGGATTAAAAGAATAGGAATAAATGTATAGAGATAGAGAGGGGGAAGGAGAGAGCGTGGAGCAGGGACAGCAAAAGCCAGAAGCAAGGAGGATATAGGAAAGATGGACATGGTCGCAGGAGTCCAAGGACGGGGCACCACTCAGCGAGAGCTCTGGTCAACGGCAGGAGATGGCGTTTAAGGCGAGCCAGTCGGCCAGAGCTGCGCTGTCGTCGGAGATCGCGGGGGCACAACCGGTCGGCACGAAATCCAGGGAGCGATTCCTAAAGTACACTGAAATGGTTCCGCGAATTGTCTATCGTCAGGTTCAGCCGCACACTGGTACCGTGACGCTGTACACAAGTATAGTATCCCGAGAACAACCTTCTGACTGTCTTCTATATTCTGCCTTAGTGGCATATTTTTGTGCACTGGGTGTTGCAGCGCTGTATACAATTATTGTGTTGCGTATAGGTTCTGCTGACCGATTGCCGTCCGTCGGTTGACGTATCTGCTTCTGCAAGTTCGGTATATAGTACTGCGCGCAACTATACAGCGACTCTCATTCCCGTGCTGTTTGCAGAAAACAGACGGCGTTTCTGGTGGTGCTTGACAGCGCAACGTCGACTTCCGTTAGCAGACGCCCAGACGGAGGAACAATGCAGGAAGCTCTGTGGAAGGATGACGTCAGAGCAGCGACAGAATGACGCACGCATTACGCGCCGTGTGTTTATCGAAGGCGACTCCCGCGGACGCCAAGGGCGCGAAAGTTTGTTTTGGCACGGGCGACTTCCGAAGGCCACCGAAGAAAAAAAAATCCAAAATGATTAACGAATAAGACGCTCGATACCTGTCAAATAAACTAAGCGATATGTCGCGTGAACAAATGAAGTTTGTGTTGACGTCCTCTACGTTCTGATTTGTTAACAAGCGCTCTAAAACAGTCAAATGGAATACCAAAGTGCCCAAGTTTAGCTCCGCAGTGTGAAGTATGAGGAGACCCAGGCTCTTGCATGTACATGATGCGCAATGTTCAGCTTCTGAATATCAACCTTCGTAAAGTTGATGCAGGCGGCTCCCCCGTCGTGATGGTAATTATGGCGGTACAATAAGGTTTAACCTAACCCAATAAACAATTGTATCGGGCCAGTCGGTATGGATTCATCTTGGTAGGAAGCGCAGTCACTACTACACAAAACACACAACACAAGCCTTAACTTCAACTAAACGTTTATTGCAAACGTCAGAGTTTATAAAGGGGGTGAAAGAGAAAAATAATAATAAAAGGTAGACAACAAAAAGCACACGTGCCAGTCCCGTACATTAGTTATCCGTTATTGTCTATCACACCATCCAAAAAAAAAACAAAGTTATTTACGCGTGAGCGAGATAGAGGGTGCACTGACACACTCAAAATCATTGCGTGTCATTTCCGCAGCTTCTACTATCAAACGGGTTAATAAATCTCTTTCCCGATATAACACGCACGTGTTATCGAAATAAGGCACACAACCGCACTCCTTACAGTGGATCGCCAAGTGACCTTTTATTATTATTTTTCTCTTTCACCACCTATACAAACTCTGACGTTTGCAACGTTTAGTTGAAGTTAAGCGCTTGTGTTGTGTGTTCTGTGTAGTAGTGGCTGCGCTTCCTACCAAGAAGATTAACCTAACCGCCGCATTAATGTGGGCCTTGTGGACATCCTGATCCGAAAGATGTCCCCTGTGAAGGACTCGATCGCCTCCAGACACTCTCCTTCCCAGGATCTGTAAAAGCCGCCGGACACTGCCAAAGCATGTGATCCAGAGTATGTGATGACGTTGCACTTCTCCCAATTGATTTGGTTCTCTCTTTCTGGATATATATATATATATATATATATATATATACTGCCAATAATGCTTTGATTCTTGTAAGTTGTCTGTAACAATCTCTGAGACACCGTTTGTGCACTATTGAGTTTAGCGCGTGGCACCGGCATTTTCCTTCTCTTCACGTAGTAATACTTCATGCACGCGTGTTAATAATTGTGTTTGGATGTGATGCACTGTCGGCGCCTAAATTATTATTATTATTATTATTATTATTATTATTATTATTATTATTATTATTATTATTATTATTATTATTATTATTATTATTATTATTATTATGTGGTTTGCATACATAGACAGCACGAGGGCAAAGAGTAAATAGGCAGGGAACAGGCTGAAAAGTGCCACCTGTAGGGGCACAACAACTGCTTTCCAGTAGGTCTGAGGAAACATTCAATTCCCCAGCAATATACGACTTGATAGCCTCCTTTAATAGTGAAGGGCACTGTATGTATGTATGTATGTATGTATGTATGTATGTATGTATGTATGTATGTATGTATGTATGTATGTATGTATGTACAAGTGTATGTATGTTAGCACGTAAGTACGAGCGTCGTGGCTGGTTTACGAACATTCTGGCACCCATAGTGGCTTTCCGGGGAATTACAGTGATAATGTAATATGATGCACCCAGCACTGACGCAGAGAGAGAGAGAGAGAGAGAGAGAGAGAGAGCCCACACCAAATCGAAAGCCTTTGCCACATGACGACAACACGAGAGTGGAGGCCGCAGTCCTCTATGCCGTATACAAACGCACTCCTCCAGCAGACCTCACAGACTGGCATTTATCACGAGCGGCGAATTCGATCCAAACTATCAAAATTGTATTCCAAGTGAACTATCAGCCATATATACATTGTGGGAATATGAGAGTTTCCCCCTCTCCGACAATTCTCCAACCAGCTGCCTCAAAATTAACGAGGTAAATGGACCCACCAGAATTCCGAAAAGCGATAAACAGTCGGCCACCGCGCCCACCTCTCCCTGATGCGCAGGACAGGTGAGTAGAATAAAATTGGCAGCGACTTAGCTCGGCTATGCCAGGATATACGAATCGTGAGTTACGTACGGACGAACGGACGGATTAGCGAGCGAGCTCGCGCGGGTCAGACGCCAATTACCCACTAGTGTCACGTCACTCCAGGATCTTGCATGCCAGCTGTGCACAGTGTGACGTCACTGCTCCTCGGGCATGCGCAGCAGAGCTCTCGATAAGCCACGTGACAGTGCTCAACATCAAACTGTGCATATAGTTCACGCTATAATTAAAGTTGATACCACCGCTTTTGAAAGACGGTGCACCGAACAATGACCACGAACGGTTTTCCATTGCGCCTGGTACGCCTTTTATTCGGTGCAGCACTATAACTGGGCTGCAGAGCGTGGGACATGTATACACCTTATTAAGGGAGGGGTAAACAAAAATAAAAAAACGAGACAACGACGCGTGCTCGGAAAGTGTAGGCTTTGGTGAAGAAGAGTCCGAGAAATGCACTTCCTGCTTATGAAAATGTCGATCCACGTGGGTGGCGGCAGCGGTCCGGAATCGCCATATTTCCTCGCTCTTTCTTGCACGCCACCCAGGCAGCTAGCGAGCGAACTCTTGAGGAGACGTAATCTATGGACGCCATAAAGAGTGAATAAAAGTTAAGCAACTAAACCAAACATTACCAACGCAACAGGTAGCGAGGAGATCAGAAGCGTGAGCGGTGACAAGAAGCTCCTATTTTTGCTTGTTTGTTCGTTACAAAAACACAAAGCCACCCGACAGTGGAGCGAGTCAAAGAACGAGAATAAACAGAAAGGTATACATACACCCACCTAGGAAGAAAAAAACGAATAGGTATGGTATACAAACCAAAGCTTAAAGAATAAAGCTGATTTGCTCGTCGCATACGAAGCCACCCAGGTAGCACAGCACGTTGGCTCAGTATTGTCTATACGTTAGCAAACGATGGTCCAGTGAAGGCCCAGTCGTGCCACTCTAAAGCTAATGTTGGCAGAGCCAGTCCATAAGAATGCCAACAATGGTCCATCGTAGCCAGCCGAAATAAAACATTGGTACCACCATCGTAAAAGGACAGCCGCAAAGGGCCATCGTACGCAGCCAACATGCAATATTGGCACTGCCACGCAGCCTGACAGGAGTGAAATGCACTATTTCGTGTGCGCGTGTGTGTTTCATTGTTTTTGCAGAAAGTTACCGTAGTTTTTTTACTATATGACATGAAGTTTGCAACTGGGAAGTTTTAACAGAACTAATTATCATATTATTTTTTTTTCGTTTACGTGTCATAAGACAGGCCACAGTGGAGGGCTCCCGAAATTTTGACAATCTGGTGCTTATTGACGTGCACTGACAGTCGAACAGCACACGCGTCTTTAGCATTTCGCTTCCACTGAACTTCGAACACCGTGGCCGGGATTAAAGTTTTGGGTCAATACATGACACTTTTGCGCATGACAGTAGATACATGACAGAAGTGAACGAATTATCGTCTGCATCGTATGTCACGTGCCAGAAACGGTTGAAGGCACTGGATTCATTTCGCTGTCGAAAGATAAACTGGGGACGCATTATTGCTGCAATCAACAGGCCACGCAGCAGAGAATTTTTTTTTAATTACATGACACTTTTGCGCATGACAGTAGGTACATGACAGCAGTGAACGAATTATGTACAAATCCCAACGTTACGATTAATTAAAGTCACGACGTAGTTCAAGAAATTCACTAGGATGAGATAAAATCAGCTCGCACGAGTTAGAGTCAATTGGAGATAATTTGGTAAGGTCCTTGTCCTGCTGGTGTAAATTGCGGGCCATTTGGGGATGTTTGGTAAATTGGAGATCATTTTCGTGGTGTCTTCGTACTGCAATGTAAATGGGTGATGTATTGGTGATGTCTTCGTCCTCCTATAGTGCCGATTCGAGGTAATTCAGTTATATCTTCTTCTTGCTAGGGTGAATTAATGAGCATTTGGGTATGTCTTCTTCGCGCTTGTGTCAATTCGAGGCATCTGGTGATGCCTCTATCCTGCTCAGGTGAAATCGATATCATTTCCTTGGTGATGTGTTCGTCTTTTTAGTGCGAATTGGAGCTAATTCGGTGATGTCTTCATCCTGCCTTGGTAAACTGGTGACCATTTGGGAATGTCTTCGCCCTGCTGCGTGAATTGGAGATCATATCGTGGTGCCTTTGTACTGCAAGGTAAATGGGTGATGTATTTGGTAATGTCTTCGTCCTTCTAGTGTCCATTAAAGATAAAAGATAAACTGGTGATGTCTTCGTCCTGTTAGCGTAAATTGGTAACCGGTTGGAACGTCTTCTTCCTGCTAGTTTCGATTCGAGGCAACTGGTGATGGCTGCATCATGCTAGGGCAAAATGGAGATCATCTGGTGATGTCGTCGTTCTGCCGTAGTGCCAATAAGGGATCATTTTGGTAATGCTTACGTGCCGCAACGGACATTAAATAAGCCGATAGCAATAATGATAACCATGGTGATGATCTGTGGAACGAAACGCCGCATGTGAGGTATGCGACTCCCTCCCCCCCCCCCCCCCAGCTTCCACCTCCCTCGCAATAGATGCTTCTAATTACGGTCTTCGTGCGCGATCGCGTCACTTCATCTGCTTCAGAATCCTGTTTCGCCTTCTGCTAAAACTCACTGGCGCAGGCCATAGACACTCGTCCATTGACCAAATGCAGTAAGTTACGTTTTCTACGCACCGTAGAGTATATACGGCAGAGGAAACGACCCTTTGCTACTCTTTCCACCAGCACGAAAATCCCATTCAAGCTTACGCACCAGAACAGGTGTGTCAAATTTCCACAACACTCTCTGCAGCCCTAACCCACAAAGCTGCCGGAGGTCAGTGACGTCATCGTGACGACGTTTGGTCGACGACACTCAATCAACGTGCTCTATGACTCACTCAGGTGCAATAGCGGGCAACTCACGGCGGTGGGAAGTCAGGCAAGGAGTCGAGCGGGCAAACGGTCTCGAAAAGGAGCTTGTTGTTGGCTCGTGAACCGAATCAAAAAAGGACAATAAGAGAAAAAGCAAAGGTTCCCGCGTCGTGGGACACGCAAACAGGAAAGGGTGAAAGGGTCCGCCCCGTAGCGGTGGCGAAAGAAAGTAAAAAAGAACAAGCAGATGTTAACGAGAGGGGTATAGAAAAGTGGCATTCCTGGTCGTACCACGTAGGCGTGAAAGTACGCGCGATCGTCAGGTTGGGGCGAGACGAGAGAGAGAGAGAGAGAGAGAGAGAGAGAGAGAGGCTCTAAGAGAGAACACGACCGACAGGTGAAGATTGTTCGAGAAGGGGTGAAGGGGGGGGGGGGTCTTTTTGGCAGCGTCTTGTGTGTCTCTCGCAATCAAACTCACGTGCACTGTACGAGTGGGACTTCTGTACGTGGGACAGCAAGAACACCTCTGCATATGGGAGCGTCAGAGCCAAAATAAAACATAATTAAGAAACGGACGCACAATGTAGACCCGGAGACGTGTTGGCCACGTTTGATCCGATCACGATATCTGCTTCACAAGAATCACTCGTGCAGGCTTTTTTCTTTTTTCCCGTCTTCTGTTTTCTTTTTCGTATCGGCAGGGTGTGTATACATGTTGTGACGTGCCAGTTAACACGTCTTTAGATGTTTATTTACTAGAAATAAAGATCATGGTGTGTGTTAGAAAACAGCTGCTTTTATGGAGTTTCACAAGGCTCTCAACCCTTGTATCGTGCATTTGAGTCGCCATTTGGCCACGAACGCACTATAAAAATAGTACAGTAATACGATAATTCTCAGTCTCACCAATACACGTCAATATCAATCACTGTTCTTACAAAAAAAAAAAAACGCCACCTGTAAGTCGTAAGAAGGCACCTCGAACAGTTCCGAGTTACATTGGCTTCAATACCATTGGTGTAAATATTGTTCTCAGGTTTTTATTCCTTTGTGTCTAGACTGACGGCCTTAAAGGGGGGGGGGGCGTCCCTTGTAAGTGTCTTCTGTTGACGTTTATCTTTACAACAACACGTGATCGAGTTATTTGACAGTTAAGAATAGCGCATTCTACTTTTTCAAAGGTTGATTTGTTTTTGATGCGTAGCTGTGTTCAATACCGTTCAGCTGTGTCAGACTAAAAATCGCAAAAGCCGCTCAAGTGGTTCACAGAAGACCGATTAGAAAAATGCGATTGATCGAGCTGGGATCCTACGCATTTTTTTATGTTACTTCAAAGCATGATTTAATTCTTATGTAAACAAAAATATAACCAATATATATAAGGACAACATGGCCGCCATGGCCTCATGTTTGTCCCCCCTTGGGATTTTAGTGTATATATTTACGCCACAGATACGTACACTACCCCGGAGATGCAGTGAACAACTTTAGAAATGCATACCGACCGAGTCGAGTTGCAGAACATCAAACTGCTAAGTCATTCCTCATTTAGATAGTACCACACAAAGAACGCGACGCACAAAATGTATATAGCATAGCCAAACGAAGTCGAAATGGCAAATTGAGAGTTCAGCAAGGCATCGTTGTAATCCGTAGACCTTTACTGCTTCTTTCTGCGCAGCTTTTTTCCTCGGCTAGGAAAATAAAATGGTCGTAGCAGGCGGCTGGTATAGCTATAGAAGTTGAGAACAGATGGCGCACTTCCAGCGAAGTGCACGTTTGTTTTTCCTGCGCGTCGTCTGCTCCAACGGGCTTCGCCAGACGCGTGCCGTCTGCTTATCACACCAAACCCCTCCCCCCCTCTCCTGCAACAACCATAATTCATAAATAAGATATAAAAATGGCCGCAATCAAAAACCATTTTCGTATTTTGTTTTATTTCAAGGCATATGCTCATCAACGCGCTCGTTTGAAAGGTATTGCTATAGGCAAATAAGCGGGCAAGCCTTCTGCGCACCTGAACAAGCAGGGAATAGAGAAATACACAGCGAATCGAAGCCAGAAGGTTACGAAAGAGCGGCGCCGAGCCAAACAAAAACAAATAAATGAGGCGATATAACGCCTCGAGGTGCTTGTCCCGCTCGCGTGCTTCTGGCTCCCCCAAAAATAGCCGACCGCGTCGTCCAAAGTTCAGAGCACCGAAACCTGGCCGCTGTCTCGAAAGCAATAGTGAAAGAAAAAAAAAAACTTGAAAAAAGCAGAGTGGCGTGTCTTTGTGTAAAGCGCGAGCATCGCAGATGCATCGAGCAAATCTTGCACCAGACTGGGACGCCCTCAGGCGTAATCCATGAGCGCTCGCACACAACTCAGCGAAAATTTGGTACCGAAACATTCAAGTACTTCCAGAAGAATCGCACACAACTTGGCGAACATATGGTACCGAAACATTCAAGTACTTCCAGAAGAATCGCACACAACTCGGCGAACATATGGTACCGAAACATTCAAGTACTTCCAGAAGAATCGCACACAACTCGGCGAACATATGGTACCGAAACATTCAAGTACTTCCAGAAGAATCGCACACAACTCGGCGAACATATGGTACCGAAATATTCAAGTACTTCCAGAAGAATCAGGCGGCCCAATCGTTGCCGTCGGGAAATGTCGTCCGCGCACTCTACACTATGTAAAGTTCGCCACAGAAGCATAAAATTGGGTTCCAGAACCTCAAGACTCAATACTTGCTTCAAGGAAGTCTTCTATGTGCATACATTTGCACTGCACAACTTTCACTACTTAAACATCCAAGTGCTTGTCGAATAAAGTGATTCAATCGCTGCACTCGCAAAATGTCTGCGCATGCCCTCCACTTTAGAACGTTCGCTACCGAAACATTCGTCTGCTACAACAAACATTGATTCAATTGTTGTCTTCGGGAAATCTCTTCGCTACCGAAACATTCGTCTGCTAAAACAAACCTTGAGTCAATTGTCTTCGGGAAATCTTTTCGCTACCGAAACATACGTCTGCTACAACAAACCTTGATTCAATTGTTGTCTTCGGGAGATCTCTTCGCTACCGAAACATTCTACAACAAAACTTGATTCATTTGTTGTCTTCAGGAAATCTCTGCGCAACTGAAACATTCAAGTGCTTCCAGAACCAGACTGTTCAATCACTGCCTATGGGAATCGTCTGCGTAGGTGTAGAATACCTGAGAACGTTCGCAGCAAAAGCATTCCTCTGCTCCTGGAACGCAGAGACAACTTTTTTTCCCCCTCCGGGACGTCTCCCCATACAATATATCTTTAACCGTAGAACATTCGCTATCCAAGCATTAAGTGCTTCCAAAATCAGACTAATTCAATCGTTGCCGCTGGGTATAAATCATGTTGTCCCTTGCATACATTCTACACTCCACAACGGTCACTGTCGAAGCATTCGTCAGTTCTTAAAATCCACATATTCGTTTCTTGCCTCCGGGAAGTCTCCTCCGCGCGTATATTTGCACTGCACAACCTTCACTTCAGGAACATTGAACTGATTCCAGAATCTGGAGGTAATTCAATATTTGCCCTCGGGAAATGTCATCTGCGCGTACGTTTTAAACTCGAGAATGTTCGCTGAGGAAACATTCGCCAGCTACCCAAACCCACGTATACATTTTTTAATTTTTTTTTTTGCCTCCAGGAAGTAGTCCCCTACGAACCCGGTAGACATGGCGGTCTCGAACCGCGAGGCGCGATGGGAGGCGGCTCTGCTCAGCCACGACCTTGCCGATCAACTGTGGGCCGTCCGGCAAGCCCAGGATGCCGCCCGGGTCCAAGGACTCGAGGCCGTCACCTAGGCCGGGGTGCTTGTAGCCCCACCCCGCTCAATGACGCCGGACATGTTCAATAAAGTTTTTACTCACTCACTCCAGGAAGTATTCTCTGTACTTGCACCGAACAGCATTCACTACCAGAACATTCAAGTGCCATCAGAAAATCCTATAGGACAGTCAATACCTTGTTATAGGATACGTCGTCTATATACACTGAAAAAATGTCAGCTTTCCAGGACCAGACCAGGTCCTGGAAAGTATCGTCTATCACACGCCAGAAACGGTTAAAGTCGCCGGATTCATTTCGTTGTCGAAAGATATAAACTGGGGGTGCGCAGTATTGCTGCAATCACCAGGCCGCACAACGCGGGTGAAATTCCTTTATACTGTATTATTTATAGAGAGCACGCTTTCACAAAAACCCGCCGCTACAGCTTGTTGGGATACTGCGCGCGGCGAGACTCCCGGTTACACTGTCCACCAAAAATGCAGCGGGAAATGCTTGGCACGACTATTTGGTCGCGCAACGCGGTTGGCCCTCTCGTTGCCGTGACGTCGAGTGTGACGTCACTGGATTCTATTCCGAGTGGCACTTCGTATTTTTTTTTTGTTTTTGCTAACGAGACACCGTGTTAACACACACTCCGCAACAGTCATATATATCTATGTCTTCTGCAAACAAGGTCGTCTCTAGATATTGCTTTAGCGCAGCTCAGTTTGAGCCTGAAGGAAAGATACTATACAGTCAAGAAGGGGAAAAAAAAAAAAGCAGACGACAGTGTGAACGCTATGACGGTAGGTAAGAAAAGGGGCCCGTTGAACTAGAAATGAAATCGACAAGTACCCAGGCCGTGCAAAAACTCGCCCTAGTCAGCTGTACTTGTCGATTTGATTTCTAGTTCGACGGGCCCTTTTCCTACTTATAGCGTCAACCAACTCACCGAGTCAGCTGTACTTGTCTCCAGCCATGTGCTGGTAGCCTCGCACAGCTGTTCGAGCTGTACAAGCATGCTTGTTACTGGCTACGGGTTTGTTTTTTTTTTTTTTGAACATCATCATATAATCAATTTTCACTCATCGCTTTCAATAATTCAGCCCTCATTATTAAACAGTACTTAATATGATTTCTTTGCAGTCGTGAAAGTGCGAAGTCATGCCTTTTCCCATCTTTGTATGACGATCGTTTCCCTAGACGTCAGTAAGCCAAGTAATGTGATCGCCTCATTTTTTTTTCATAGGCGCCCTAAAGTGGCCGGAAAAGGAAGGAAGGCAAGAAGTTTACGTCCAACTAACAAAGAATGATGCCAAGAAATTTATAGGGGACGTCGGTAGTAACTGTAATGCAAATTTACGTTACAAACACTTCCAACATCCCCAATACTTTCTTTGGCATAACTGTCTGTTATAGTACACATAAATAGATAGATAGACAGATAGATAGACAGAGATAGACAGATAGACAGACAGACAGACAGACAGACAGATAGATAGACAGAGATAGACAGATAGATAGACAGAGATAGACAGAGATAGACAGAGATAGACAGACAGACAGACAGACAGACAGACAGACAGACAGACAGACAGACAGACAGACAGACAGACAGATAGATAGATAGATAGATAGATAGATAGATAGATAGATAGATAGATAGATAGATAGATAGATAGATAGATAGATAGATAGATAGATAGATAGATAGATAGATAGATAGATAGATAGATAGATAGATAGATAGATAGATAGATAGATAGATAGATAGATAGATAGATAGATAGATAGATAGACAGACAGACAGACAGACAGACAGACAGACAGACAGACAGACAGACAGACAGATAGATAGATAGATAGATAGATAGATAGATAGATAGATAGATAGATAGATAGATAGATAGATAGATAGATAGATAGATAGATAGATAGATAGATAGATAGATAGATAGATAGATAGATAGATAGATAGATAGATAGATAGATAGATAGATAGATAGATAGATAGATAGATAGATAGAATGACGATTCGGGTCGTGCACCAGGATTCGCGAGGCATGCGGTAAGCTTCATCGCGATTTAAGCACGTTTGTTATACAGTGGCGACAACTTTTAAGACGAACGCCTCCCCACCACTGGAACCAATGAAGCCACAACGTTTATTCTACCTAACGAAGAAAACGTTCGTTATTTGACGTCTAATGGCGGTGTACACAAACACAATAATGATTTTTCCGAACGATGTGAGGACCATAAGCTGCTATGAGGCTGCTGATGTATCATACTAATAGAGTGTTCACGTTATATCTGTACGGCCCTGAACATACTGTCGCCTTCGCCATGTTACTCTTATCGTCAGGCTTACAAGAATTTCGCCCCCCCCCCCCAAAAAAAAGGGGGGGGGGGGTAAGTCACAACCAGACAGCTTCTGTTACCCTTCTTGTCAGGCATATAAGAATTTCGCCTGAAAAAAAAACAAAAAAAAGGTAAATCTCGACCAGAAAGTTTCATCGCGCATGACAGTGATTTGCGTTTCGCTTTTCAAACGTACGGTCTTATTGTATTTCCTTTCGATAGATTTTCCTCCGCAAGGGCTGCCAATGACTCATCTGATAGACAAAGAGTGTTTCCATCACCCCAGCACGCTACGAAGAAGGTTTCCATCATTCCTACCGCAACGAGTTGTCCAGCAACTGCACACGCTTGTAAGCGCTTGTAGCACGTGTATACTATACATTGGGTTCGATCGAATCACGAACTTCAGTTGTGTGTTAGTTTTGTGCGGCGGAAACCCACCTGCAGGCATTAACTTCTTGCACGGTTGTAAAAGCGTGCAATAGATGGTTCCAGAGGCGATTTTTTAGTGTTTTTTTTAGATGAAGGGGCGATGAAGCAATGCGCAGCGCGTGAGGTGAGAAAAAGAGCGCGAATGAAGATGTTACTTGAAGCAATTAAAGAAAAAACGAAAAGATATTCACTGGAACTAACAACGATTTTTGCAAATATTCGAGTTTCGAATTCAAATCGAATAATGCCTAATCGAATACGTCGATTCTATTTTCAAATAGCTGGTATTCTAACGGTCGAATAATTCGACAGGGGGAATTTTCTAAAGCACGACCAAGGCCAATGGTGCCAATTTGTTTGGTGTGGGAGGGTAAAACTGTAGTGAGTCAGTCAGTTAGGCAGTGAACAAACTTTATTCGCGTCCTAAGAAACTCCGGAGTCGTAGTTGCGGGCCGCGCCCAAGTTGAGCTGGAGGTTCAAAAATGCTGCCACTAGCCCCTGATCCCAAGAGAGGATGAGCCTTTCAATTACTGGAAAGACCGTGGGGGCCTTACTTAATCCAGGATAATCGTCTAAATTGCTTTGAGATACCTTCCCGCGCCTGAGGTGCTCAGTGAGAGGACGTTTTCAAATGCCGAAAACACCGTAACATGACGGCAAGAGAGCTCGACCCTATCTATAGGGATTGTCGATTGATTGATATGTGGACTTTACCGTCCCCAAACCACCATATATGATTGTGAGAGACGCCGTAGTGGAGGGCTCCGGAAATTATGACCTCCTGGGGGTTCTCTAACGTGCACTGAAATCTGAGCACACGGGCCTACGACATTTCCGCCTTCATCGGAAATGCAGCCGCCGCAGCCGGGATTTGAACCCGCGACCTGCGGGTCAGCAGCCGAGTACCTTAGCCACTAAACCACGGCGGCAGGTGATTGTACGAGGGAGTATCGGTCAGCTGCCAGCTTGTAATAAGTTCGCGTGCTACGTGACACCAAAACAGCTTGTGTTCCGGCACTGACAATTTCTATAGCCTTTCGGTAGCAGTCACTCACCTAGTTGTGTGCTCGAAGACACGAGCAGATTGCTGTTCTCCACTCTCCGTTACGATTTCCAATGGCATCTTTGAAACGGCGAAGCAGTTCTGAGCCGAGCCTTTCATGCAAGGGATCCGCGGTAACGCTGCACGGTGGAGTTCATGAACGGGTCAGCTCCAGCCGAAATTCGATAAGTGCCGCAACTACCCATGCACTGGTCCATCAGAGATGAAGAAGGCTACAGTTGACCCAACAAACCAGTGTGTGCCACGAAAACGTGTGCGGTCTATCGGAAAACTATCTTCGTCTTAAACGCGCATGCGTGAATCCCGCTGCACGCAACTTCCAGTAAACAAAAAAAGGGGGGGGGGGGGGGGAAGGAGGCGACAGTTATAGCGTTATAGCGCAACAAATTGTGAGCGCCTTACCATAACGACATCACTGCGACGTGCTACTTTGCGGTTATGAAAAGTGCTGGCTGTACCGCAAAGTTTACCAAGGAGTGTTTAATAACCGTCAGTTATAAAACATACCTCAAAGACTTGAAAAAGAAAGAAATGCGTCGCGTCCTGCATACGCACGCAAAAAAAATAAATAAAAAGAAGCTATCCACTAAGCCCTTGGTCTGCCAGTGATTCAGCAGAAAAATATCTTGATGTCTGGCGGCGCTGCACCTCACTGACCCATCTTTGAAGAAAATGTCATTAAACGTCCATTGATCTGATTGATTTGTGGGGTTTAACGTCCCAAAACCACCATATGATTATGAGAGACGCCGTAGTGGAGTGCTCCGGTAATTTCGACCACCTGGGGTTCTTTAACGTGCGCCCAAATCTGAGCGCACGGGCCTACAACATTTCCGCCTCCATCGGAAATGCAGCCGCCGCAGCCGAAATTCGAACCCGCGACCTGCGGATCAGCAGCCGAGTACCTTAGCCACTAGACCACCGCGGCGGGGCCATTAAGCGTCCATTGAGGTCGACGATACAACTGGCACTGAATCGCGAGGCATTGCCGATTCGCAAGCCGTGCTCAACGTTCGTTGTCGAGCGCGGTTTCCGACACACCCTACGTCACATCGCGATCACTTTGCACGAGCACTTGCAACCGAGTTGAAACTCGCAGCAATAGGCGCGAACAGAGGGATGCTTCGCACCGTTTCAAGGACGGACGACTCGTCCCGCTCGTAGTTGCCCGGCGAGCAAACGGGAACACCTTGCTACATCGTCCGTGACCGGGAAAATATCAAACCAGGAAGCGCGTACGAGACCGCCGCATGCGAGACAATAGGGTGCGGTGGGCGCCTGTGATGCAGGGTTCTTGTTGCTGATTTGTTTTTCTCCCGGGCTGAGCCTCAGAGAGTTTTGTTAATAAGGACAAAGCCGTTCGGTTTCCAAGAAACACACAAAAAGTTTAATTGAAAAGTAAAAAGGCAAAGATTCCTCACAAAACAAAACACTTAATAAACAGTTGACTGGACATGACGAAACACATCTGTAAACACCCAACAAGAACGTTCAAAGTCAGTAACTAAACCTAACGTTCGAAAGGGGCTGAGTGATGGGAGTAGCGCAAGATATCTGTTCGGTCTCACCCACACGCTGAATTCCGCCGACGATGAGCAAACCGGAACGCGGTGATTCCGGCTTCAGGACGCGGGCAGGACGGGGATGAAGGAACGCTGGCTGCTGACGACACGTCGAGAAACCAGGCCGGAACGTGGTGGCTCTGGCTTTAGGAGTGTGGACCCGTCTGTGACGAGAGAACGCAGGCTGGTGGTGACGCGTCAGAGAACCAGGGTCGACCTAGTCAAGCAGCTGGGCGCACAGCTCGGGCCCGGAGCCCGACGGCTGTAGCTCGCCTGCCGGAACCAAAGTCCGCAGGCCCTGGAAAGGAGTTCAGGACCGGATGGCCACGGTCCTTTGGAGCGGGAACACGACGGCAGGAGGCCCCGGCCGGTTGAAGACCTGCAGGTTCGGGTCCTACGCCCGACGGCCCATCTTCAGCGCCCGGTCTGGTGACGACCTTCCGCTTGCCCCGTCTTCTTCGAACTCCCCTTGCTCTGGTCTGCTCAGGCTCCTGCTTCAGCTCTGGCCCACTTGTCTCGTTCTCATTGGAGATACTGCTGTCTCGTGGTGTCAAGCCATTGGGCCTTGAAATCTCCGTGTTCGCTGCCCATTGGATGTTTTACCTTTTGTTTACTTCACGTCCTGCCACGCATCCTCGTGCTCGACGCTCTTTAACGTCGTCATTCTTGTTTAAGCAGCCCCGCACGTGCACTCTGGTATTTCTCCTTTTGTTTTTTTTTTTTTTTTCCGTGACGCGCACTTTTCGAAGGCGCGCACTTTGAACGCGCACCACACATCACATACGCCCCCCTTTCATTCAAGTTTTTTTTTTTTTTAGAAAAAAAAAACTGCCGATGAGTGCGCGTTCTGCACTACGTCACAATTACACCACATATTTGCACCACGCAGTTCAACACATCACACCGATGGCACCACACTGCTTCTTCGTTGACATGTCTCACGTCGAAACACCGAGTCCACAGAACGTAACATTCAACCAACAACAGTAAGAAAAGTTTTTTTTTTTTTTTTCGAGAAGAAAAAAAAACTGCCGTTGAGTGCACGTTTCGCACTGCACCACAATTTACCCACATATGTCCGCCACACAGTTCACTGCATTGCCCAAAGGTCCACATTCACTAACCTCAAAATACGCAAGAAGTGAGAAAAAGTATGGACACATCTAGCGGATTGTGAAAATCCCCAAATTAGTATTACACCACCCCTTTTTTTTATCATATATACCCTATCATCTCAAAAACTATACATCATGTTAACGTTACATTGCATGTAACTTCTTCAAATATTTACAAGCAACACCCTTCCATGGTCCGCAAGCAAGATCCAAAAGAAACCAGCGGGAAATCGAATTTGACGCTTAAGTTATAGCGTCCCATACAAGACGTTTAACTGCTCTAACCATTTGACAAGAGTAAGGAATCGGAAGCCAGTGGAAGAATTCTCGACCGTAAGCTCGTATGAACCTAAAGCTGTGTATCACCAGGTTCCCAACCTCGAAATCACAAGCATACACGCTGGAATGTCTGTATGCCAGTCGGAGGCGTTGCCTCCAGGCGCACCAGTACAACCACGCCTGAATCATTTCATCCTTCCCACGAACGCCTTGCTTGAGCTCGTAAGCCGCTAATCGTTGAGACATCTTAACAGAAGCGACCTCTTCAACCGAAGATGCCAAAGAGCACCAGTCGGCGTCCTTCCTCGTACAATAACCTGCTGGACCATTACTGCCTTCTGGTTCACTTTCCATCCCTTCAGCTTTCTGTATTGCTTGTTCATCAATACTTTCAACCCTTCTGCCTGGGTCATCGTGATTACCCTCATTGTCACATATAGCTGACCTACATTGCAACTCTACTCTCTGTTCTTCAACAAGTGCTTTTGCATTTTGCTCCAATATTCTTCTAAAAGCATCATCTACAATTTCCCGAGAACACAAGCCATCTCTCTGTATGGGCAAGTTATAATCATGGTGAAAAACCATGTCCGTAGCGTCTGTTGCTATCTCCAGTGGCCCAAAACAATAGGTAGCTGCTACATCAGAGCTTTCATTATGGCATTCGCCGGCATTACCTAGGAGACCTTTTATTGCTCCTTCAGCGGAGCTATTCAGAGGCAATCCTACCTCTGAATAAAGTGCGCTTGACCTCTCACAGGTTTCAAAATACCCTTTACTCTGAATGGAACGTTCTTGTTCCATGCTCACGAAGCATTCCTGCGCTTCAATAAGCTTATCGAGTCTCCTAGTCTTTTGACTGTTTACCTCCCTGTCATACTCTTTCAGAGTTTCTTTCTCTAGCGAAAGGTCATGACGAGGTACAGGGTCAGTCTCACGTAAATTCAAATCGCTCCCGATGTAACTGCTTTCAGAGCACACCTCATCCACTGGTTGACTACTCTGGCTCTCAGACCACGTATATTCAGCGTTTTCCCTCTCAAGCCACTGCTGCAAATCCTCATATTCTAGTTCCAACAGTCTCTTCTTTTCGCGCATCTCTATCTCGAGCAGCCTTTTCTTTTCACGCATTTCTAGCTCAAGCTGCTCCTTCTTAGCGCGTGTCTCTCGCTCGAGCTTCTCTCTCCTAGCCCGTGTTTCTCGCTCGAACTCCTCTCTCTTAGCGTGTGTTTGCAATGCAATCTGCTGCTTTTTAGCGTCACATATCGCAGCCCGTTCCTCACGCTCCCTCTCCATCCGCTCCGCGTACCATACTCTAAACTCCGCTCCCGTCAGTCCCATTTTATCCGCCAACTCAATTAACTCCCACGTGTTCGTCATCGTGTTAACCGCGTCAAAAAATCTACTGGAAAAACAAACGACTTTGTCCTGTCGCAGACGCCAATTTGTGATGCAGGGTTCTTGTTGCTGATTTGTTTTTCTCCCGGGCTGAGCCTCAGAGAGTTTTGTTAATAAGGACAAAGCCGTTCGGTTTCCAAGAAACACACAAAAAGTTTAATTGAAAAGTAAAAAGGCAAAGATTCCTCACAAAACAAAACACTTAATAAACAGTTGACTGGACATGACGAAACACATCTGTAAACACCCAACAAGAACGTTCAAAGTCAGTAACTAAACCTAACGTTCGAAAGGGGCTGAGTGATGGGAGTAGCGCAAGATATCTGTTCGGTCTCACCCACACGCTGAATTCCGCCGACGATGAGCAAACCGGAACGCGGTGATTCCGGCTTCAGGACGCGGGCAGGACGGGGATGAAGGAACGCTGGCTGCTGACGACACGTCGAGAAACCAGGCCGGAACGTGGTGGCTCTGGCTTTAGGAGTGTGGACCCGTCTGTGACGAGAGAACGCAGGCTGGTGGTGACGCGTCAGAGAACCAGGGTCGACCTAGTCAAGCAGCTGGGCGCACAGCTCGGGCCCGGAGCCCGACGGCTGTAGCTCGCCTGCCGGAACCAAAGTCCGCAGGCCCTGGAAAGGAGTTCAGGACCGGATGGCCACGGTCCTTTGGAGCGGGAACACGACGGCAGGAGGCCCCGGCCGGTTGAAGACCTGCAGGTTCGGGTCCTACGCCCGACGGCCCATCTTCAGCGCCCGGTCTGGTGACGACCTTCCGCTTGCCCCGTCTTCTTCGAACTCCCCTTGCTCTGGTCTGCTCAGGCTCCTGCTTCAGCTCTGGCCCACTTGTCTCGTTCTCATTGGAGATACTGCTGTCTCGTGGTGTCAAGCCATTGGGCCTTGAAATCTCCGTGTTCGCTGCCCATTGGATGTTTTACCTTTTGTTTACTTCACGTCCTGCCACGCATCCTCGTGCTCGACGCTCTTTAACGTCGTCATTCTTGTTTAAGCAGCCCCGCACGTGCACTCTGGTATTTCTCCTTTTGTTTTTTTTTTTTTTTTTCCGTGACGCGCACTTTTCGAAGGCGCGCACTTTGAACGCGCACCACACATCACAGCGCCTCGATCGGATATCGATGTACCGGTGGCAGCGCCCCAGTGGCGTCAGCTAGGACTACGACTGTCGTTGGTAGAACACTCATTATTGTATGGTTCGTTCATTTGACGGCGAGCGAAACACTGCGTAAATACGACAAACCAACGCTATAGCTGGCACCGTTACTTCAATGATTAAGCTCTAAGGGTCAACCATGGGATCAAACAGTTGAAGAGAATTAGTGAAAGCTCTTCGATGAAAGCAGAATGATCATCCAGCATATTATTAACCTTTTTTGGTATTCCTCCGAGAGATAGAGAGAGGGAGGGGGAAGACCTAGCGTTGTGTGGATGGAAATACGTAAAAAAAAATAGTAATCACGTAAAATAGGTGTCCGATGAGATCAACAGTCTAGCTAGTTAATGTAAAATATGAACAAAACATGAAAAAGGGATGTAGGGCATACTTTTCTTGAGGTCAGTTCCTGTGCTAATGTACTCCCGAGGTTTTGTTACTTCGGCCAAAGTTTAAATACAAGATGGTTCACAGGCAAAGCAGGCCCCACATTTGACTTCGTATTCCACATTCATTTCATAAACGTGGCCAAAAAAGGCTACCACGAAGTAGTCAGTCGTCCCAATTAGGTCACCAACTATTTTCCCAACACTTCCTCTCCGCCAATGTTTGCCCCTTCGGACTAGTGAGAAGGAACGAAACTGTCAGAGCAGCCAATATGTTTATAAATAGCAGACATTGACCATCACCTCAAGATGCACCTGGCTAGGCACACCATTTGAGTGTAAAGCTGTCAATCCTGCACACTTGTGCACAGTACGACTGGAGAGGCAGGATAACTGCTGTTTGGGCATGTTTGTTTGGCCTTACAATAGCAAAAAACACAACTAGAACAAAGAGTGCACTCAATCCTACATTCTTTTGTAACTTTCATTCCAGGTGGGCCTTTGTCATCATGGGAAAGCAGTGGTACGCAGTAACGAAAGAAGACACTTGAAGAGCATCGAGACAATGCTAGGCATTTATTATAACAGCTCGAAACATTACACTTATTTTAAATACACGCGGCAAGAAACAGACTTATGTACACGTATAGTTTTGACTTAGATACAACAGTATGTACAGGCATTGCAAGAAACTTTGGTTCCAGCGGGGCCACCCCACAGCACCGCTACAGCAATGGACAAGCTTTTCTTTTTTGACCACCTCCAGATCCTGTGACACAATTTTTTCAAAAAAAAAAAAAAAAAACAGAACCTAACTGCAATACTGTGACATGACAAACTCGCCAGAGACCCTCTTAGAGTTCCGTCGAGCCTGAATGCTCAGTAGGGATGGTGCTTTCCATTATGGTATTCTCCATTTCACTGTTGTTGAGGGATGACAGGTTTTGTTCGTTGAAGGGGCTCGTACATCCTGGTGCTACGGGTACAGCTTCTGCAATGTTACCAGAAGAACCAGGTAGAGAATTGTCAAGGTCAACAGGCATTGGAATAGTCGGGGGTTCCGGTGTGGGCTCTTCCGTGCTGCCACTGCCACCAGCTGCAGAAGGCACTGCCTCGGCAGTTGGTTGCCGAGGGGCTTCGGAAGACGAAGGCGCTTCAACTTCCATAGGCACGGCTCCCTTCTCCTCCTTGCTGCCGCCAACTTGGACAGCAGGTGGTGCTTCAATGGGGCCTGCAACCTCAGGATTTGCAGATGCCGCTGGTGCGGTGGTCGTAGTTGACCCGGCAGCCACTGCATCACCGTTGTCAATGCTTCTGTCGTCGGCAAACTGGGAGGCTTCGTCGGCGAGCTCTCCGACTTCTTGAGGTGGAACCTCTACAAGCGAATGTCCCGGCTCCTTGCCCTCCAGTAGGTTGACGACGGACTGCACCTCTTTGACCATCGACTTGCGCAGCTGTCGGACATCATCCCTGCCTGCCGGGTCGATGGCGTCCAGCTTGATCATGAGTCGTGTCAGCATCTCATCGAGGAACTTGTACTGCTTGTCACCAGGCTTGCCACTGAAGTTCAGCACCTGCTGCCGGAGGTCAGCGAGCTCCAGACTGATCCGGCGTATCTGCTCTTCGGCCGTGGACTGCTTGCTTGCCTCCTGCTGCTGCGGGGGTGGCGGCTCCGAGCCCTGTTTAGATGGTGGGGCTTGTGGAGCTAGCCTACCACCCGACGATGACTTGGATGTCGTCGGTGGGGTACGCCTCGCCGACTGCTGGCACTTTTGCCTTGGGAACGTGTGCGGCCAGCTCTTTCCGTCCTGCTGATCCATCGGGTCGTCAACCCGACACCTGGCCATGGCTTCGTCCCCGCAGTCCATCTGGATGGGTATAGTCCTCACATTCTGAGCCTCTCCTGTCATCTCCTCATCCTGGTGGGGGTGACTCTGAGATGGACTCTTTGCCGGCCTGCCCTGTACAGGGTATCCGTCAACTTCGATGGGAACTGCGTGGACATTCCTGGGTTCCCCAGAAGCACCGGGTTGTCCTTCTTTGGGGCTCGCGAAGGACATCCTGCTGCTCTGGGGCTTGATGTCGCCGTCGGAGGCGTAGCCCGAGGATCCCGCGCGCCCCTCCACCACGATTGGGATGTGGTGGACTCGAGGTTCATGGCGTGGCTTCGAACACGAGGCCCCGTTGGAGGCGCCAGCGCCACTGCGAGCGCTGGAACCGCTCGACCGGCTGCCCTGGGACGATGTCTCCGAGGCGGCGTCGTCGTCGTGACCAGTGCCACCGCCCGACGTCGTCTCATGAATCACCTTGATGGGCACGCCACCTTCGTCGAAGTCCGTGGTCCAGCCGCGGCGTACGCGAGACGATTGCGGCGAGCCCGGCATGGACCCAGAGTTGCCAAACACGGAGCTGGTGTTGCGCCATTCCGGGTCATCGTAGAAGGTGGGCTGCGTTGGAGGTAAGGAAATGGTCACGCAACAATGTCGTGGCAAGCACGTGACAACAGACTATCACTGAAAGACTGAAAAGCGACTACATTCGTCAACAAATCAGCCTTTTCGTCGACAAAGGTTCAGTTTCCATCTGGATTCTGGAAAGACTTATGGTTCAATAACTCATCTCGAAATGGATCAATATACAGCTGAAACTTTGTCAGTGCCCGGCTGGAATTCGGCCGTACTCCCGCTGTAACTGCATCCACTGCGAGTGGAGTTATAGTGCAGCATAGCAGAATTATCGAACAGGAAATGAACTTTCATCTGGGCTTCTAAGTTTCCACTCTGCACGCAAAACCACTATGCGAAACTTAAGCGATCTCCAACGAACACTTACGCAAATCGCCGAGCCCACAATAGCGGATTTCTGGGCACTTCAAGCATTCCCAGCAGGTTAAACGAAACCATTTTGCTGTTCACATCTAGCATGCCCTGCAGACAACGTCGTTAACATGTGAGCAGCAACATTTAAACGAATCCCGTAAACCTGTAGCGATGCGAACAGGGGGTCAGAACGCTTGGTAACAGGCGACGTACGGCTTCTGCAACACTGTCGTCTGCCTCTTCCGATCCACTCTGCCGAGTGCCGTTAGCCCCAAAACAACAAGGTACCAAATCGCTTCGCGGTCGAGGATATGCACCTGAGATTTCCGCTTGCGGCCAGCCATGTGGGTCCGAGATTTCGATACCCGGGCGAGAAAACAGCGGATTCACGATCGAACAGGCAGTCGCACGATCCACAGACACAAAGAGCGCTGCACACCGCGTACCACCAGACGACCGACGAAACGGAAACGACGAACACAAGAACAAAAAAAAAAAAAAGCGGCTCTCTTTCGGCACTCTCACCCCCTAACTTCGCTCTACTTTGTTAATTTTTTTTTATTTGTTCGGCTAGGTTTCCGCTTGTCAAAATGATGTTGCGCGGCGCAAACCTCCTCGACGCTTTCTAACGGCGCACCACCCAAAAAAACGCTGCGGGAGGCCAGGCGACCCACGCAAAATAGCAACTTCGCTGACCGTCTAAATATATTCCGAAACAAGAATAAACAAAACAAAACGGGCGGCGCGGCAACCGACCGAAAGACGAAACAACAACAAATTTTATTTTTCTCGGATCTTCAAAAACCCAATTCGCCAACAACGAAGACCCCCCTCGTAAACCCGGGGAGCTTGAGCAGACCGTTATATGACCGCGCCATTTTTCTACGGCAGAAGTAAGTCTTTACAGTTATTTGTTTAGCCTACGCACGGCCACTGCGGTACAAGCGTTCAAGGTCTCTGGCCAAAGCGCCGCTTTGAAGGTTATGCGCCGCGATGACTGCATAGAGTGCCTTGGCCTGCTCGGACTTTCTCGCAACCGGTTCTTGACAAGAAGGATTTGAAAGACGCCGCCGTCATTAGCGTTCCACCTTCCAGAGGGTTCCAGAAAACCGGATGAACGAAGTAGACGACTTTCATACAGCAAGCAGACGATCGGCCGGAAATCAATGGGGGCACACATTCATAGCCAAGCCAACGACGAAGCCAGCACTCGTACTCGCTGCCCATGGGTTCTGGCGCCCATTTATAGCACGGCATTCCGTAAAATCGATGCCGTGACACGCGAAAGCACGGTCGTTGCACTAACGGGAAGCCACTGCAAAACACGGCACGACAGACTAGATAATTCACGCGTCCAGCGCGAAATGCGTTGTCAGCAACTTGCGCAATCGCGCCACGAAATGTCGACAGCCTGGCGCTGCACACTTACCCTGTGGAAACGGCTAGCCCAGTCTGTAGACCACGAAGGCGAATTGGTCTCGTAGAACATGTTGTTATCCTCTTCGGGTTGAAACCCGAACCTGCGAAGTATCTCCGATCGTCTCTCGTCCGAGCTTCGGTCGGGATTAAACTGAAACGGCACCCGTCTGTAGCTCATATTTATCGGCTACCCACCACAGCGCAAAAAACCTCGCAACGCCGTTTCGACCGCCTACGCGTACAGAGGCGTGGAAAAAGAAAGAAGGAAGAGAACGAACAACAAAAAAACTAACACGACGTCACCAATCGCGAGAGCCAATCGGAGAAAGTAGCGGAGAAACGTCACTGTTTGAACCGACGAATCGAAAAAAGAATGACAGACTGCTAGCGCCACCGCTATGGGAAAATGGGAACGACAAGCTTCTCGAAATCCCGCGTTCCTTCGCGCGCGGCGATAAACTACGGGAGACGTCGCGAACATTCCAGAAGTAGCGCGCCAGATTTGAACGTGCCTCGTTTTGAACCCATTACGTCACCGACGCTCATGAGAAGTTGGTTTCTTGAGCTCATCCAGGTGACGAAAATAACGTTCGGGCGGGTTGCAGGAAAATTCAACACCTCAATGTGGTTTAAACGTCGATTACCAAAAAAAAGAAAAAAAAAAAGAAACAAGAAGTCTAGAAAAAGCTGCAGCCGGTGCACAACTGTTTTGGGTGCTGCTTGTTCAGATGCTTACGGCTGAAATTTCGCCGTTCAATAAAAAGGCATGAATTCCGTGTGGATGTCAGACAAAGGTGTTTGTTGGCTTTATTGAACAAACGGCACCACATTGGTTATATACAGCGGTTGGTTGATGTTGTTTAATGGTCTATCACAGCATCGATACATTGACTTTCACGGTGCACTCGATCAATCATGTGCTCGTCTATGGTGTGTTTGGTCCCCTCATGAGAAATATGTAATCCATCCAGATCACTGTTTCACTAATGTTAACAGATGACTGTTTCTCAATTTCTTTTTTTTTCTTTTTTTTTGCCGTTGCAGAGAGCGATGTTGCATTGGTAACCTCCTCACATACATTCTAGCTCTCTCTCTAATACAATGTACCGCCTGCATTTTATCTGAACTTTTCCCAGCATGTATATGAGTACAGACATAACCACACTGCCAAAACTTGTAATTTAATAATGTTTATTATGTGAAACGAACACAGCAATTGTATACGCTTGTATATACACTAATGGCCGTATAAATACAATTGTGCTTTCAAAAATGACAGCCCATTTACTACCGTGAAATGCTACATTAGCTTCCAGTCAACTTACATACTGCCACAATTGTATCTATATACGCACGTGTCCCCCACTGTTCTGTGTTTATTTGTTCTACCATTAATGTAACTTGTGTATCTATAATGAACTAGTAGCATCAATTAACGTGCTGGTTGCGAGAAATCATGACTATCACGGCTGCTAAAAGCTAATCTTTTCGCCCACCTTTTTTTATTTTTTCACAGTTAGATTTCAGTTACTTCTAATCACATTCCTATAATTTCCTTCACATCATTGTCTCTCAGATCTCATTAATGTTGCGTCTAACCAAGAAAGCAAGCCTTTCATTCAGGTAAACATAAGTCACTTATATATAATATGGCGACACATATGTACAAACAAATCGTCACATCTTTTCTGCCTGTCATCTTTGGATCCCAACGTTCTGCCTTCCTGCATCGTGAGGGGTATAGAAGCATATCAATCACTTGTTTATACTTTGACGTTCTTTCGTTTGTGTAGATGCCCCCCCCGCCCCCCAACAGCCACTATAATTGCCTGTGTATAAGACGCGCGCGCCGCCGCGTGTTCAATAATGCTATTTCATGTAACCTCCGTGACTTGCATTTGCTGGATTTACATCTCGGAAGCAGTGTAAACCGCAGTAGTTTTTTTTATTGCGTTTCACGAAAGAGGGCGCTTTCAGCGTGGCAGCAAGTAGGTTATATATATTGGGCGGCGGTGAGCGTCGTATTGATCGTTCCCCAGATTTCGCGAACGTTCTCGATCGTTGTAGGAGGGCGAGGGGCGGTCGCAGACTCGAAACCGGCAGCGTTCGCAACCGCCCCGCCGCTCCCAACTCATGATTTCCTAATTTCCCGCCCCGCGTGCTGCGATATAGCCGTGAAAAAAAAGATTACTTGCGCACCGCTTACGGCAGGGATGTCAAATAAGCGGCCCACGGCCCACCCTCCATCCCAAAATTTTTGCAAAGTATTTTACGCAGTCGCCAAGTGCAGACACGCAACCGTGGAACAAAACTGCATCTCGGAATTGGCGTTTACATTCCGGACATCCCGTAGATTGGTATCAATGGTTCTCGAATCCTGAGGCCCTGTCCCTAACAGGAATGACCTATACATTACATTACGAAGGACCGTCTTCTTTGAAATGCGAACGTTATTTAACATTTCGCTGAAACTTTTTCACTGCACCCCTTCCTCCTCGCTCGCTCCTACCATGTCCCGGCCCAGGCGCGACCAAATTTCGTAACATTGGCAGCTAGCTGAGGTGAGTTCGAGCACTACGAATCATTGACACAAGCGCAATGAAAATAGAGACGCAAGCTCTTTCAAGTGAATATTAATCGTGGGAAAGCGGGCTGGTCTCGCTGCATATACATGTATGACGTACCTTTAGAGACGCCTATATGTATAAATCTTCAGTCTGCTTCCTCGCAATAGAACTGAGTTTTAGAGTTCGCTCTTCGGTATTTTTCGTTCGACGAAGTTCCCGCCTGAAGCAGACGATCCGCGTACAGAAGCAGCGGCCGCTGCAGCGCAGTTGAGAGCATATCTGCAACCAGCATATTACCCTCCCCCTTGGAAAAGTCTATAAAGCCTGGTGAAACCATCGCCGCGACTAGTGGGCCCGGCGGCACGTTAAGGATGCATCGCCCTAACTGGCTTCGTTTCTTCGTAACGCAGGTAACGAATCAGTATTGCCTCTATGCTAAGCGTACTAGCTCTCGTGCATTGTTTGTGCTGCCGGGCCCACGGCGAACGCTTGTGATAATATATGACTGTACATGCATGCTGATGAGAGTACTTTTGTTAGCAGGTGATGTCGAAACTAATCCCGGCCCCGCTACTAAAGCGTCGGGCGACTTACTTGAAATGCTCAAAGTGTTACAAAATGGGCAGTCAGCTATGATCGAACAATTAACTTCCATTAAGGAGACGCTGTCCGAAAACGAAAAAAAGTTTAATGACATCAATAACAGACTCTACAAGATTGAATCCGACCTTAAGTCAATTCAAAGCATCAATCTCAAGCTTGAAAATATAGAAACAGTCACGAACAACTGCGGTGTTCAGGTATCTCAGCTGACTGCTCGCGTTGAAGATATGGAATGTAGATCTCGCCGATGCAACCTAGTGTTCTATGGCCTCGCAGACAAACAAACGGAGACGTGGCGCGATTCAGAGGAATTAATCATCCAGCATTGCGAAAAAAATCTTGATATAACAATTCAAGCACGCAACATTGAAAGGGCTCACAGGCTTGGCGCTTTTAAAGACAGAAAGAATCGACCAATAATTGTCAAGTTTGCCCATTTCAAGGACAAAGACCACATTCTTTCTAGGGGCGGCAAGCTGAAAGGCACTGTCTACGGTATAAGTGAAGATTTTCCTCCGCATACGCGCTTGGCCCGTAGACGCTTGGTTGAATTCGGCAAGGCTCAAAACATGCCCATCAAACTGCGCTACGATAAACTTATCTGTGGTAACAAAACATACGTATTTGATCATCCTACTCAGACTGTTGTCGAGTACAAACGTTAGCAACTAGCAAAGAAAGTCGGCAACCCAGATAAGCCTTCTAAACATGATGTATCAATTCTTTACAGTAATATTCGTAGCCTCATACCGAAACGTGACGCCATAAGCAGCCTCATTTCATCCTCTTCTAGTAACGTCGTACTAATCACCGAAACTTGGCTCAATTCTCTGGTCTCAAGTCCTGAGCTCTTTCCCAACCTGCCTGAGTTCGATATCTTCCGCAAGGATAGGGACAGCTCTCGCGGTGGCGGTGTACTAATAGCCACTAATCGTCAATTGCAATGTTCCCTTGTAAGCGTGCAAACGCCTTTAGAAATGTTGTGGGTCCGCAGCCACGCAACCACGCCGCATATGCTCATTGGCGTCTGTTACCGTTCACCCAATTCTGAAAGTTCGTTTGCATCTGATTTTCATGACGTATTACATGAGATAACGCTTACTAATCCTAGTACTCCCATCTTGCTTTTTGGCGATTTCAATTTTCCTTTCATTGACTGGTCCAAGCTATCCACCTGCCAAAACACAGATAATGTCTCCAATGAATTCTTACACACGTGCTTAACGTTTGGTCTATCACAGCTTGTCACTTCTCCTACGCGCACAACCGATCATTCAAGCAACGTTCTTGACCTTCTGCTTACGTCACATCCTGATAACTTTTCTTCTCTTTCTTATATTAGCGGTCTCAGTGACCACACCGCGATCCACACTACGTTTCCCGGTAACATGATAAAAAAAAGCGTCAAATCGAAGAAATTACTGACTCTTTACGACAAAGCCGACTATGTCGCTATGAACAACGACTTAGCAGCCTTTTATAGTGAATTTTCCTCAACTTACGATCAACAATCCACTGAATCTAATTGGGCTTTATTTAAATCCAAGATGCAGGACTTGATCAAACTTTACATTCCAACAATCACTATATGTGAAAGATCTCGTTCTCCCTGGTTTAATGTCAGTATAAAACGTATGAAAAATAAGAAGAAACGACAGTTTCGTTCTGCCAGGCAATCGAACTCTCAACTAGCCTGGGACAAGTATAAAAGTACAGCCAAAGAATACATGGCATTATTGGCATTGGCAAAGAGAAACTTTTTTTCAACCACACTACCCAACATGCTTCGGGACAACCCACGCCGCTTTTGGAAAATAATGAAACCGGATGATAAAACTACACTTTCTCTTTGTGACAATTCTGGATCCCCTATTGCCGATTGTGACGTTCCATCTGTCTTGAACTCTACATTTTGTTCCGTTTTTACCAACGAAGCTAGCGGAGAACTTCCTGAATATCCGCATTTTGCTTTTCCGCAAATGCCGAAGATTGAGTTCAGCTCAGAGGGAATCGTTAATGTAATCAATCAATTAAAAAATTCTTCATCATGTGGTATAGATGGCATCAATGCCAAAATTCTTAAAAATACTAAGCATATCTCTGGTTCCATACTATCAATCATTTTCCAACAGTCGCTCGATACAGGTGAAGTCCCATTGGACTGGAGAATTGGGAAGGTCATTCCGGTCTTCAAGAAGGGCGATCGTTTATCTGCAGGTAACTACCGCCCCATCTCGCTCACTAGTGTTTGTTCTAAGATCATGGAGCATGTCATCTTCTCTCATGTTGCCAGCTTTTTATCATCTGCAAGTTTTTTTCACCCAAACCAGCATGGCTTTCGTAAAGGTCACTCCTGTGAGACCCAACTAACATTATTCCTGCATGACATCCATCTCCACATAGATCGTAACATTCCAGTTGATACACTGTTTCTTGATTTCGAAAAAGCATTTGACAAGGTGCCTCACTCTCGTCTCCTACTAAAAGTCTCGCGTCTAAGCCTTCACCAGTATGTTTTCAACTGGATCAAAGCATTCTTAACAAACCGCAAACAATTTGTGCATGTTAATAACCTTTCTTCCAACCTCTCCCCAGTTCTGTCTGGCGTGCCCCAAGGTACCGTCCTCGGGCCTCTCCTATTCTTGATATATATTAACGACATTCCACTTTCTGTTCAATCTAATATTCGTCTTTTTGCCGACGATTGTGTCCTTTACCGTCCAATACATAACTCTACCGATGTTTCTTCCCTACAGCATGACCTCTTACGCATTCAACAGTGGTGTAACACTTGGCTGATGTCTCTGAATACGAATAAAACATTGCTCATTTCTTTCCATCGTCGCAGAAACTACGCGCCGGCTACTTACACCATCAACAACTGTCCTATAGCTGCTACTAACTCAATCAAATATCTAGGTGTCCATCTTACGAGCGACCTATCATGGGGTGACCACATAGATCACATAGCTTACTCCGCTAACCGTGCCCTTGGTTACGTACGCCGCAACATTTTCATGGCACCACCTTCCGTTAAACTACTTGCTTATATCACCATTGTCAGACCTAAACTTGAATATGCATCTGCCGTCTTTGACCCCCACCAAACAAATCCTATTAAAATTCTGGAATCTGTCCAGAACCGAGCAGCCAGATTCATTGCTTCAGATTACTCCCGTTACTCCAGCATCTCCAACCTAAAAAACCAGTTAAAGCTTCCTACCCTCGCTTTTCGTCGTCATATTGCACGTTTGTGCCTTTTTCACAAATTCTTTCATTCAGCCACACGTGACAACCAGCTCATCCAACCAGTCCATCGAGGCCATCGCAGAAGTCATCCAAACGCTGTAATTCCGCCACGTGCTCACACCACATCATTTCAACAGTCATTCTTTTTGCGCACCGCCCGAGACTGGAATGACCTTCCGGAAGAGGCGGCTATCATCCGGGATTCTGCGCGCTTCAGGAATGCCATACAAGCAGCAGACTCAACTGCATCTTAACCATTACTTTTGATACCGCCTTTCATCGCCCACCCCTCATGTAAAGTTCCATACGGAACCTTTGAGGATACAATAAATAAAAAAAATAAAAATAAATATAGTACACAAACTGACGTCACACGCGAGAGGGCGCCACTCCGAGATCTCGAGCTCGTTACAGGCGCACACCCAGATTGTTTTTCACAAGCAGATAAACTTGATGCAGATAAACTTGATGCAGATAAACGCGACGAAGAACGGATGAGAGCCGTGCATGGCGAGGGTTGCGAGGAGCCTTCCCACACCTTCGCCTTCTTAACTACGCCAATGCTTTGATTGATATGTGGGGTTTAACGTCCCAAAACCACTATATGATTATGAGAGACGCCGTAGTGGAGGGCTCCGGAAATTTAGACCACCTGGCGTTCTTTAACGTGCACCCAAGTCTGAGCACATGGGTCTACAACATTTCCGCCTCCATCGGAAATGCAACCGCCGCAGCCGGGATTCGAACCCGCGCCCTGCGGGTCAGCAGCCGAGTACCTTAGCCACTAGACCACCGCGGCGGGGCTACGCCAATGCTTTGCCTCAGTAGATTCTTCCTTCAGATGGAATTGTACGTTATGCATTATTATTATTATTATTATTATTATTATTATTATTATTATTATTATTATTATTATTATTATTATTATTTGCAATTAAAGCTCTGGCACCGCAATTTTGTCGCTTTAATTGTGTTGAAGTGAGAGCGTCGAAATGAATACCAACGAAAAGGTCACGTGGGAAAAGCCGGCAAAAGGAGTGACGTAATGGAGCAACGAAATTCAACAAAATTGGAGGTATGAAGTTAAATTCAAGTAATGCAGTAGACGGCTGATTGGAGATCACTGATAGGGGTTCTCGTCCCGGGGGATATCGTTGTGTAATGAGGATGGTGGAGCAAATTGCAACGGCGTACTCGCAATTAGTATATACACGCGAGACTTACTGAATCGTAGATTACTAAGAGCGGTTCTTAGTCGTGCAGGGGACTTGAAATTGACTTATACTAATAATGATAATCGTCGTCGTGAACATACTACGTATTTAATCTGTCCCGAAACAACGTTGAACTATTCGTGCGAGCGCTGACAACATGAATAATGTTAAGCGATAAGATGAGTATATATGATCTAAAGGAGGAAATATGAATAAAAGAAGTATAATTGAGACAGTGCTGAGAACAAAAGTCTGAAGAACAAGGCAAAATGTATTAACAGGGCACTCCAACTATAACCAAATTGGCAAAGAATTTTTTTTGTTGCTTATGTTTTTCTAAGAATGTGTATATAGAATTTACGCGGTGCCCATACGTCCGATATAGAGAATCCGATAAGTGATGCCCTCACGGCGACACGATTCGTACCGTTCAAACAAAGAAAAAAAGAACGAAATATCGAGACGGGCAGTATTGTGCGAACAGGTCTTCCGATGGACTTTTGAGCACTGTCAGTGGCGTAGGCACCAATGGGCTGAAGGAAAGGGTAAGAAGGCGAGATATATTGCGCTTTGTTTTCTATTCTGGTAGCGAAAGACGCAACATGCTTCTTCCTCAAGTACTAATCACCTTTTCGCTGACTTTATAAGTTCATAACGGTTCAGCGTAGCATCTCAATGATCCGCGGTTGATTATTGGCCTATATAGGTGCACATTTTAAAAGTTTCATTCTACTTCTAAATTTAGTCGAACTTATACGCTTTCTGTAAGGTTGCGGTGAAGCAAATGCAATGTGTTGATTTAAACCAAGAGGAGCCAAGGGATCAAGAGGATAGTAGTGAACATAAAAGAGTTATTTCATACAGCATATTTTATTCAACTGCAGTAATTATTGAAATATAATGTTGGTAGAAAAACAAACATGCCCAGGCTTGGTAGTGGGCTGAACAAAATAAAGCGCTGTCATGTTACATTTTGTACAGTACTTAAAAACAATTGATGACGAAACGAAACTCTATAGAGTGCACACCACATGTGCTTCGACATTATGCTTACGGCAGCAAAATTACGACGAACGTCGAAAACCTAAATCATAAAATCAACAAAGCGGCGACTTTGAGCAAAATGGTCGATTAACTCAGAAGTGCCGATACATGTTTCTGAGAGAATAGAAGAGTGCGAGGCCTGTAAAACGTTCTTATGGCATGTCGAGCGCAAGTATAGTTTTTCAGCAACTTCAGGCTAGAAAAGCTTCTCTCTGCTGAAGCGGTCGTGATTGGAAGTGTCCCTATTAACTGAAGTAGCCGGTAGAGATTGGGATAAAATTTTTCGACGCAAGTGTGCAAGGGCGTCGGATCCTGTGCTAAAGCGCATGAAGGGCTCAGTCTTCTCCCACTTACACCAACCGAGTCTCAGTTACCCCATCACGGCCCTTTCGTCCCCATCTGGCTGGACGGCCCCGGCGCGGTGGTCCAGTGGCTGAGGTACTCGGCTGCTGACCCGTAGGTCGCGGGTTCAAATCCCGGCTGCGGCGGCTGCATTTCCGATGGAGGCGGAAATGTTGTAGGCCCGTGTGCTCAGATTTGGTTGCACGTTAAAGAACCCCCAGGTGGTCGAAATTGCCGGAGCCCTCCACTATACGACATCTCTCACAATCATATGGTGGTTTTGGAACGTTAAGCCCCGCATATCAATCAATCAAGGCAGTAAATACGCGTTTCAAACGCGCTGCATTGAAGGCGGCTTCAAGACAAGTTCAAGTCGAGGAGCGTTTATGAATACGGAGGTATAGTGTCACTTCCTGGGTCACACACTTACCAGACCCTGGATCATTCAAGAACTCGCCACCAGACCCTGGATCGTTCACTCGCATGCTGTTCTGTAGCGAGGCATGATCTGGTTTGGCGTCAGCTCCAAGAGTGAGATCCACTAAACCTATCAGAAAATTTTTCGCTGCATCAGAGTGGACAGTTTTGACATTAGCAATAAATAAATAAATAAATCACGATGCAACGCGGTTCCAGAGCACCAGTTCAAATATTTACCTCTATCCAGAGTCTCGGACAATCCAGGAGCGCGCTTCGAAGTCGGTGTGGAGAACGAGCTGTTTTTTTTTTTCTTTTTTTGTGACATGGCTGAGAGCGAACCCGGCTCACACGACGATAGTTATAGCGCGAGAACAAAACGACGACACAGAGACAAGAAGGACACGAAAGACACGTCGTGTGGCCAGGCTCTTGAGGACAGCGCCCAACGCACGAAGTCGGTAAGTAGCAAGTCCGCAAGCCACTGTCTTCGCGATGCCTCGGCAAGCTGAAATCGCTGGCTCATCTATTCGCCCCCCGCTCCGCAATCAAACCAGTCTCTGCCGGTTCCAACGCGAAGCGGCGACGCCGTGGGGCCACGACTCGTGATCGCAGACGCGCATGCGCAGAGCACGGCGCATCCCCGTGGGGAAACCGTGAAGGCGCCCTCGAAACCGATCAGAAGCACGGTCACCTCGGCCGGCGCGCTCGTGGCAGGCTAACGGGCCACAGTTTCAACCCGGCACAGCGCGACACATTTAAGTAAGGGCTATCAGGAGCGACGCGACATCCTTGCGTGGCCCGGCTGTGCAAGATATGCAATGTATTTACGGCACCATGGAGCGACCCCCGTCGCAGGGATCAGATGTTGTCTTAGTCTTTGTTTTCTGTTTTTGTGTGAATCAGCGCGTTTTGTGCCGAGTTAGCATAAACTGGTGTCGCGAGTGGCGGCGCGACTTTACAGTGCGTTAACCTGGCACGGAACAATTTCGGGGGTAGGAAAGCACGTTCCCGGTGTCCCCCCCCCCCCCCCCCCGGCGCTACGCCCCTGAGAACGGTATAGTATAATAAGGCGTTTTTTTTTCTTTCTCCGTGATAGCGAATACAATAGTGCATGCAACAAAAAAACAGCCTTCGAGCAGCGATTCGTAGACACAGACTAACACGTCAACAGCGATTTTGCTGAGGCTGGAGAGATATATAAACACAATACCTTGCTCCGAGCTCCGGCCATTCGGCGACCCAAGGGAGGACGACACGGGATCCAACGGCCATTCCATCACAGCGCCAGTGGCGTGTACAGAATTCGCATATCTACTACGCCTATTTGACGCCGCCCCCCCCCCCCCCCCAGGTATGTTCATAATTCTGGTGCCCTGTTTTCGTGGCCCTTATTCGTATCGTTCGAGCGCGAATCTACAGTTTACGAAATAGTCACTACGCATGCGTCTGCGATCCCAAACGAACAGCCTGGACCACAGACTTAGCAGTAGGTCTACTTTAGAGCGCAGCTCTTACACGCACGCGTTGCAGCGCGTCAACGCATGATTGATTGATTGATTGATATGTGGGGTTTAACGTCCCAAAACCAGCATATGATTATGAGAGACGCCGTAGTGGAGGGCTCCGGAAATTTCGACCACCTGGAGTTCTTTAACATGCACCCAAATCTGAGCACACGGGCCTACATCATTTCCGACTCTAACGCATGGATTCTTGACGCCCTCTCCGCTATTGAGAGAGGGCATTGATGGTCCGTACTACGCCGAATAATTCCCATTCAGAGACATAAAAAAATCCCCGTTTCTGCAATTTCACCCTGCAAACGTTGACTAAATTCCTAGCATAACAGTTCTCATTTCCGCCCCCCATCCACACGCACATACATACTATAATTGCACGCGTCTCACGTACTGGCGACTTTTAAAATCATGACCAGCCCCTCCGCAGCGGTACAACAAAAGCATGGCTTCATTAAATCATGTGCTATTAGTACAGTGAACTAGAATATCCTTCTAGAACGCTGTACTAGTAGTGCACTGCACATTGTGAGCTTCAACAACACGTGCCCTTCAAGTTTGCGGTGCGTGGACAACGCCGCGCCTGGCTCTGGCGGCAAGCTCTAGAGAATTTGAGGATAGGAGCGACAGAGGGCGCAGGCGAGTCGGTGTGTTTAAAGCCCCTATATTTTATATATAGGGGCTTTAGGTGTGTTTCGATGTTTTAGGTGTTTTAGGTGTGTTTTATATATAGGGGCTTTAGGTGTGTTTCGTCAAAGGGCGAGCGCGTGCGGCACGTGCAGAACGCGTTCTACAGTAAGTGCGGGGAACTTCGGCGCCGTAACGTCCGTTCGGCGCGCTAAAACGAGACGCTCGCTGTGCGAAGTTGCCTTTCCGCGATGGAAAAAGCTGATTGATTGATTGATTGATTGATTGATTGATATGTGGGGTTTAACGTCCCAAAACCACTATATGATTATGAGAGACGCCGTATATAGTGGAGGGCTCCGGAAATTTCGACCACCTGGGGTTCTTTAACGTGCACCCAAATCTGAGCACACGGGCCCACAACATTTCCGCCTCCATCGGAAATGCAGCCGCCGCAGCCGGGATTCGAACCCGCGCCCTGCGATGCAAAAAGCGACCCCACGGAAGCGTCGGCGACGTTCGAGGTATTGTTCTGTCGCGGGCTGCCACAACAATGCAGACAACACCAAGAGACGCTCTCCGCGTGTAAAGCTGCATCGGTTCCCCGACAAGCCGTGCCGAGGAACCGAGCCACGTTCGAGAACGATAGAGCAAGCATGACAAGACGGCCCGAAAAGAAAAAAAAAATGAGGCGAGCACTTCAACTTGACTCAAAAAGCTCAGCTTGTTGCCTCGCGGCGAAATCAACATGTCATGCTCCCGCGGCAAGGAAGACATGACTCTAAAACACCTTTCCGAAGAGCGTCTATCCTGCTCAGAGGACTCTTTGAAGCCGCACTGCAGGCGGTACATCGTGAGGCGACTAAAACGCGCCTGGTGCGTTCCGCACGAGCACGCGCGATATACATCCTTGATTTCTACTTTTCTACCAGAGATGGCGCTGCCTGTCCAAAGTCGCAGCGCCACTATATGCACCTAAACCAGTGGCGGAGCTAGAAGGGGGGGGGGGGGGGGCTAGGGGCAGTGGCGGATGGGGGCGATAGAGGCGATCGCCCCCCCCCCCCCCCCAAAAAAAAGTCTGTATCAGCACCCCTCCCTCCATCACTTTAGTGCTCGTAGCCCACCTCCTATCATCATTAGGGCAAATGAAATAAACCACTGTGAGGACACACTAAGAGTATTTATACTATGAAGGGGTTTTCACGGTTTTTGCTGTAAGTAAAAACAAAAAGGTCATGACCACGCCCCCCTCTCTAGTGTTACTTTAGGCGACCCCCCCCTCCCCTTCCTCAAAGCCTGTTTCAGCACTGATCCCACTTTCTTCAGTGCTTGTTGTCCACCTCCCTATCATCAATTTGGACAAATTAGGGGTATCACTGCGATCAGGCATTAACAGTATTGATGCTACAATTGGGTTCATGTGCTGCTAGAAACAACAAAAAGCCAGGACCCCGGCCGCTCTCCACCCCTTGCCCTAAAAATGCATAGATGGATCCGCCCCTGACCTCAACAACCCCTTTAACTACACCTATGACGTTGCAGTTTTCAGATTAGTACAACTAGCACATATCATTAGTCTTGTTAATGAGTGTAACTGGGTCGCATCGATCCCTTCCGTAACCTGTGGTATACTGAGAACGGCACTATGCAGGTTTGAAAACGCGCCTGAACTCGAGCTAGAAACGGCCAAAAGTAACAATGACATTTAACCTAATCGCCAAACTTGTAGCCAGATAGAACAGAGACGGTATCATGACTGCAGCTTTCTGTTATTATTCGGTGTTATCGTGGACAACAACGTGGAAATAAAAAAGCACAAATTTCCACATCTTGTTTGTTTTTTTATGCTACACGTAGTACGTTATCTCAACGTCAATGACACTTTAGCGAAGAGCGGACAAGAAGACAAACGAACGAAGATAACAAAATAGAAGGAGCAAAATTAGCAACAAGCGCATTTTCATCAGGGCGATACCGCAACAATGGTCAATGAGTGAAGCAGAAGGGTGCGCCAATTTCCCAACATTCCAGCACATGTGCAAATGTTGTTACTGAATCGCGACAACGTAGGCTATCAATACGTGTTTTCGGAGTTTATTTTTCTCAGTATTCTGAGGGCGTTTTTTTTTTCTGGACTTAATATTTTTTACGAAATTCGGCGTTTATCGGACGTTATTTCTCGTAAATTTCCAATACTCCGAAATTGGGTGTTTAGTTTCGCTCTGACAGTTGTATCGTTCTTATTAATTTTATTTCCGCTGAAAATGCGTAACGTGCAACTGTTACCCATAATCCTGTTTTGTCATCCTCCCATTCTTTTTTTTTCTTGTTTTCTGGTCAGTTACACGGTCAATAAGGCTGCTGATGTGCAGTGCTATATACAAACTAGCCAATGTGTACTTTCGGGAGGACCCAGAGCTAGACAAGCTGCTTATCAGCTTTTTCGCCCAGCCTCGCTCAACATAAAGTTGCTGACTACAGCTTGGAGTTAGGCACACAATTATTATTTTCATTTTTTTCTTTTTTTATGTGTGATATGTGCCATTGCCTGTAGACCTACTGAATAGGCGATTTCAACTTTAAGAAGTTGAATAATGAAAACAAAGTGCACGTCGAATATATTGAATACGAACAGCAGCCCGACTACTGAGTTCTGCAAACTAATACTACTACTACTACTACTACTAGTAATAATAATTCAACAAATAAGATATGAAAAATCAATTTTGTTGTACGACACTCACGCCTTACAGTGCCACATACGCAGTTATCAGATATGTTACGATTCTGAAGGAAGGATGGCTGCTTGGTATGTTCTTAAATACATGTTACGTATATTCGTAAATAATATTGACACAAAATTTTCGAAAGTGTTGTAGGGCGGAGCGGTGGGGGAATGGCAAAGTGGCAGTGGACACTAATTTGTTGATTTGTGCATGAAAGTTTGCGAAACGTGGCGAAACGTATGCAATTTTTCGGGCTGGTTTCGATACTTATGAAGCTTTGTAGTGGTCGAATATCGTGAATATTGAAAGCGCCCCGAACCAAACTATTCGAATCGAATATTCGAAGCTCCGAATACTTCCACACACTTGTTAATTAGGCAAGACTAATTAGGCAACGTCCAAAGCAACTAGTCTGAAGAAAAAAATCCAATTACGAAGTTCAAAGATCGGTTTGCAAAACGTCCCATTTGACATTTTCTATTTTTTTTTTGTATGATGGATGTTTATTACCTACAGGGGTGCTATTCTAGACATTGTCGAATTCCGCCATGTTGTCAGATTCCGCCATTAATCGATGCTAATTGGCCAAGTGAGTTGCTACGACCTCTCTGATTGGCTTCAAGATGCCACCATTACGAAATTTGACAATATGGCGGAATTAGACAGTGTCCAGAATAGCGCACCCCAGATGCCCGCAAAGTGCAAGGAAATACCACGTGGCATGCTCGCCGGGGCACCGTCATCGCAGCTACGCGTGCAAACGACAATACGATGCTCGACTGCTCATCCAAAGGTAGCGGGTTCGATCCCGGGCATTGCGGTCGCATTTAGACAGAGGCGTATAGAGTCCCATGCTGCGTGCGATGTTGTCCCGTGCGTGTTTAAAGAACATCAGATGGTCGAAGTTTCCGGATCCGTCCATTAAGCCGTCCCTCGTAACCATATCGTTGTTTTGGGACGTAAGACCCAAGATGTTAGTATTATTATAGGACGGGTGGTAAAAATGGTAGCCACGATCATAGTGCCCGTGCGATTTAGCCCCTGTTACTTACGGAAGCTCAGTGGATAACCTCTGCTCAGTGGATAACCTCTGCGTCGTTTCTGAGTGGAACGTTTAAAAACATTTTGGCCTTGTATCTACGTACCTCGCTGCAAATGTCGTCGAAAGACGATAGTGTTCAGCCGGCCATCTTTCTCGTACCTGTGTATTTTGTAGTAAAGGAACACACCACCTATTACTTCCGTATTGTTGATGTTGCGCCTCAGATATGAGTAATATTTGCTTTTTGATTGACAATGTTCTCAAGTATGAACGCAGCCAAGCCCCGCCGCGGCGGTCTATTGGCTAAAATACTCGGCTGCTGACCCGCAGGTCACGAGATTGAATCCCGGCTGTGGCGGCTGCATTTCCGATGGAGGCGGAAATGTTGTAGGCCCGCGTGCTCAGATTTGGGTGCACGTTAAAGAACCCCAGGTGGTCGAAATTTTCGCAGCCCTCCACTACGGCGTCTCTCATAATCATATGGTGGTTTTGGGACGTAACCCCACATATCAATCAACGCAGCCAACAGTTCGAGATAGCTGGGTGTTCGGGCAAGTGCTTAAAACTTTGGCCGGGTATGGCTGAATCGTGTGACAGAAAGACTAGACTAGAGCAAAATTTCTGCGTTAAAGAATGACTATTTAAAAACGCTGCGATCAGGGCACGTAAGCGAGCATGTCACGTGCGCTCACATGGACGCACTTATCGAGATTCTCGGTGCAGTAAGTCGTACAAAAAGAGAGAGAGAGTCGTATTAAAACTGAACGTCCTCGCAGTGAACACTGCGGGCTTTTGAATCGGGTGACTGTCAAATAGTCTCTCAAGATGGTGATAGACTATAAAGCAGCAACCAATAAGTACGCTAGCGCTGCAATCAATAAGCTAAAGGTGGTTGCACTTTTAAAACGAAAGCTGTTATGATATCACGACTCGGGTCACGCGCAGTTGCCGCCGCCGGTGTCCGTAGCCACATCGCGCGAAATTAGAAAAAAAAAAAACTAGCACCAATGGCGCAGCGTGGCTGGAACCCGGGTCCGCTGTGTGCCAGCCCAGTATTCTACCACTCAGCTACGCCGGTGCTTGTGACTTGTCGGTGAACTTGCCTTAGGCAGGCTTGATGTCGAGAAAGCAATCGTGTTAATACGACTTATAAAGCGCTCTGAAACAGCGAATGAACATCCAGTCGTCGCACAATGCGAGTAGCGTAACGAGTGGGTCGTCCAATGCTCCAACCCATTACAAAAGGTTGTACATGTTCCCCTATTAACTGTGGCGCATACCCACTTCAGCCATGATTCCTCATCGTCGTCAGCCACTGCATAAAGAAGTGGCGCGAAATTGCTTGCAATTAAGTGCTTATAGCGGATACTACGCTTCTCAGAAGAATGACGAAAAATAACACATGAGAAATGATCACAGAAAAACTGCACTACACTTTCTTGGCCAATCCCCCTGAGTGGGTAAGAGCCAACATCCCAGGGAAACAAAACAAAACAAAACAAAACAGAGAGTGCCGGCCAACTACCCGAAAAATCTTGTTATCAATGTCCTAGTGGGTATAAAGCAAGTGTGCTTGAAGTAGTTACCCAATGAGTGTTTTGAAAAGGCTCTGAAAGGCCGCTCTGGTAGCTTTCGCTGTGACTGTGCTGCGCCTTCTATGCAGGCCTGGCGTTTCTTGTTATGACATTTACATAAAACGGCAAGCGGATCCCGACAATCGCCTCATCTCTTCATACATGTACCACCTTCTCAACGCTGATAGCAAACTGACGCCAAAAAGCAAACAAACTAGACAAATGAGTGGTAGGCTTAGCCACCATCCATTTTCCCCTTCTTTTAATTCTCCCCACCAATTCTTTCGTGCACCGAACAAATGCCGCACGCATATCGCTGGACAAGTATGCTGAGCGTTGAAAAAGAATGCAGCTGAGGGGAAAACCCGGATGATGATTACGTAAGCACAGCGCTTAATAATGCACCACCTCGTTCGTGTATAGAGAAACGCTGGCTTATATCCCTCTCACAAACGAGCCATCAAAGATGCAGCAGGGTGGGAATTTGCGCTGCCGATGAGATATCCGCACGCTATAGGATTACACGTCTGTTAATCTCTATTCACCGTAATACCCGCAGGCACGCAACTAAGCCAGACGATTCGCGCGAAACCAGAGCTTCTGCACCGCGCGGAAGCAGACGACCAGAGAGCTGCTATGGGGACAAGTTTACTGTACGCATGCGCGAACGAGAAGAGCACCAGTCGCATGCGAAAAGCCGGGTCACGTGTCCGCTAAGAGCCTTGAACATCGTGTTAAACTAAGCGCGAACAGAGGACACGGACTTAATCCCAAAGATAAGGAGTCGCGGGAGAAGTATACCCTTCCCGACTTCTGCGGGGTCGACCGCGGCTGAGAAGCATCGTCTGCTCGCGGGTGAAGCAGACGACACCGAGTAGCGAAGGTGAGCATGCGACGTCTCTGACTGTACTTCGCGTCTCGCACTCTCATTTATTAATAATTGTGTCGTGGCTTTGCGTCCCAGAACCCCAATACGATTGCGAGAGACGTCGTAGTGGAGGGCTCCGGAAGTTTCGACCGCTTGGGGTCCTTCATTGTGCACCCAAATAGAAGTACAGGGACCTCAAGCCCTTCCACTCCGTCGAAACTGTATTAATTCTATAGTTCTGAATTTGATCACGCGCAAAGTTTTCATGAAACGTCCTACCGAGCCTGTGGCAGAATTTCACCCGCTTTCTGTTTTTCGCTCGATGCAGGTCTGAAACACAGCGGCGATTCAAGAGTGAAAACAAGAAGCCGCGGTGTGTTTTATTGACGACACGCCCAGATGGCAAACGCCGCGCTGACGTCACGGGTGAGTTGACAGCGTATAGCATTCACGCGTTCCTCGATTCTTCGTTTTCAGGTCTGATGCCATCTTTGACTGGTCGTTTCGAAGCACTCTCCTGAGAGAGAGAGAGAGAGAAAGAGAGAGAGGCCGATGAAAGGAAAGAGATACCACTACCTCCTCACGAGAGCGCTCCGAAACGAACAGTCAATGATAACATAAAACCATTGGCACGCAAAAGCGGGGTGGATTGATATGAACGTGTAGTGGAACGTGTGACATAACGCAGAGAAACAGAAGGACGATTACACGCATACAGTCATGCAAATATGAACACGCATATAGTTACCGATGTGATCATACACTCTGTAGTTTTCACTTGCCGAGACTGTTCTATGATAGTAATTTATATCTTGTTCACGTTTCATTTGTCAATGACTGTACGTGGACCTGAGCCTCTTTCCGTGCACCGTGTAACATGCCACAATGACTCACGCAAATGGTCGACTGTTCATCCTCGCAAAGCAATTCAGTCCTCTCAACGGGCTTCGGGACGGTATTAGCAGCCCAACCCAGACGGTATACCATGCGATGACCACCCTTTTCTCCACTCCTTTCTATGCACGGCTATGCTATGCCAGGAGAGCTGCTTGGCACAATGCCGCCCGATTTTCGATCGGATCATCACAACGTTGTGCGCCGATGAAAGCGTTATACCACGTTTCAATGCGCGAAGACTGTACATTGACGTACATAGACAACCCGCAGAGCTGATCCACTGATCTCCACTAAGTGGAGATTAACGATCTCAGAATTACGGTGTTCGACAGCACGGCCCCCTGGCCGTCCTCCTGGTCGCGACAATCCTGTCGCTCGCCCTGGCCACCTCGGAGGAGCAGCAGCAGCGAGGGTCCCGGGACAAGAAAAAGTTCGACTACTGCGTCATCGGAGCCGGACCGTCTGGCCTGCAGATGGCCTACTACCTGAAGAAGGCCGGCAGGGACTACAGGGTCTTCGAGAAGAGCAACATGACAGGTACTGCAATTAATCGAACCCCGAGCGTTTTAGTAGAGTATACGTTATTCTGCCTAAGACATATGCGTGCACCATCTTGTTTCAGTAATTGCAATGTTAATGAGGTAATAAAACATCGTTCTAAACAACTAAACCAATCTCATGTGTATGCGTCTCACGTAACACTGTTCATTTAATTGTTATGTGCGCAAAACGAAAAGGTGGCGGAACTGAACAAGAATGGCGGAACTGAAACCCCTCAGTAAAGTAGTCTATACGCTCGCTGTCGCGCTCGTTGGTGTAGTCTAGCACGAAAACAAGCTTGGCACACACACAAACACAAACATGTAGGAACACAAAAGATAAGAATGACTGTTATGAAGTTCAATGTCCCCAAACTACAAAATGGTCATGTGATTGGTTGATTGATATGTGGGGTTTAACGTCCCAAAACCACTATATGATTATGAGAGACGCCGTAGTGGAGGGCTCCGGAAATTTAGACCACCCGGGGAAATGGTCATGTGGGACGGCGCAGTGGAGGGCTCGGGAAATTTCGGGGTGGCTAGTGAACGGTTGTGCGGCGCGAACAGTTGTTTTTTTTTTCAGTCATGAAACTCGCTAGCAGACGCTGACGGCGTTGCGGGGCGAGAGAGGGGAAGCGTAGGAGAGGAGTGGGAGGGGACGCGCATGCGCGATGGAGGTGTAAACGTCGCTATGAGGGATGCCTATAGGAACGAGAAGGGGGGGGGGGGGGGCGTAGGCTAGCAGACGCTGCCTGCGTTGCGAGGCGAGAGGGGAACGGGACGCGCATATGCAATGGGGTTGTGAACGCCACTGGGATAGATGCCTAGACGAGAGAAAGAAGGTGCGAGCATAGGCTAGCAGACGCAGCTGCCTGCGCCCGCGTTGCGAGGCGAGAGAGGGGGTGCGTAGGGGCGGATAGAGAGGAAGGGGGGCGCACATGCGCAGTAAGAGTGGCCACGCCGCACACCGGATTTGGCTCGACTATAAAACGCTCCGAATCTAAAAAGAGAATAGAGAACCTTCATATTTTACCCCTCGATTCTCAAGCGGTAAACATGGCGTTTGTGTGTGTGTAGTCGAGCAGGGCATAGGTCGGCGAACGCGCTCACGAGTCCATACACTCTGACTCGGATCGGTCCGTGAGTCTGAGTGAGTGCGCGTGAGTGATATTGACTTAATTGATATGTGGGGTTTAACGTCCCAAAACAACCATATGATTATGATAGGCGCCGTAGTGGAGGGCTCCGGAAATTTCGACCACCTGGGGTTCTTTAACGTGCGCCTAAATCTGAGCACACGGGCCTACAACATTTGCGCCTCTATGGGAAATGCAGCTGGCACAGTCGGGATTTGATCCCGCGACCTGCGGGTCAGCAGCCGAGTACCTTAGCCACTAGACCACCATGGCGGGGCGCCGCGTGAGCAGTATTCTGGATAGTTCAAGTCCGAGAGAGTCCAGTTGAAAATTTTCGTGAGTGCACCTCAATAAAATGTTGGCGTGTCCGAGTGAGTCCAAAGCGCAAGATGCATTTCTCGAGTCTTTGTTTGAATGAGCTTCCCGTACTTTTGCTGACATATTGCTTTATCTACTCATATTCAGCATTACTATCACCCTTACCTGGATTCACGTTTATACTAACGATAATCACACGTATTCCCAAAATGTATCGTTCATACGCCATTTTTACTATTAGTTGATCGTAGACTTGAATTACATAGGAGAGTGCCTCAACCTACCCCCCCCCCCCCCCCAACAACTGTTCCATCGAAGTTCTTGATGAGTATATAATGTTTTCAGCATTTCAAGAAAAATCTCCTCACTTGTTTGTAACCACTCACAACTCGTATTCCAAGGTACTACATAAAAAGACGCCAAGAAGAGCACCGATTACGTGAGATATTGGTGTTAGAGAGCGTTAACATCATGGCCGAACAAGCTAGTAGGTCTAGGATAACGGATTCATGAGTGGACTCACTAAGACTAGGATCGAGCCGTGAGTTTGGGTCTGAGCGAACCCTAAGTGCAAAATATACTCCATGAGTGAGTCTAAGCGAGTCCCACAACTTTTGCCGCGCCCTACGGTGCAGGGTACTTCTTTGGTACGTACCCGAAGCACCGGAGGCTGATCAGCATCAACAAGGTACACACGGGTCAGCAGAACCCGGAGTACAACCTCAGGCACGACTGGAACTCTCTCCTCAGCGACGACCCGTCGCTGCTCTTCAAGCACTTCTCAAAGGACTACTACCCGCAGGCGAGTCAAGTTTGATTTAATGGCCAATAGACATCTTCTCAAAGAGAAAACCACGGCATTCGGGCGCCTGAGGGAAGATTTTCACATTGTGGACTAGAACCATCTTAAGCACTTCTCGAGGAACTAAGGCCCGTATTCACAAACCAACCTTCGCCTTACCACACGTTTTTTCTCAAGTTTCTGTACTCATACGTTATTAGCAGCAAAAATGTGGGAAGAGATGACAAGGTTGGTTCATCAATGCTGGCTACTTTGTTCATCAAGTGCAATAAAGGCTTAAAACCGATAAGGAAACCTCGAAGTGAGATTGATTGATATGTGGGGTTTAACGTACCAAAACCACCATATTTTATGAGAGACGCCGTAGTGGAGGGCTGCGGAAATTTCGACCACCTGGGGTTATTTAACGTGCACCCAAATCTGAGCACACGGACCTACAGCATTTTCGCCTCTATCGAAAATGCAGCCGCCGTAGCCGGGATTCGATCTCACGACCTGTGGGACAGTAGCCGAGTACTTTAGCCACTAGACCACCGTGGCGGTGCAACCTCGATGTTAGGATGAGATTAGTTTGTGAATACAGGCATAATCTCCGCCAAGTAAAGCTTGGGTTCGCAGCAATGTTTTACACACAGTACAGGAAGAGAAAAAAAAATCCCTGAGCGCTAGTATATGATATCTTTGGAACTGTTTGTTAACACCCTCTTCTCACACTTTTTGACACGCTACTTCCCGCACTGTCAGCGTAAACTTTACCAACTTGATTTGGTAGCGGGAGGCCAAACTCAGAGTCCCTTGTGGATTCGTCCATGATCACTCGAAACCGAAGCCATCGTCTTATTCTTTTCCTTTACATTTCCGAAAGCTTTCTGGAATTGGCCCATCCATGGCCATGCAAAGATTTTATGTCACAGAGTGATGTGACGCGGATTTATGCAAACACGACTGATTTCGACGACCGATGACGTTTCTATGACGTCATCGCTATTCTGTAGACGTTTCATGCCGACGCCACCGACGGTCACTTTTCGTGGTTGATGAGGCATCTAAGCCTTTTACTTAATTGACTGAACTAATTACCACTTGATTATTGCTACGTCGCCTACCTATTTTCGCTGCACGGCCGACAGATGGCTTCCAGTCACGTCACTGAAAAGCGCCGCGTTGGATGATAGGACGCGAAGTTTTCAATGCCACGTTAATGTTACCAAAACATCACATGCAGGTTATTTCGTCATTCAAGCACACTGCACATGCGTTCATTATACGTATTTATCACATCGAGGCAGGTTAATGGCTACTTACTTTGCCATCAACGCTGCCATCTAGGAATGCCAGTACATTAAGAAGCGGTGTCCATGACGGCACGTGCAGGCTATCTATAAAAAATTCAGGCGTACGCGACTTCATTTCTTCTACATAACCACCGTGTGCGCTTGCACGCCTATAGGCGGACGTCTTGGTCAAGTACCTGGACGAGTACCGGCGCAAGCTCGACCTCAGCGTCCAGTTCGACACCGAGGCGCGTAACGTCCGGCGACTTCCCAAGGAGACGCCCACGGGACACCGCTTCCAGTTCGAGGACCAGCGCGGGGAGTCGTACTGGTGCAAGTACGCGCTCATGGCCAACGGCATGTCCCGGCCCAACGAGCCCTACTTCGAGGGCCACGCGATGACGGTGGGCTACGAGGACGTGTCCACGGACCTCGACGACTTCGAGGCCAAGACGGTGCTCATCCTGGGCAGCGGCAACTCGGCCTTCGAGACGGCCAACCACGTGGCCGGCGTGGCCAACTACGTCCACCTGCTGGCCAGCTCGCCGCCGCGGTTCGCCTGGAGCACGCACTACGTGGGAGACCTGAGGTACGTAGACGGCGCAATCACCCATAGACCCCAAGAATGTCATGCTTGTATGTGGCCACGTAAAGGTTTGCCGTCTGCAAGCGATCTGTTCTCGAGGGCATTGCCTTGGAGACTAATAATTGGTGGGGGACAACGTTCCAAAACGTCGGTATGGTTATGAGAGACGCCGTAGAGGAAGGCTCTTGAAACTTCGACCACATGGGGTTCTTCAACATGCGTGTAAATCTACGTACATGGGCCTCAAGCATTTTCGTCTACTTCAAAACGCAGCCGCCGCGGCTGGTATTCGGCCCCGCGACCTTTGCGTCAACGGTCGAGCATTATGGCGACTATGCGTCCAGAGCAATGCTCTCGACAGCAGAAGGCCATTTCGACGCGCAATCGCGTGGTCCGTATTATTGTGTGGCCGACTGTACGTTCCTCGAGATTACACAACTGCGTTTGGCATTGTCCACGGCTCTCGAGTGCACCTTTCTCACGATACCTTAGGGCTGCAGCTTGAGAGACAACGTAAAAGACCGCATTTTGAAGGATTTTCAAGCGTATAACTGTGAGTTGTTTGCTTTGCACTGTAGATGTGTGCTCTGTAACGTATAACAAAAAAAACACAGGGCTGTAAACAACGAGCTGCTGGACAACTACCAGCTCAAGTCACTGGACGGCCTGCTCGAGGCCAACCTGAACATCCTGCAGTTGGTTCGCACCCAGTCCGGCAGGTTCGCGCTGCAGCTCCGCAACGACACCTCCTTCAACTACGCGCCGCCCGACAACGAGTACGACGTGGTGGTGCGCTGCCTGGGCTTCACGTACAACGACAACATGTTTTCGCCGTGAGTGGCAGTTCACTTAAAGGTATAACGTACACCCAACAGCAAAAGTTTGCGGGACGTGACACTTCAGGAAAACGTACATTCCCGCTCTGTCCAGGGGCGGATTCAGCCACTCATTCGAGGAGGGGAGGGGGGGGGGCAGTCGCTTGCCGTAACACTGGAGAGGGGGCGTGGTCATGATTTCTCGTTTTTACTGCCACACAAACTCTCTCATAGCATGAATACTGTTAATGTGTGCTCAAAGTGGCCCCACTCATTTGTCCTAATTGAGGATAGCAGGTGCACGACAAGCACCGAAGAGAACGGGAGGAGGGTGCTGACAGGGTTTGTGAGGGGAAGGCGATCGCTCCTACCACCCCCCTCCCTCTTCTGGATCCACCACTGGCTGGCTCTGTCTGTAAACACTACCTTATAAACAAAAGTAGTAATTGCCCCCTATACAGTTAACTGCTAAATTATAGATGCATCATCCAATAACACAGGAGAAATTCCCTTTTTTTGTGTGTGAAGCCCACATCTCGTAAGCTTTTGCTGTCGGGTGTACATATATGTACCGGCTACGTATATAAAGTCATGGACAAAATGAACACGAAGTTAATGTAATAAATATCTGTGGCTAAACGTCCCAGAACCCCGATATGATCTTGAGGTATGCTGTCACGCAGGGCTCCGCAAATTTCCACCCGTAGGCGTGCGCAGAGTTCCCATTCGGGGGGGGGGGGGGGGGGGCGAAGGTTTGTCGCAGCACCCACTCTCACTATTACGTCAACGTAGATAGCTGACTTTGCGCCCCTTCCTATTAGGTGACTAGGGGGGGGGGGGGGGTGACCGCACGTGCGCAGAAAGTAGAAAAATGTGGCTGGTCCCTCTTTGAAAGAATCGCTAAAACGCGAAAGTGAAACACGTCTTCACAGAGGTTAATTGAGCGTTTATTGTGCCTTTTCTTCACCACAAGACCGAAAAGAATGAACGCTACAGCTACAAATTCCAAAGTAAGTCACGCGAAGAACGGCAAGAGGCAGCAGCTCGAAACTTGCAGCGCGCACCTCAAGCGAAAATCACGCGCGAAATGTGCGTACACAGGACGAGCGCGGACTAACTGTTCCAGATCTACACTTAGAGCGCACTGTAAAAACAAAAGGCACACAAAACGAACCCACAAGCATACACAGGACAAGCGCGAACAATTGTCACAAGTCTTACTTCCCGTGTGAGCACCGTGCTCTATGCGTAAATGAGGCCGCGGAAGCGAGTGAAGCGACATTAGTGCCCTTTTAAACACGAGTTTGATAAGAGTGCGCGAAGAGGAGACCACGCTCCGTGGGGGCGGCGCTCTCCGAAACGCGAGAGTCGACGTCGAGCAGGCCCAAGGCGCGCTCGTCGCGCCATCTCGCTACTGATGACGGAAACGCGATGAATCTGCAGAGCTCTGAGGAGCACTAAATATGTACCATTTAGCGGTCCTCGGAGCTCTGCAGATTCGGCGAGTTTTCGTCATCAGTAGCGAGATGTTATATACGGTGTATATAAACGGCTTGTCGTTAGCGCCTTCGACTACAAGCGCGCTATAAGCACCGTTCAGTCGAGTTTTCTAGTCTGACTGTAGCGCCAGAATACATAGCCTGGCGGATAAAAAAAAATAAACATTGAGACGGCATCGGTGAAAATGGAACGAGACGCGCGCGTCTCGCGCCCTGCATCTGACAGCGAATTGTGCCCGAGATACATGGGGAACGCGAGCACGCGTCTCTTTTTCGCGAGCCCCTAACGGCGAATTTTAGAAACTTTGAGACGGGGCGGTGTGAGCAACGCAGCTCCCTCTGGTCAGTGTGTGGTGCCTACAGCGTTTACTGGTTATACCGCCGCGCACTGCAGAGCTGCTCGCATATTGTTTTTCATTCTTTGTAATCTGTTGTATGTATTTTACGTCACATGCGCGACGGAAATACGTCGGAGGAGCCGTGGTGGACCCAAGCATATAATATTTTCGCGTTAAAAACTGAGAACTGCTTTGGAGCCTAGTTCGTTTGCGAACTGTCTTGGATAAGTTAGAAAGAAGTCTGTTAGTTTAGGCTCGCAATGTCTGGCTTTGAAGGCAGCCATTTCATCGAGGAGTGAGCGTATTGTACTTATAATCACCACAGCGAGGACACGTATGCGTATAGGTCTTCGCCGCGGACAACGAGTGTGGGCGCAGTGAATCGATTATGGTGCGCAAGGTTCGCGCGTGTCCCCGTGAACATGCTTTACCGAGAGCTTCAGATGTGAAAGGCCCGTCACGTGACGTATACATGCACTTGCGCCCAGGTGCACGAAGCCGAAGCGAGGTACGGGACGGAGGTCCAAGTTCCCTCTCATCAACCGAGACTACGAGTCGGCCAACGTGCCGGACCTGTACTTCGTGGGCTCCGCTGCGCACTCCTTGGACTTCAGGGAGGCCTCCGGCGGATTCATCCACGGATTCAGATACACCTGTACGTACACGTGGGCGGCCCAGCAACGCGCACTTTTGTCAAGATTTTTCGACGCCTTTCCATCGACTGTACTGCTTGATTTGGGACAGAGTCTCGTGAGATCATATTGAATTTATTATGAAAGCACCGTTGCGAAAAGAGCAGCGACTGGCGTTCGAACTAACTGGAGATGTGGTTGAGTAGGTAGCAATACTAAACCAGTTCGGACAGATACATTATTGTAAGAAAATTTCACACTCCTCAATTTTGCCAGTGTAGCTTCATTGCTAGGATAAATGTTACATTTTTAAAATTTCGTTTGGAGACTTTTGCCCCTGTCAGTGCGACGTCAGAGACATCGAAGTCGTTTGTTCACACTTCCACCACATAGCCACATATCGGCAATATTTCTGAAGGCGCCCGACTGGTTAGGTCTCCAGCTTCCTTAGAAAGCGATGCAACTATGCTTAGCCTGTCCAGAAAGTTTCTTTTTTTTTGTAATCTGTGTCGGTTTTATTGTCAGTGCTGTCTGTTAAGTCAACATTCACGTGTAGTGACGTCGTGGCTGTAGATAATGGAGCGGTACTGCCCAGGTGAGATAATTACGGAGACATTTTGCATGACCATTTTGACTACGAGGCCACACCCAAGCCGGCTCGATTAATAATACTGTAGTGGGGAATTCGCCCTTCTTCGGTCACCTATGTGATTGAACCACTCAAGCCGTCCACGAACAACCGCCGCCTTGGTCGTGAGACGGTCCACGTCAGTCGCCTGAAGCCCTGTTACGACCCTCCTGTTCTCTCGTCACCTTGAGTCGCCAGGATGGCTCGTCTTCGTTGCCGGGGTAATGTAGTGGGGAATTCGCAAGGCAGTGACTAGTGGGACCATCTCTGAGTGCGAAGCGTGAATGTGTGCACAAGCTGTAGAGGCTGGACTGCTCGAGCATTTGTATCCGTACCGGCTGTCTGCCTACTACCTGGCGTCGCTATTAAACTCCCTTGCAATACGTACAACAATGTGCACGAACAATCATTTGGGCGTCAGTGAACCCACTTCCGATGCATGACGCACGAGGTCTCCACCATCAAACAAGGTGGACGGCGTTGCTATTCTTAGGGCTACCTGTCTGCAAGATACGATTAACTAATACGTGCAGCCCGCGCCCTCCACCGGCTGCTTGAGTGGAAGAACCACGGCGTGCCCTGGCCGAGCGAGCGGCGGCCCCTGGCTCAGTTGGTGGACGCCATCTTGACGCGGGTCAACGAGGCATCGGGCATCTACCAAATGCACCACGTCCTCGGCGACGTCATCATCATCGACCGGTAATCGGCCTTTGCCATTTTCCACATGCTGCTCCCTGCCGTTTCGGTATAGTGTGCTAGAATATGCTCCTAGTACACTATAGTTTTGGTAGGGGCCGGGAGAACCGGTATTGCTAGAACGAACGCCTCCGAAACCAGGAGGCGTTTCGGGACGTTTCCGCAAGGATTCATGCGCCGTGGCGTCGTGAAAAAGGCTGATGGTGATAGAGTGACTTTAGACGCAAAGCTGTTTTACGGCATTTTAGGCAAACCACATTGGGAAGCCAAGGGCGCCGCCACGGTGACTGGAGGTGCGCAGTGGCGCAATTTGTGGAAAATGCCGTTGTCATTGTAGTAGTAATGTACAGGCCACGTGGCTATAGGAGTGAATAAACAAAGACATGATTAAAAAGAAATGGCGATAATTATGCTCAAAACCGTGATGATGATGATGACGACGACGCTGCTTGTGTTGCAGTGAAACTGTGGTAGTAACCAGGCGCGTAGACAGAGAGGGTGCCCAATCAACCCCCGCCCCTCTACACGAAATTCGGATGGAGAGGGTGTTTCACTGAAGACAAATAATAAACATAGGTGTTTTTAAAAACCTTCGCCCCCTCCCCAAAAAGAAAGTGTTCCCTCTGCGCCCCCCAGCTAGCGCCACCCTTGGCTAAATGTAAAGTCAGGTGAAAGTAACGAGAGCTTTTCTGTTCGACATTGTTCACAAGAACATTCATACATATTGATTTAAAAAATGTTGGTTCACAACGTGGAAATGGCAAAATTTCTTTTTAATACAACACCAAGGGAACCTCGCAGGTTCGGTGTCAATGTTTTATTCGTTACAAAAAGTGATATTCGTGGCTTTCAATAAAATATTGTCGATTTCAATCCTCCCCTTCGTGATGGGATAACCTGAGACTTCGTGAAGGAATTATTGTGTGGAACACAGTGCGCAAGAATGCCAAGCTTTCATTCGATACGAAGCACGTGGTTGAAGGTTTGGCGCTCTGCTTTACCAATGAAACTTTATGAAGTCTGCGTCTCGTCCAAACTAAAGTTCGTGCTCAGATAGGACAAGCCATGCCATATACTGTAGTGCACTCTAGCAAATTTTTGTCTGTCATTTGGACACTATTGCTTTGGGCCAGTTGGTAAGGCATGGTAGGATAAATCCGAGTGCGAATAATCGCACATGAGGAAGCGCAGAACGAGCACTTTATCAGACTATCAGTTTCTGTCTACGTTTCCATATATCTATCAGTCCTTAGCATGAATTTTACATAGCAATTCTTCTCAATTGGGTCTCATCATACAGTACTGCTCTTACCTATCATTGCTACTTCAGTTGCATTTATCTTTCAGGATACGAGTCCTATCAGTTCCTACTATAGTCAATCGCTCCGGCACTGTCCTGTAATGAATAAAAACATATTTTTAATAGGACACTCCAGCAAACTTTTGTCTCTCATGGATTTGCGACCAAACAGATGTCCTTACAACCGAGTCGTCATACGTAGTGAATGTGCTGGGCATCTGTTCTACCGCACCAGCGCCTCCTCCATTTTATCAATGCCAGCCAGACGCACCCGATCCAGCCTTTCACCACTCTCTCCTCTAGCTCTTTCCTGCTCTCGCCCATCGCCTAGCCTTCGCGGGTGCTTTGCAGTCACAGGGGAGAGAACCCAACATGTAGTGCCTCACGACAGAAATCATATGAAGTCATTTTTTGTTCAGTTTCATGCAGATCCGTGGGGCTGTGTCTTGGATTCCTCAATGTTCACTGTGTAGGCTGTCACGCTGTCTCTGTAAAAGACACGGTGTTTCGGGATAGCGCGTCGCCGTTCGTGGCGCTACGCGGGCAACCAATGGGGAAGCTTCACTGCAACGCTACTGCATGCGCTCAATCGAAGAGCGCCGTGATTCGGCGGCATCGCTTCTACCCACATAGAGGGAGCACGAAGGAACAAGTCTGACAGATGTATGATATTGAAGTGAAAAACATGTCTATGGCATCTCCGGGGCAAAGCGCTCGCACGCATGTGTAAAGCAAGCAGCCCTCATGTAGTGTCACATCACGATCACTCCTTGAACTAAGGAGGACCGGCAGCTCCCGTTGAGAAGCGAGCATTTGCACTGGGATTGAAATAAATAAAGGAGGCGTTGACCAAACTCTCTTCGACATCATGTGCTTAACACCTTTCACGACGATTCGACGGTTGGCCACCTTGGCTTTCACAAACATGTCGCACACTATACTCATTCAGTAATTCTATACAGGAGCGCTTGCCTATCAGTTGTCATCAGTCTTGTTAACATTCCTGCCTATAAGCCCTATCTATTAGCTTATATCAGTCTAATCAGCTGCTACTATAGTCAATGACTCCGCCACTCTTTTAACCACTTCCTCCAGGAACACGCTGGAGTTCGAGTACCTGCAGGAGTTCCCGCTGCCACTGCTGCCGCAGTTCGAAGAGAAGACAGGCCACAAGGTTGACGGCAAGGAGGTGATCGTGATGGCACTCCGCTACAACCCAGACTTCTCAGGACCCCGGCTGGACACCTTCCACTCCGACAGGGCAGTCCAGGAAGCCGAGAAGGCACACCTGTCAAACTTCCTGCATCCGGTCATCTACTACTACAATCGCCTCATGCAACGACCAGGTGAGGGACAAAGAACCACCCAAGGGACCGACAACTGGTCAGAATGTGCGATTAAATCCTCGTGATAACAAAAAGACCAAATAATTATAGTGACACAATCCAGGCATCCTTGTTGCGATTTTAGAAGAATTACGCTCTTGAACTATGTTTAAAAGTCTATTACTGCCTGTTGGTTCTCATTAATGTGTGCCTAACAAAAAAAAGCGAGCCCTTAAAATTACACTTTCCTTAAATAATCACCATGTAGGCTTGACGTACTACTATCACGACATTCTGTTCGCTGTACATGGCCTGGTGCTTTTATGTGCGCCATAATTAGAAAGCAACATTAGAGTATGTGTGTTAGTACTATCTATTTCCACTCCATTCTGTGAGCTTACAATTGCAACAGGAGTTGATGCTGAGAAGTGGCACTGCTTTCGCAGCAACAGGTGAAACATGCCGAGCTGCAGCACATGCACGCTGAGTGCACACATGTGCAGCAAACAGCAGTGCACCAACACGAACCTAATGTTAGCACCCGTCTCCCACTTTTTTGAGCATGTGTTGTTTTCAGGACATCACCAGTGCCACAGATAGAAAAATTCTGATTGTAAATGTCTCGCAATGCTTTGGGTGTTAAAATTCTGTGACTAGATGCTCTGAATGGTAAGCTTTTCACTATTAAAGGGACACTAAAGTCAAACATTCATGTCAGAGTGAAAGCTCAATGTATGGCAATGTCTAAAGTGACAATACTGTCTATAGCAGTGCCCTGCTTACCGACAAATTAATGTAAATGCACGAGAACACATGCGTTGCGAGTAGGACATTTTTCAAACGATCCCAATGACGTTGAAGTTACCACCTACAATTATTCCCTAGTAATCGAACTAGCTGCATTAAATAAATAAAGAGACATAATAAAATGCTGCTTGTTCGTTTCTGTTTGATTCATGGAAGAAATAACCGCCGTACATTACTATGAGGAATGGCACGAGCGGTTCAAAAGTTCAATTTTCGCCTGATAAACTGAACAGGTCGTACCATCTAGTGGGGCCCAGTTGAACCAAGTATGCAGCCATCTCTGAGGCCGAAACTGTTCAGGGCAGTTGTTGCTGCTGTGGCTCCTGCTAGTTTCGTTTTCCTGCTACTGGTGTCGGCGGTCGCGCAGTAAAGCCGGTTAACGTTCTTCACGGCAATGTTACCCTTGAGGCAGGTAATCTGAAGTGCGCTAATCCGATGTGAACCACTTAAATGCAATTTTATTTCAAAATGAGCATTTTCTTGGCACAAAAGTTGCACTACGAGGTGTCTGGACCACTATTTCAGCAATCAACATTGACTTGATATTTGCCTTCAGCGTCTTTTTAGGTCTACCGGTCACCTCCTGCACGATTTGGCGCAGAACTTCTCGCATCCTATGCACATTCTTTACTGTTCACAAACATGCTTTGTACACTTTGTATTCCACTTCGCACAGCATTTTCCGTAAGTAATACCACATTTGCAGCTGGCAATGTGTTCGCACAGCAAGATAAGATACGTACATGTGCCTTCATAGGAGTACAGCGTAATTGTCGTTTGCCTAGATTGCCTGCTTGTTGTGTTATACTGACCTGATTTTTCAAAGAAAATTGCCTCGCACAACTCTCCAAGTACAATGCACACGTGATTTGCAGGTGTACAATAGCGTTACATGATAATCAATTCGACCACATACGAGAAAACGTACTTGTGCTGTGGGGAAACTCGGCGACAGAAACTGTCGGAGGACAACTTCACTGTTTCGAACAAGGCCTGGAAGGTTAAGTGTCCTCGCAATGTCCATAACCGAATATCCAAAACTGGACATTCTGTGGACATCCTATTAATATCTGGAAATGCACACAGGCATGATATACATGCCCTGCAGACTAAGTATTTTTTGCTTGGTTAGCGTTTGTGAAGCAATGTCTTCACTTGAAGACAACTTACTTTTGCCATTCCTGTGCACTATTGGCAAAGAAGAAACCACATACACTGAGCTAATGGTAAATTAATCATTCTTGTTGCCTAAAGTTTCCTTATATCGCTTCCGATTGATATTATTTTGCTACACATGATCAATTTGGCAAAATCAAAACCGTGTTTAATGAGACATTGGATTTGGGGCATCTTGGCAGGAATATCAAAATATTTTTATCTTTCCAGGAATACTCTGTTCCTGCAGATAGCGATTGCAACTAATTTGAGTAGGTTGTTGAATCACGTTCATGAAGAAACATAGCATGACTTTCAGTACAACTAGTTGTTTACTTATATTCCAACAACAATTAACTGCAGTGAAACATACTATAACTTACTCCGACACTTCCCCTTGCTTTGAACTCAGTCTTGGCATCAAGTGATGAGCTTATTTATAGACAGTCGAACTGAATGTGCGGCAAACGGGTTACACTCTGCTGACACGATTCCCACACCCTTTGCTGTAATGACATAGGTTCGGCCAGGACAGGTAAGGTTAGATTAGGTTAGGCCGGAACCCATGCTCATCGTTTTGAAACACCCAAAAAGATTTCTGCAAGCAGTAAGAAGTGCAGAGGATATCTTTAAGATGAACCTAATGACATGTGTGCAATAATTTCACCGCACAGTGGGTGAGCACGTAGAAGAGATGGAGAACCGCCACGGCAACCCGAGCATTCCGGTGCCCGACCGAACGCACCACATGCTTGAAGACTTCCTCACGCGATGGACGTCGCCTCACCTGCACATCGAACCGCTACGGAAGTAAGTATGATCCCGTGAACAGTAGAGACTCAACAGTGATTATGAAAAACAGGGATCTCGGTTTGCTGCCTTCGAGAGGAGGAAAGGCATTGCAGGGGCTAAAAGAAAAAGATCAGACATAGCTAAACAGCCAGCACGAACTAACCATAGTAAGTGTACGAGTCGTCACAGAAGCATGATGACTGGAGTTTCTTTCTTTTTACTGAATGTTGTTGCTTTCTACATGTTTAGGTACACGCTTACTGTGTGTGGTCACATAGCGCATCTTAGATCAACGAAGATCTGCGAGCATGGGTACAAACAGTAAATTTTACTTGCAAGTCAAGCGCTTCAAATAAAACCATGCCACCTTTTTTCTTATGCATCAGCATTCCAAACAAACAGTTTTCTCAATATGGCCACGTATGAAAGTATACGTTCACATCTGTAATGACGTCAAGCAAATGAACCAAAGTACCTAACCGGTTGATGCATTCATGCAGACTTTCTTTTGTGTCGGATAGGCATGCCTTGGCTGGACAGTTTTTATCGAATTTGAATTAAAAGCAAAAGCAGCATGATAAAAAAAAAAATTGAGATTCACCCAAACAACAAAAAACTAGCATACTTAACATACGTAAGCCCAAAGCTCGAATATGCATCGTCCATTTAGAATCAATCGCAGGCATATCTTGCTAACGAACTAGAATCAATCCAAAAGCGCGTTGCCCGCTTTATAACCTCACAGTTTTCCAGAGAAATCAGCGTCACCACCCTAAAACAATCAATCCAACTAGCATCTCTCGCATTACACTGCCTGATTTCATGCCTATGCCTCCTGCACAGTTTCTTTTTCGCCCGAAATTAAGACACGAACTTTCACTGCCCCCTAACAGAACTTCTTCTCACAATAACCATCCTATCCCTACTGCACCAATCAACGCCCGAATATCTGCAATGAACGACTCCTTTTTCCCCCAAGCAATTACACTTTAGAATCGCCGCTTCGACTCCATAGTTACCATACCTGACCGCACATCATTCCGCGCAATATTGGAATCCCACTTTGATTCCACCGAATAACCCATGGCTGTAGATATATTCTACCAGCGTACTGTATGTATAATTTTTTTGCCATGTTGTTTGTACTCTAATTCCCAGTCAAACGCTTCTTTTGTTTATTGTTTTATTAGTTTTTGTTGTCATTCTTGACCAAACTACCATATGCGTATTTAGAACTGTATTGTTTACAATAATTTGTTCACATTGAATTGTACACCCTCACAGTGTATTTGTTGCCCCCCCCCCCCCCCCCTGATGTAATGCCCTCGGGCCTTTAAGGATGCAATAAATGAAATGAAATGAAAGCAATCGGTAGCAATCGCCATAAAGGGCATAATGTGCCCCTATAATTGGCCGTCAGAACACATAAACCAGTCAACCATACAGTGCCACTGCGGAGAATCTATTTTAGTAAATTTTAGTAACAGGATATATTAGATGCAGCACTAACAACATGCTGAAGAAAAAGTGCTGGTCAAGCCGAAATGTTGTAGACGACGCTAGAGCCAGTAAAAGTTCTTCCAGATCACTCGCCATCTAATTTGTTGCTGCTCGTAGCGGCCAGCTGGTGCAGCTGCTAACGAAACCGCACATTGCAGCTGACTCTCGTAGAATGCAGTATTTAATGCAAAACCATGGCTTAAGCATTGCATGGATTGCACATTTTCAATTCTACTGCAAATTGTCAAGCATCTCACAGTGATTCAAGCTCGTGCAATCTCAATATCTTTTCTATTTGACGCTTGCTAAGTCTATCTGATGTGCTGTACAACAATTATGTGGACACGTGAAAGAACGGCTCTCAAAGTCCTGACTATACATTAGTCATGCCATGAACTCCTAAATGCCCACGAGCCGGTCTTTCGATAGAAAGGAGCTTACCCTGTACGTGCGTTGTTGCTACCATCGCGTGGCAAGTCGTGAAAGACACTGTGTGTGCAGAAAGTCACATACCTGTGAATTCTTGCATAGGTACCTTGAATCGTGCCTGGGTGTGGACCTACGTCGCTACCGAAGCACGGAGTGCTTTGTCAAGCTTCTGGAAGGGGCGGCGGAGGATGTGGCGTCGCCGCTGCCACTGAGTTGCGTGCAGCGGCCGGAGTTCGAGACCAGCCACTTCTTGTACCTCGAGCATGGAAACACCTTTGCGTAAAGCTAGGTTTACCTGCTGATGCTGCGCGCGCACAGCGCTAAAGCAGCCTAGAACAGCACTGTACGTATCACTGCTCCTCCATTTCCCCGTGATCCCGGACACAGCAAGCGAGTAACGAATTCCCCTCTACCCTCCTGTCAAGCTGACGTGCCCACAGAATTCAGAAAAAATACTGAAAGGACGCTGGGCTGCAGGGTCAATCATTTTGTTCAAGTACACCGATACCAGTGCCCGCCAGAGACGTACAAGGTACAAGTCACATGGCAAACAAGTTGCTCCTCTGTATAAAGCAGTGTTGTTGTGATGAATCAGTGTGCACTATTTTAATAGCATGTAATATTGGGTTACAATGCTGCCTGTCTTTGATTCAAATTAGTTGAAGTTGATACGCTATTTACTCGTGTAATGAACCCAGCCCTCACCTTGGTCTTTGAGAAAAAAAATCTATATATTAATGTATCTGTTTATTTTCGTGTGACAGCCAGAGCCGTTGACGACTGAAACAACTGAAACAACGTCAAAACATGCCATAACATCACTAAATAACGACGCAATAAAACTCGAAAATCGTTTATCAATTATGCTAAACAGTTGCGAGCAGTTTGAGTGCGGACGACGTCGATCGAAATTTAAAAATAGCGCAAACCACCATCCGTTGTATTGTGGCAAAGCACCATCTGTCGTATGCAGGAGAAACTGGTTCGTTTATAGCACCACGCAAGCACAGCGGTGCGAAAACAAAGCCAGAAACAAAGCGCGTGCGGGTGCTGCCACCCGACGTGCATATTTGTTGTCGGTTTTGTCGTGGTAAACTTTGTTGGGGACACCTACCACTCAGGGAACAATCGGCCAATACGCTAGCTGCACGGCTGGTTTTAAAGTTGGACAAGCATGCACTGGTGCATGGGAACCGAGCAGGCGGACGAAACTCCAGCGTCGATCCGTGCGTGTTTGTTACTGAAGAAAACAAGAGAAGCTTCGGGCTACAAAAAAGGATCGTCACGCAATTCTTGGGCCAAAACAAAAGGACAGTTTCCTCCTGTGGAGAGCGAAGTTCTCAAATAGAGGCTTGAATCGAAGGCCTCTATTCTTGGCTTCTTAATATCGTGATGTGAAATATTTTCTGTTACTATAGCTCTCGCGACTTTTTTCTCCCTCATAATGAACCTCCCTCGAACGGGCATTAACTTTTCTTAAAGAAATGTGGGTTCATTACTCGAGTAAACACAGTAATCTACTGCAGCACAGGAGCTGTAACAGCAGCTGCACTGGAGAGATCCTGCTAATGTGCCCACACCTTGGCACAAAAGTGTTGTGCCACATTACGAGGGGTAGTGATAATGAGCCGAACTTATGACCAAACACTCAATCACATGATGTCATGGGCCAGTGAGCCACTACAGCGGGTATAATGCAATCTTAGTATCGAAGAAGCCACACTAGTACATGGTTTCAGGTGAAGTGGGCACTTTTGATGGCAATCGGGGCCAATCCAGCTTCAGCTCGATCCAGATAAGGTGCTGCTACACGGTCACTTTTAATGGTGATCAGACCTGACCGTGATCTGCGTATTGCGATCCGGCCCGCATGCGATGATTTGGCTGTCGCCTGCAAAACCCGATTCGGATCAATTTGCACCGCGTAGGATCAGTTTGCACCATGTAGTGACGACGACTGTTGACAGTGGTAAAAAAAAAAATCTGAATGTGGATCATCCCTGATTGCAATAAGAAGTTGCTGTGTGCCACAAACACAAATATCGGGAATAACCATTTGTCACAACACAGCCCTAGTGGATGGATGTCTTATTAGACAAGTGCCACACACGCCTTCATTTCATTCAAAGTAACATCAGACAAAAGCCTGCCAAAGTACAAAGGTGAATGTTCGATCTGAATGCGAGACGAAAATCCTGAGGGCAATTTCGTGCAATACATGAGGCACAACCACCAAGAAAAGTACGGATAGTTGATGCCAACCACCATGAAAGCAACATGAATGAACTAAGTAGTTTTCAACAGTTTGTTGAATTTCTATTCAACTTGAATTTTTAGAAGATAGCATTGAACAAGAGTAGCCTTCTATACTCGGGAACAACTTTCTGTGGCAATGGAGGGAAGGCTATGCAGCCAAAGTGAACATGTGCCGTTGCTGTAGAATATAGAGCCACAAATGTGTCTGTTTTTTCCGCATGAAAGTAATAAAAAAGAACAGCATTATTTTCTACTAGATGCTGTTTATAAAGAGACGCTGCGCACGTTGAGGAGATGCTATTATATCTTGTTGCTTTCTGAAGAGTCACTTTGCGTTTTTGCGCGTCCGAAAACGTTGCACATTTTACTTGCACCTCACAATCAAAATGGCGTCTTCATCTTTAGGTGAGCGCGCGTAGCCCTCCAGCTATTCGGACGACTCGCCGAAGGAGGCTGTGTCGAATTTCTTTCAAAAATGCCTGTGTAAGCACGCATATCAAATTGTGTGCCTGGTATTAGATGAACGCGACCGTCAGTTGAAACGCGGGCCGAATCGGGCTACTTCGCAGAAGAGTATAGGAGCAGTAGCTCTGCCCACGTAGCCTTCCCTTCATTGCCACAGAAAGTTGTCCCCGAGTATAGCACATCAGTATTGTTGCTTAAAGTGATACCTAACATCATGCTTGTTTCACAGGCGTTTAAACTGCGCTAGCTTTTTATTGTGTGTGTGTGGTTCCATAATTAACATGTATATACTAACAGAAAAAAAAATCCCAGCTGCTTCTATAAAATATTGCCTATGCCAATCAGACACTATAAGTAGGATATATTTTTTTATTATTTACTGATTTATTCTACAATAATGCTATATTCTTCCGAATAACTTTGTGCAGCTCGCAGCACGACAGCATTTCAAAAGATGGCCGCGTACAATGCAAACACATCCCATTAGAAAACTAATAACTAATAAACTCATGCCAAAACCACAATTAGGAGGCAGGCCACCTCATTCAAAAAAGGCAAATTAAACTTCACCTAATAAGCAAAAAATAGTTGCATGTAAAAAATGATGTTTCGAGACGAAATCGAATACCGTAATTACTCGAATCTAACGCGCACCTTTTTTCCGGTTAAGCGAGTTGATAAATCGCATGCGCGTTAGAATCGAGTACGAACAAAAAAATTACGGTCAATCTATTGCCATCGCAAATCCAAAATGGCCGCCCCCTACGTGCGTCGGCTATTTCTGCCTATGTGTTTACTATGTGCGGCACTTCATACGTGTGCTGAGGAGTTCGTCATATAGTAGTGCATTAGCATCGACGACGTGGAAGGGCCGACTCCAAAAACTCGAGTGCTCCATGATGCCGCTTTTAAAAGAAAAGTCATCGCGTGTGCAGAAACGGACGGAAATCGGGCCGCATCGCGGTCCTTCTCGAAACGTGCGTGCGGGACCGGCGGAAACAAAAGCAGAAGATTGTCGACAGCAAAGCTTCACGCAAAGGCTTCAGTGAACCACAGCAGGGTCGGTTTCCGCAAATTGAAGAGCTGCTCCGCGAGTATGTGCTTGAGGAGCGAGTGGCACAGCGGCCCGTGACGACAGAACTGCTCCAAGTGCGGGCTATGCAATTAGTCTTAGAAAAAAGTCTAATGCGGAGCCTGTTTAAAGCGAGCAGGTGCTGGCTAATTAACTATATGAAGAGGAAAGGCTCTTCCCTCCGAAGGGGAACATGCATATGCGAAAACTTTTGCGGAGAAGTACGATGAAAAGCTTTACAGTTTTCAGAGGTTCGTCCTAAACTTGCGGCGCAACAACGGCTACCTGCTTGGGCAAATCTGGAATGCCAATCAGACGCCTCTTTACTTCGACATGCCTGGCACCACAACTGTCGAGAAGAAGGGGGCGAAGCAAGTTCGCGTGCTGACATCGGTCCACGGTAAAACTACAGTGACGGCAATGCTCTGTTACACGTCAGATGGGCACAAGCTTCGCCCGTACCTCATATTTAAATGGAAGACAATCCCGAAAGGAATTGTTTTTTCGAGTGGTGTGATCGTGCGGGCCAGCAAAAAAAAAAATGGGTGCGCGTTGCAATCGATGTCTTACGTTTTTTTTTTTTTTTTTTTTTTCGCGGTGGAAGTCGGGTGCGCGTTACAATCGAGGGCGCGGTAGAATCGAGTAAATACGGTACTAGTACTAAAAATTGAGCAGTGCCAGAACCTAATAGAACACATGACAAATAGCTTTCGGATGTACAGGGGCTGTTCCTCGCAATTGAAAAATGAAACTATGATAAAATTACATTTGTATTCCAGTTTGTATTCATAATTTTAGCAATAATAGTGCTAAAAGAATGCTAGGAACACATAAGCTGATTTCTCACTCACACAGAAGTTGGCAATGAATGTGAATAATCACCGCACAGCCGCGAAAGTTGCACTCTCCAAGCAAAGTAGCGTTGCTGTGCTTTGTAAGCTCGACTGTTTTTGAGCATTAAATGGCCACATGATGAAAGTTATTATAGTTCCGCATTATTTCCTGTGTATAACTTTGATGCAGCTCGTACTTTAAATATTCGCAAGCTGACCCAAAGGCTACAGGATTGAATCGTGGCTGTAGCGGCCACATTTCAACAAAGGTGAAATGCTGCAAGCCATGTACACAGCCATTTAATACAATCAGTGCACATTAAGTGCCCCAGGTAGTAAAAATTTCCAGAGTTCTTCGTTACGGTATCTCTCATAATCATATCGTGGTTTCAAGAGGTAAAACCGCAAAAATTGTTATGAAAATATGCGTGAACTGTTCGAGCAGTATTTACAATTACAAATAATGGCTATTCAATTCGAATACTAAGCCAAACGCAGTACCTTTTCAGACTCAGCTCGAAGTTTCCAAATAATGGTGCGCTCCTAACGAAGGAGAAAAGTTGTACAGTGTGACTGAACAGCTCGTTTTGCAAAGTTTGTGCTTGACACGTAGTGACACGACATCACTGGCCTGCTCACTTTCGTTGCTTCCTCCCCAAAAGTCTTGACATCCCTCGAGCCTCTTGCAACTCGGGGTGCAGTTGGCAGGCACCGCTGAGCACCGGCGCTGCATTTTAGGTTGCCTATGATAGCTGCCTCGTCTGTCAAACGAGCCATTTGATGAGGTAGTAGTTCTTCTTGCCTGCAAAAAAAAGAAAAACGCACACAGAGCAGCAACATTTGAGGAGAGACGCTACTCGAAGTAAATTTTTTTTAAATATTCAACCTATAGCGATAAAACTTGAGCTGTTTATAAAACTTTGTATGCTGATTTCAAATAAATAATTGGTTTTCTCACAAGTTTCGCACCTTTAGCCATGCAACATGGCAAAGTGAAAACCTTAAGCCTTTTGCCCGCCTCTTTCAATCACTAAACTTGATTGATTGATATGTAGGGTTTAACGTCCCAAAACCACCATATGATTATGAGAGACGCCGTAGTGGAGGGCTCCGGAAATTTCGACCACCTGGGGTTCTTTAACGTGCACCCAAATCTGAGCACACGGGCCTACAACATTTCTCGCTAGGCAGAGGTGCCAATGCACGGGACGCCATCACGGCATATTTTCTGCGACAGTAGTTGCCTTCACTCAGCAAGTTTTGTTCAACCGTGTTTGGCCACAGCATTTCGTATTGAGCCGCTTACTGGAGTAGAGTTCCACATGGTGCCATAGCATTGAAAACACACTCACACACACAAATACACAATTTATTGATAAGTGGGGTTTAACAAACGTCCCAAAACCACCATATGATTATGAGAGACGCCGTAGTGGAGGGCTCCGGAAATTTCGACCACCTGGGGTTCTTTAACGTGCACCCAAATCTGAGCACACGGGCCTACAACATTTCTCGCTAGGCAGAGGTGCCAATGCACGGGACGCCATCACGGCATATTTTCTGCGACAGTAGTTGCCTTCACTCAGCAAGTTTTGTTCAACCGTGTTTGGCCACAGCATTTCGTATTGAGCCGCTTACTGGAGTAGAGTTCCACATGGTGCCATAGCATTGAAAACACACTCACACACACAAATACACAATTTATTGATAAGTGGGGTTTAACAAACGTCCCAAAACCACCATATGATTATGAGAGACGCCGTAGTGGAGGGCTCCGGAAATTTCGACCACCTGGGGTTCTTCAACGTGCACCCAAATCTGAGCACACGGGCCTACAACATTTCTGCCTCCTTCGGAAATGCAGCCGCCGCAGCCGGGATTTGATCCCGCGACCTGCGGATCAGCAGCCGAGTACCTTAGCCACTAGACTACCGCAGCGGGGCGCAATCACTAAACTTCCATAATTTTTTACTGTTGTTAGTTCATAATGTTTCGAATGAAGTCTAGAATGCAGAAAAGTAATTATGAAGTGCATACAAAGTATGTGATAGTCGTGAAAAATTCTTACGAGGGGTGTCCATATTTATCCTACTCTAGTGAAGGTTTACAGAGAACTGTTCTATCATTTAATAAATGCGTATATTGAAATTTAAACACAATAACTGCATTTCTCGTACACTGGAAAAAGCTTGAGCAAAATCAATCTATCCATTCAGTTCTATTGATTCTGGGCATGTTTCTGTGTTGTGGGAATTGAGGCTAGCCCGCCGCCTTTGCGCGGGCTTTGCCGCCCCTTTTTGCGTTCTCATGTCTCAACAAGACTCCCCTCCTCCGCGGTGTGCCGCGCTGAGAGAGCGGGGAGTGTCGTTTTAACCCTCTCACCTGCTAGCAGATGTCGACTGTGGCACCACGCGCGGAGTCTCTCAGGATGTTTTGCGTGCGGGCGTCGGGAGTGAGAGAGACCTCTGCGGTGACAACATGAGGATAAGGACGCTTTTCTTTTCTGTTCGTTGGCTCCCTTTGTTTGGGGCTCGTTTGGACTTAGCCAACAGCACCTTGCGCCCACGGCGAACGCTTACCTTATGTGGCCCCCTTCCGAACGCTAGGCCGAAGAGCGGCGCAGTCCTAGTGCGTGACCATACTACGCTGAACCATACTTCTCAGAAGCTTTGCGCTCGCTCGAGCAACCAAGTCTTTGTCCCGATGTCGCTGTGAATCCCTTTTACCACGGAGACATGCTCGCGGCACCCCTGTGTAGTACTTCTCGCCCGGGGTGTGGATAAGCCCGTTTGTTTTCCCACCGCCCCTGTTGCAATGGGCTCCGTACTGCGTTTTTGGTGTTGCCACCTTGAGCAGTACTGTGTTCTTGCCACGGTGATGGTTAACGCATGCCCTGCGGCTCGCTAAGACTGAACCCACGCAAGTGTCCGTACTCCTTCGGGATACGTGTACGCTACAGTCTTAAACATTCAAGCTGCACACTCACCGACTCTTGCTAGAGTGTAGTTGCTGGGCAACACATGCACACCGGGAACAATCACGTGATCCGGCGTGCTCACGCGACACTGGTTGATGTACAGCCCTCCGGCTGTGATGATACGAACGGCGTCGTCTGCATGAAACAAGAAGGAATGGTGTGCCAAATGCACAAAGGACTTCTATGCTTAAGGGTACATCGCATGCATGCTGTAAAGCAACTGTGTAAAATGCTTAAAGCGTTACCGGGGCACCCAAGTCCCCTTAATTGCACGGAATGCTAAAGAATGGTGTTGTCTTGGTGTCGTGACTACAGTCGACTTGAGTTAGATAGAACCTAAAGGCATAGAGTTTTCGAAAACTAACTAGAGGAGATTCGGAGACTGCTGGGACTCGGCCAAACACGTTTTCGACCGCCCATTCACAGAGCGAAATGCTCTGGCCATTTGACGTCACCAAGGCGGCTGATCTGATTGGCTGTCATGAGCTGCAGAATGTGCACAAGTAAGACTGGCCGACAGGGTGGCCGCACCCGCCGGAGCAGATATGAACCACTCTGCGGTCTTCGTCTCTGTCGCCATACAACGTGCGTGCTGCCAGGCGGACTATGTGATGGCCTCCCAAACTGCGTATTTCATTTCATTTCATTTCATTTATTTACTCTCAAGGCCGAAGCATTACAGAGAGGAGCGGGTATACATCATACAAAAAAAAAAAATCAGGAAATACAGCAAATCAAAATTATGTGTGCACAATGGCGATCTGAAAACCATAAAAGAAAAGAAAGACTGCGTGATGTGAAGAAGAGGCAGAGTGGTTGTAACAACAATGTTCAACATGGTTGCGTCTTTGAGTGACACGCGCACACAAAAAACTAACAAGAGAAAACACAGCGTGACTTATAAGTGGCGAATTTACGCGAAATGGTTAGAGAGGGCGTTTTTAAACAAAGTGAGGTCAGTGATAGCAGCGATAGGGGCGGGAAGGTGGTTCCACTCATTTGCAGTTTTCGGGATGAATGATTCAAAATATAAATTCGTGCGGGCGCTAGGAACGCCCACTTTAAACTGATGATCATTGCGTGAGGAAACGTACGATGGGGGCCTGTCGGCGTGCCATCTTGGAGTTCTCGACTGGTAAAAGCTCAAATCGTCGAATCGTGAGAGCTCTGCGATCTCCAACAATGCCAGCGTGTCTCATGAGTTGAGGAGACCAGGCAGAGGTGTGAAGGAGGGTACGATACAATTGTCGGTAGCAGCCTAAATTTGTGGTGCAAATGATTTGATCATGCTCTAGCATAAATGCTGACAAAGCTAAAAAAAACGTTTCAGGGTTCCTTTAATGTCTACAATGATGCTGAGATCAAACTGCAGCACCCAGCCTGCATCTGAGTCGTCGATTTTTATTTCCAAATGTAACTAGCCTGATGTTCACAAATTGTTTTTTTTTTTTCAAAAAAGAAGAAAAAGAAAAAAGATAGATACACAGTCATATGTACACAGTAGCTGTTGATGCGCGCCATCTTGGCTTCTCTGACGTCATGTCTAATGTATCCTGTCAAGTAAGTACGTCGGTAATTGCACAGCAATCTTTGTTCAAGATCAACCTTATTCTAAAGGTATGTATATTTCCAAACAGTCAAACATTGTTGTAGAGAAGTTGTATGCCACACGAATATATCTGGTATTTTTAAAAATGTGTGCGTGCCACACCACCACAGTTGTGAAATGACTTCTTCTTCTTACGTATGCTTCATTATATTGATTAATATTCCAAATAACTTGCCATATATTCAAAACTTGATACAGTGAACACATACATAACCAATGGCCAGTCAGAATGAAGTAAATGAAAAATACGTCTTTTCAGAGATGCAGCGTTGTGAGAATATGTTTACGTATAACGAGTTTTCAGACCTAACATACTTACTTTCTTTCATATGTGAGTTCGTTACATGCAATAAAGTTTAAGCATATAAAATATTTCGGCATACTGAGGTTTGGCTGTATTTTAATCAAGATTAAGCGCTTACTTCCGGTAACTCATGTCTCGCACTCAAAGGGTCCACTGTCGTCGCACTGTAAAGAGAAAGAAGCTACCACAGCACTCACTGATAGTTGGGAAGAGGCGGGCCTTCATCGCCATGTCCAGAATGGTCAATCCTGCCTCGGACGAGAGCGTCGCGAAACCCGCGTCCCCGAAAATCAGGTGCAGCTCCTCCTCCTTCAGGTGCTGCAGTGTTTCGGCTGCAGCGTCTCCGCCAAAGAGCACCGCACTGGCACGTTTCGCCAGCCCTAAACCCTTCTCTGTGCAAAGAGACAGACCGGGGTCACATCTTTAGCATTTCTCTGAAACCAATCTGCATAATGATGGTACACAGCCCCCCCCCCCCCCCCCCCCCATCTGCTCCAATGCTAACACTGTTTCTTTTCTGCTCATTGAGCAACAGAGTGACCACCTGTCCAGCGACTTGCAGGACTGTCCCGCATTGACGGCTGTTGTCTCGCAAGAGATACAGCAATCTTCGAAAATGTGCTGCATTTCTTACTATTATTGCCTGGCAGGAACAGCCGGCGATAAGACAATTATTAAAGTGCGCAAACAAAGCCACCATTGTTTTGCATTTCTTGAGCTGCCGAATTTACATTGATATTAATAAATAAGGTTGCTGTGCACAAGAGCACAGTGATATACACAGTACGAAAGACGGGGAATCGTTCGAAAGGCTCGTTTCTCTGTTTGACACGACTGACGAAATCAACACGGCGCCAACTTTCAAAATACGGAAAAATACGCAAGCTCATATCCCACCAATTAAAAGGCCGATTTCGGTGCACTTCGTTTTCTTTCAATTCAAAGTAAAAATATTTGAACTATAAAAAAAAACACAATAATGTCCCCTGTGGTTTTCCTGGCGTAACTGCCTCTTGGTTTCATCAGTAGTGACGCATAAAACAGCTTCGTTTATGCTCACATGCATTTGAACTTCCACTAAGACCAAGCTGCCTTAGTTTCCGGTTCCATAGATGATAAAATACGACGCAAACAGAGACTTCTCACCAGAACGTTTTTGAAAAGCAATCACAAATGATCGTGGTAAAAATTACGCAATGAGATGCCCCGATCCCTCTTTAGTCAGCGCGATTCACTGCGCGCTGAAAGGAAAGCTGTCGCCCTGTTCCGCAAGGAAAGATTCCGAACGAATTTGAGTTCAAGTGTGAGTCGACGTACCGCGAGTGTTTACCCTGCGCAAAGAAACGAAAGGAGTACTAGTGTTACATCCTCGTCATAATCTCCAGCTAGCCTGGACGGTAACGAGCAATGACTGCACAAGCTACAAAGTACAAGCGAGTTCACCGCAGCAAAGCCCTTTGGAGACATTTTCCTCGTCTCCTATACCTACTCCTACGAAAAGGCAGTTTATAAAAAATGTAAAAAAAAGTTATAATAAAAAATTAAGGCAGTTTTGAACTAGCAGTGCCAAGCTCAAAGGAAGCGTAGAGCTGGACAGCTTTTTGTTTTTATTTTTCTCTTTTCCAGTGTTTCTCTGTCTTTTCTGTTTACTCCTATTTCTTTCTTCCTATCTTCCCCTTTCTTTCTCTCTTTCAATTTGTCGCTTGCTTCTTTTTTTTTTTTGAAATTTTTTATGCGGTTTTGCCAGCGTTGAGCCAAGTAACAACACCATACGACAGCGCACAACAGCCCGAACCACTGAAGTGCTCCGCACTTTACACAATCCTGGCGTTTTACATTTTACCCCTGTCAAGATGCCAATTTCCGGCATTGCCTACCAGCGATGAGTTTTGTTTTTTCTACATAAACACACCGCAAGGAGAGTGACAGAGCACTGCCCGCTCTTTAGTAGAACTGTGACGTGCATTCAAACAATAATGGGCACAACGAAATTTAATAACTGAAAGAAAGTTGTATTTGGGTATTTTGTTACATGCAAATGCCGTAATTTAATTTCAAGGCACTGCGTAGTGCGGGAATTATGAACTATTTTGATCCAATCGGGATTTATAAATTGTGTGCTTGACACACAGTACGCAAATGTATTGCATTATTGCTCATGTTAGAATGTGGCACGACATCGTGACATTATCAAAAACTTGTGACCGGGATTACACGAAAATTTGTAGTAAATGCACTCACCCCCGTGAACAAGTAGCGTGAGATCTTCGGCAAGGCGCTTCTGAGCCACTCTTTTCTCGGGTGTTCTCTGCATTAAATTTCACAACCAAAGGCACGACAATGAAACGAAGATGGACCATAAACTAAAATATATGCAGAGTATAGAGTATAGATCGTAACAAAGTAGGCAGGCCATTAATAGTAGGTTATCGATAGTTACAGCAATGAACAGGAAAGCACTTCTTGTAGACGTTCATATTTATTTGCCACTTCTGTATTTGTTGTGTCGGCAGCACTGCTGGTCATCTTCTCAAATGTATGATCCTAAATAAACCCCATACTAGCCACTAACAATGGAACATACAGATGGCACATACAACAGCAGTTTTGTATAGCTACCCTGTGCCAACGCTCGTCAAATCGTCATTAAGTGAAACTGCACAATGTATTACCGAGTTCGAATGTTTGGTGTTATAGTTGGGACGTTTTTTTTCCCGCATTTCCCTTTTTTTTTCATAACTTTAGTGTTTGTAACAAATAAATATTACCACAATAAGTAATGGCATGAAAGATCCGTTATTACCTACACATTTCAAAACAGCAGGCACCACGAGATGACACAAGACTTTTTATCGGACTGTCCCGCATCTCGCAATATACACAAAAATTACTTGGAAAGGGCTCGAACGATTCTACAGCCCCTTCGAGTAGCAGGGATTTCCAACTTTTATTTGATGTCAGTTTAAGAGCGTTGCATGGATGCCCTCTCTGGCAGAAGAGCTGACATCTGTGCAGTTGGTCCGTGTTACTTGAATACATCAGCAATGACACGTTCCATTGTTCTAATTGATGTGTCCTCCCAAACACTGGAACGTTAACACTCGCAGAACTACCAACGGTGATCAAATGCTGCAGTTTTTTTTTTTGTCGAGACTGCTAAGTCAGGTGCAAAAAAAGAATATAACCTTTATTTACCTGTTCTGCCTTTACAGGATGTCACCATATATTTGTATGATTGTAAATATATTCGTCTGAGAAATTCATATTCATTCATTGACCTTTTTTGTCAAGCCTACATAAAATGTCTCTCCATATACTATAATATAGTTTCCTTGAACCACAGCTGCTTATGCGCACAGCATACAAGCAGCCGTGTCTGTTTTATTTGCTTGCTGCAAAGCTGCCCAGTGCATGATGTGTCCTCGCTCCCATCATGCAAACCCTCTTGCAAAATACATTCAACTCCAAAGTTCAATTCAAAAGATATGACATCAGAAAGAAGGCAGTGAACATAAAGCTGCACTAACAATGACGCAACTGCTTAACGGCTGTGGTCTAACAAACAACTCTCCGTGGAGACTTAGTTACAGCAAATGTCTCCCACTTTGGAGATAAAATGTTGGAAGCGACCTCATTTAACAAGATGTAATACTAACGCTTACCATCTGTACTTCAATGAGGGAGTCCAGCTGCCGCATATCGGCGAAGAGAAAAAGCTTCAGAAGCTGCACCGCCTCAGCGTCTTTCAAGCGCAGGAAGAACTGGCGGAGAAAGGGAAAAAAAAAAAAGGTTAAGAAAGCACAGTTCGCGCAGCATCCACAGCTAACACGTGCTGAGAAACAATTAATGATAAGTCAAATGCTTCAAGAGGCTGCTAAGGTTTCATTACCATAATGGTGTCATAAGTACCAATGCAGAGTACTCAGCAAACCAAGTACATTAGCATAAAGGTTTTTATCACAGGACAGAGATTTTAAACAATTTTAGTCAGTGCGTGAATTGCCTTCGGCATGCTACTCTGGTAAGGGAGAGGAGGGTGTAAGACAAGTTGAAGGGCAGAACAACAACCAAGCTTCACACAGCAGTTTCACACAGCATCGACAATAAAAATTAAAAGGGCCCTGGAACACTTTGTTCAGTGTTGTCACAAACCTCGGCATATTGGTAGTAAAGGCTCCTGAGAATGTAAAAAGAAAGGGCTCAAGCTCGCGACGTGTGCTAACAAACGGGCAAAGTTTTCTGCCCCCTTGTCACCCTTCGGTGTGCATTGCTTTCAGCGCACTCGTAGGTATGAAAGGAGACAGAGAAAGCACTTCAAAGCGTACATAACGGATCCTAAAAACTTTTGTGGCAGTCGATTCGTGAAACAATAAACTCTTTTGATGAAGTCCTTCAACGATTATTTGGAATGGCGTTGCAGGTTCTCTTTAAAATAACAAAAGAACAATGCCTCATGCACAGTTCCTTTTTGCAGACACGATAGCTACTGATTGATTAACGCAAAATGCTTGCATTGGATTGCAATATTTGCACCAGGTGAGAGGCCATGCAAGTTCATTACAGCTGGGTTTGGGCTCCAATACCTCGACTTACGTAATTGTGTGAAAGATAAAACATAGCGCGTGCAATTAGCTGCGATAAGGCTCGTTGCTTGAATGTGGCTACTGTGTGAAGCGTACAAGTTGCCTTCACTTGTTAAATGGCTGCTAATAAAGACATTGCAAAAACTATCTTGCTTAGGCGTGCAGAAATTTGAAGAAAAATGAGTATAAATGCGCTTGCACGTCTTCTTGCTTATAAAGGAGAATGCAAACGCATGTTTTGGGAGCAGTACCCGGAGCACATGCTGGAAACGTCATCAGCTTGAAAAAATAACAAGGGGCAAAGTTTATGAGTTACCTTTTTTTCTTCTACATTTCAAGTTCCTCTCTGTATGCAGCAAGGGACGCAGCAATACATCGACATTGCGATTATCAGGCAATACACGCCTCACGTCGATACACCTTACGCAAAAATTATGCGTAAACACACGCGTAATGTGCGTACTGCGCCACGCTGAGCCTCTAACATGGCCAAACGCGCACGACGGCCGACAGATGGCAGTAATTTTGCACGAGGTCTACATGACATGAAATTATTTGATGAGATTGTTATTCACCTCATATTCACGGCTAGCCTAAAATTTACTACTCATCGAACTCTACAATCTGAAGCTCCCTGCACCTGGTAGAAGTCGTACGGCGACGTCTTGCGTGGGTCCAGCCACACCGCGTTGCCGGACGACTTTCCGTACTTGTCACCGGATTCTGCCGTAATGAGCGGAACCAGGAGGCCTGCAAGGGGTGGCAGGAAGAAGAAGACGCTCCATGAAAGAGCAGAACACAATAGGCACAGTTTCGCTACAAGGGCAAAGCAACGAATGCAATAACAACAAACTGAAATGTGATAAAAACACAATGACAGCTCACTCTCCTTCTGGAAACTCGGCACTGCATCGAGCAAAGTGACTTTCACGGTCACTTTGCTGTGGTTTGTGGCTTTAATGCAAAGAGTGCGACACGTACAAAGCTATGAGCCATGTGCTGATCTTTTTGTAAACGGTGTGTGATGACACCCTGTGAGCATTTCTTTTCGCAGCCACACAGTCATCCCTCCGCTTCCAATCTTTATGCGCCCTTCACGAAACAAAAGATGGGTGGACGTTTTTCTGTCCATGCAGCAATCGATAAAATTATTAAAGGGATGCAGACGAAAAAAATTATCATATCGCAGTTTTTTGCTGCAATGTCTAACTGGGGGCCTGTTAGTCATAACACTGCACACCGTACATAGTTGTGTCCAACAGATAATTAATTACAGGCACCTCATTAGCAACCAGTCTCGGCTTCGTTTAGAGAGCGCTCGGAAAACGACAAGTTGACGCATGAAACTATGACCACCTAGTGTGTGCAATGCTCAACCACGCCAGCACACAGAACTGTGATGCACTTTCGCAATATCCGTGTCAAGAATTTGCTCCAAACAAGAAACGGGCAAGCAGAGTCGCCCAACACAAAAGTTTCAACGTGCGCACTACAGCCACAAACTTGCGAGCAGATGCTGAAAAGTAGTCTGCTGGTGCAAGCGCATCGAAAGAGGAATGGCAAGTACTATAACGTCATCATAATTAGTACAGGCTGCAGTGTGGCGATGTTCGACGAGTAGGAAGGTCACCTTTGAGTCACTTTGAAGGGTGTCAATGCATGAGGTGCAGGCGAACGTTAAAATTCGTACAAAATACTTTCCAAGCCACATTCATGAAATTTTGCCGATGACATAGGCATGTTCACAAGAATCGATCTCAGATGCTATCTCGCCCCGAGAAATTTTGTGTCAGTACCCCTTTAACCCATTGGCTTCCGTGGCCGGCGATCCGCCGGCGGGGTGAGTGAGGCCAAAAGTGCTTCGACAGACGAATCGCCAGTCACCTACAAAACGTTTATTTTCGGCATTGTTTCATAAATGGCAGCACAGTATTTTCATTTCGTTTTTGCTTGGTACATTATTCGCTAGATGTACATAGTTGTCCATGTTCTTTAGCTGTTTGTAAGTGTGACATTTTTTTTTTTTTAGCAGCGATGGGTGCAAAATCCCGGCTTTTTCAAAGCATGGCTTTGCGGAAGAAACAGGGGAGAGACCCGCCTGTCACTGCCTCCCCTATGCTCCTACAAGTTGCCAAATGGGCTCATTTTCCTCAGATTGTCCTCGCAAACAAAGTGAAGCAGATTCCATCAAGTTTGTAAAGCACAAGGCGAAAAATTTGAGAGCCGACGGGAGTCTGAAAAATGTGAAGTTGCTTTCCACATGCCCGTGTGCTTCAAACTTTTTTCACAGACGAAAATCATACTAAAGCACCTGATGCAGTCAGGCATTGTTAAATGAATAAAACAAAGTTTGTTATAATATAACATTTGTTGTGGATTTTATTGTGGTTTAAGCGCACCAACCCATGCCACCGGTGGGAACAAAAATGTTCTGGCGGAATACTACCAGGTGGTAACAGCCATGGAGAGCGTGGAAGTCAATAGGTTAATGACAAAAGCCAGATGAGTGCGGGCACGAACGAAAAAAAAAAAAAAAATCATAGTTTCATCACAACAGTGAAGCAACGAATGCGACAGCAACTAATTGTAATGCTATATGAAGTGAGGCTAGCAGCCTAACTCATTTGGATCCAATCTTGTGTAACTATATAAAATGCCGGTGTGAAAGAATACAGCTGTTTCAGATAGGAAAGTGGTAAAAGGACAGCACGCGCACGAGCCGTTCCCTGATGTCTACAGAGACAACCCGCAGGACGACGGCTGCATTCTTATTATCAAACTTTGCAATAGCTGATTGAGCAACTCAGCACCCCACCCCCCCCTTTTCTCATGCTCCTTTGCCCGATGCAAAATGGGTTTCCTTTCTGCTTGAGAAACAATCTACAGTAGGTTTTGCGTCCCGCGCAAAGGAGATGGCTGGCTCATTTCACCTCTTGTTCAGATGCATGTGTCCTCAGCTCTCCTGCACATTTACTCGGAGGTATACCGCACGGTGCATGAGGTGATGTTATTTAGTTGAACTCTATCTGAAAAATTACGGCCACAGAAAAAGCCCGTCAAGAGTGTCCATATATCACAATCACAATAAAAGGAAAAGGGCAGTCTCACCATAGGCCACATTTGACCTCGTTTTCTTGATCAGGTCGTGGCCCGAATCGATGTTGCCGAGCTGGTCACCACCTCCTATCTGTGATGAAAAATACCCGTCTCACTGAGTCTAAGTGAGTTCGCATCAAAACCACAAAGACTGCATTGAAGGACCCCTTTGAAAACATGACTGCTGCAAGCACAGTGAAGGTGAGCGAACAATCGCGGCAGCAGCTGCACGGGTGTTAATGAAACGCAAGTAAGTTTGCTCCACCGCGTTTCTTTACAAGTTACACCGCACTAAAATTCCCTAACGCACACTGAAACCCACAGAGACGCACAGAGTAGACTGGCACGGCTGGCGAGGGCATGTGTAGGTGTGCCAGTCATGGGTCGCTTGATACACTCACGTAACACAGACCTTGACAGTGCTGTGTGACAATGTCAAGTTACGAAGCGATAACATCATATAGCAGCGGTATGATGTCATCACTTCATCATCTGACCTTGAGCCCTGACGGGTCAGAAACTACATCCTACAGATAGCAGGCCCTCACTGCTTGGTGTGTAGGGAGATCGAACACGAAGCCAGGGTCACCGTTCTCGAGTTTGATGCAATTTACTGTGGGGCCGGGGCCTTTAAACAAGAACGCTGGTTTCAAAGTCAGTTTTGTGAAAAAGGAAACGCTGTGCGCCAGAGATAAGGTATATCTATATTTTGACGATGAAAAACACTATTGCACGAATTTTGAGGTTTCTGAAGTTTTAGCGCACGTAAGTAAAAAAAATGGTGCACTTCTTAATCACCGTATTTGTTCACATGCAAGAACACGTTGCAGTTGACTCTGACTGAACGAAACCTCAAAAGAACATGAAAATGTGTTCCAGTCAACAGGTACTTCGCTTATTGAAAGATCAATAAGGCTCCAAAACACAGGTATGAAGCAATCATGTTAGAGGGAGTTGTTCCATTCGAGTGGCAGTTCCGCTTAAGAGATTTTTGTTTACTAACGTTTACTGTTTGTATAATCTTATGTGTTAATCATTTTTCTTACCTATCAAAACAGTTTACAACAAAAAAATCACAACACAGTAAACTGCACAAAATACTTGTATTTCAGAAACTTATTGCTACAAAGAGGTTAAACTCAGAATAATTACTCGTTACCTATTAACTCAGATACCTTTACGAAGTTATCAAGCTTTGTTTTACTAATTGTGATGAAATGTATCTATTGTCGAAAGCACAAAAGTTTGAAAATAGTATTACTCTTAAAAAGGTCATACTTTGTTTTAAAAAAAATTCCTGTGACGAAATTCAAGGACCTCATCTACCATTCTGGCCCAAGAAACGTTGCATTATTTTGTTTGCTAACAAGCTGCAATGCGTCACATGCGAGCAAGTCGGCCCTGCAGCCACACCGTTCGTTACGGGCTAAAAATGGGATGCAAGTTCGATTTAATAGTACGCAATATAATCGCAAAAAAGGCAACTCCACAACAACAAATGTGCAGCCGAGTTCCACAATACAGCAAGCTTTGTCTTGCAACCAGCCGTTTGGCAGATCTGCAGCAGCGTCCGCTCGATTCTGCGGGCGGTCACGATACCCGAGTGCTGCTTCAACGGTGGATGAACTCTACTGGTGCACGAAAACTGTGGTTAGAAGATGGATGAGATAGGCAATGCATCATTGTGAAACATAAAGGCTGTTAGTTAAATGCGAGGGCCATAATATACACCGCAAATTTTGCAGTGGGGAGCCAGACTTGGCTAACAACAGGGATCCAAGAGAGTGTAGAGCGCCCACGGCAGTTGCACTCTTCGACAGCCGTGGGCCACTCAGAACAACCGAACTTTAAAACGAAGGAAAGCACCAAATACCTGTGGTTACCTGAAATCGACACTTGTAGTTGTCGTACAGGTGCAGCCAGTCGTACGCCTGAAACACCTGGTACGAGAACTCGGCCAGGCTGATGCCCTCGCTAGAGTTTAGTCGTTGCTGTACACTAACGAAAAAAGAGAAAGAAGCAAGGATAAACAATATTGAGATTTAAAAGAGTGACTCCTGTTTACATGCGCTCAAACCTCAATGTAACGAACACGTATACACTCAAGCCTCTATATAACGCACCTGGATATAACGAAATATTGGTGTTTGAGTCGTTGAGTCGAACGACTCAAACAACATGTCAACGGCGTCCGAAAGCTCTACAAAGAGCGCAGCGCCGTCGCCGAGCATCCTGAGACGTTTGACCACCGCATAAATTTCGACGCAACGACCATCCTTGAAAGCGAGACTAACTGGAGGAGAAGGTTACTACTCGAGTTGCAGCATATACAGCGAACGGCCCAAACATCAACGATTCTCTCGAAACCCTTCCCCCGGTGTATACCCACAGACTACGCTCCGTGGCGAAACTGGAGAGAGAGGAGGGGGGGGGGGGTCATTAAGCGCCACGCGAGTGCTTTGAAGACGCTGCTGCAACATAGCCGCTGTCCCCTCTAAGAAAGAAACCAAGTCGCTTCCGAAACGTCAGGTTTACATATCTTCACATACTTTTTGGTTGGAGTTTAAATCGTTTCCCAATGTAACAGCTTCGTGTAATGTGCACGAATCACGGAGGCCTTATGCTTGATGCGCATGCATGCCATAATTTAGAATACGTCGCAGGCACCGTCTTGGAATTGCAAATTTCAAGAATACGTCGCAGGCACCGTCTTGGAATTGCAAATTTCAATTTCGAAGGGCATGCCCTTCCTCGCGGCAAACTGAAAGTAGTCATGGGTGCCGTGTGCCAAGTTCAGGGTGCCCAATCATTATCCGATAAAAAGAAAATCAAGGTTAAACGATAAATTTCAGGCGCCTAGAGATTGAGCTGCTCAGGAGAATTGAATTGGATTCAATTAGACCAGTGTTGCCTGGAGATGATGCATGATAAGGGTGCAGAGCAGAATTGTGCACAAATTCTAAATTAACAGTAAAACTGGAAGGGAATACTGGCTTGGACGGGGCACTTGCCTGCAATTTCATGGTCAATTGTTCCACAAAAGGATTCAACGTTGCTGAATGCAATCTTAGGCCAACCTTTTTTTTTTGTTATGCAGAAAGCAGCAAAATATCTCTTTCTACCCTCTACCACGATGGTGACAGACGTTGGCAAACACTCCTATTGCCACATCTGGCAGACAGACAGGGATAACCAGCATTTAACAAACTGCAAGTTAGAATGGGCACCCTAATGTAACAGTTCTCGACTACCTGAACATGGCACAAAGCTCGAATTCTGCAGTGGACAGCTTGATTGCTAAAGTACGGCATGCGCCAATGGCATTTCTCGAAAGACAGGGAGTTTATTCTAGGAGCTCCTTTATTTACAACGCACAACCAACTGAATCCAACATTTAAATTTACGTCCTTATTATTGCACCACATTTAAAAAGTTACCAATTAATAGCCCCTATACCTTTCCTGGTGTGAGCACTGGATTCAATTGGTTGCGTATGGCAGTAGATGCTTGGACTGCTACCCGTAGCAGGTGTCTCATTTCCTTGGTTTAACGTTCGTTTGACTGCATGATGTTATGACAGGCAATGCCCATCAATTGCCCTTATTTATTTTATAACGCAGGTCAAGTGTCCCATCACTAGACAATTTCACACACATTCATCTTAAATGCAAGTTGTAAACAGTCGCTACTCGCAACCCAATTGTACAAGGAGTGTTCAAATGAAAAGGTACGAAATGACACTGTGGGTATAGGTGGACTTTATATACAAACAGCGATCACTTACCCATTAAATTGGAGATAGTTTGCCCAATAACACCGTCATGCTCTCATGTCAAGGTAAACACTGTGTACCTGATCACAATGATCCCATTGGCGAATGAGCTGAAGGATTCTTTGTTCCTAGAAATTCTGAGGCTGTGATAAGCTCAAAATACTAGCATCACTGAATCATCGTCTGAGTTAAAGTGCTTCTTTTTCAGTCTCTGCTCTCTTCAGCACATCCAGGAGGTGCCCCCACATGCTCCGATCCACGCCAATAACTTCGATTGCCTCCCCAGTTGTCTCGTTGTGTTCTCCCATAGCGGCATAGGCATCTACGTTGACCTTCATGCTCTTACGACCTTTCGTACCTCTTCTTTTGAACACCCCTCGTAATACATTTCAAGTGCAATTCAATCAGTTTTTGACATCTCCAGCTCAACCTATTGCTGCCTGTCTACCGTGACAAAGAACAAGTCACTAAATGTTTCAATGTCGATTAGGCTAAGAAAAACAAAGCAAATCACCTTGTTCTTGACATCATCTTTCCCAGCCTGAAGTTTCGGCCGACGGTACCAAGGAAGCCTATGACATCGTGGCCGAGGTACCACTCCGAATTCCGGACTATCCTGCGCAAGACAATACCATCCGCATCTGTTAACACTTCTTGTATGTCGTTGCAAACAAAAGGCATTGTATATGTTCTTATGAAGGCAATTTCAAGTGAATGAAGGACTCAGTGACCGACTCTAGCACCTTATACGGACACCAAAAACATTAAGAAAGGTTGTTGACAGTGGATTTATATGTTGTCCAAAAGTAACAGAGGTGTTTCGTTAGGGAACCGATTATACAACTTGCAACAACACAAAAAAGGCACGCAACAAAGTCTTTTTGTATGGGTTGCAAATCATAGCAGGTAATTAGCAGTTGCAGAAAGGTCTGCCCTGTAAAATACAGCGGAGCACAGTTTGGTCAGTCCCACTGCCAGAATCATGCTCACATTGTCAAAGCCTTCAACAAAACATCATTTAAGTATAGCAACATGCAATTTATTTTTAAAATCTTCACTATGTGGTTTTTGTCCTTAATCCCGATCGGTTGGTTAGAAAATTTGCCGAAATATTGGATGGTGCAATGCGAGATGTTCAAAGAAATATCTGGCACATTAACTTGTGTCAAAGGTGAACATTAGGCAGAAGTTCGCCTGGTTGGGATAGAAAGTGAGGCATTCAGAAAACTCCAACCGAGAAATCGTATCACAAAACCTGACGTTTGGAAGCCAGACGGACTTCAACCTCAGAGGTGAGAAAGCCAGAGATGTGCGGCGCTTACATACGCTCGCTCGCCTTGAATGACAGGTACGCCACGACCCATCGCGAACCCCGGCGGTAGAGGGAGGGCAATGTCCCCCTGGAGCGGTTGATGTTCCTCGCTGTCTGCTGAATGTGCCAGAATTCGAGGAGGAGTTACCGTCGGGTTTCATAACACAATTTTTCCGTTGGAGTCTTCTAATTGCTTCAGTACCTCGCTTGGTTTCTAGCAACAAAAAACATGAGAAGTTGCTTTCATCTATGGAAAAGCTAGCAGCTGAAAAATGTGGCTCTAGCATTTGTCTGTACCAGCAACTGCATATGAACGTTTCAGGCTAGCCTGTCCCTTGTTTTGAAGGAGCAGGAAGCACGTAGAGACTCTCTCAGAACAACGTCTTCGTGCAGCAGCCAGCGCCGTGGCGACGCACGAGGACGAGTGCACCCATCGTGGTGGTCTAGTCATTACGATGCTACACTGCTGACCCGCAGGTCATGATGTCGAATTCCAAATGCGGCGGCTTCATCATGACGGAGACGAAGCCCTAGAGGTTGGTGTGCTTGCACGTGGTGTAGTTGCACTTTGAAGAACCCCAGGTGGTCCACAGCCCTGCACTCCAGTGTCTCTCCTAAGCATATTGGACATAAAACACCAACAGTTATAGTAATAATGCCACGTTCCATTTCACAAGTTTTTGTTATCGTTCCGAAACACCACACGATTCTCGGCGCAAACCGCGCCTGCAGGTTTCGAGAAGGTTCCGGACTGTAGTAGATCATTTCGATAAGATCACGCCCACTGTGCGAACGGTACAGATTGTTCTGGAACCTACGCCACCGCCAGCGATAACGCTAGAACATTCGACGGCAAGGGTATAAATGCCGACGCGCTTCGCCGCTTGTCAGTTGTTGATCGAAGGCCGACGCTGCGTTCGCCGCTATCAGTCCGAGACTGCTATCTGTGCAAGACTGCTGCTGTAATTAGACTTTCCCTTTACCGGGCACAGGTTCGCCCAAATAAACAGTTAAATCCCAACACGAAGTTTCCTGTTTTTGGCCACGTCTCGACCCCGTGACATCTGGTGGAGGTGCTGGGTACACGGCTTGACGGGGGCGTCCGGTACATGAACGAAGCAGTCGACGAAATCGAAGTCGACGAAAGAGACCGAGAGAAGACGGCGTTTATAACACCGGACGGCCTCTTCGAGTTTAAGGTGATGCCCTTTGGCCTTTGCCCAGCGCCTGCAACTTTTCAACGCGTTATGGATACAGTACTGGCAGGATTGAAGTGGCAGACTTGCCTTGTGTACTTGGACGACGTCGTCGTGTTTTCCTCGAGTTTCGACGAGCATCTTCGGCGCCTTGAAGCTGTACTTCAAGCCATCAAGACGTCCGGACTCACACTGAAGACAGAAAAGTGCAGATTTGCGTATGAGGAGCTCTTGTTTCTGGGACACGTTATCAGCAAGTCTGGAGTTCGTCCCGATCCACGGAAAACAGCCGCCATCGCCGACTTCCCGCCGCCCACTGACAAGAAGGCCGTGCGCCGATTTCTGGGCCTGTGCGCCTATTATAGGCGGTTCGTGAAAAACTTCGCCCGCATCGCCGATCCTCTCACTAACCTTACCAAGGCCGACGTGGAGTTCAAGTGGGAAACGCCACAGGAACACGCTTTCCAGGAGCTTAAACATCACCTCCAGACGCCTTTGTTACTTGCCCATTTCGACGAATTCGCTGAGACAGAAATACATACTGACGCAAGCAGCGTAGGTCTTGGCGCCGTTCTTGTGCAGAGGGCTGACGGACTTGAAAGGGTTATTAGTTACGCCAGCCGATCGCTATCCAAAGCAGAAGCAAATTATTCCACAACAGAAAAGGAGTGCCTCGCCATCATCTGGGCTACGTCGAAATTTCGCCCCTATCTCTACGGCAGGCCCTTCAAAGTTGTGAGCGACCACCACGCCTTGTGTTGGCTAGCCACCTTGAACGACCCTTCAGGTCGCCTCGCACGATGGAGCCTGAGACTTCAAGAATATGACATTACTGTCATTTACAAGTCCGGCAAAAAACACTCCGACGCTGACTGTCTCTCTCGTGCGCCTGTCGACCAACCGCTACCCGACGACTCGGATGACGACTACTTCTTGGGAACGATAACTACCGACGACTTCGCTGAACGACAACGGGCCGACCCGGAACTTAAAGCCCTAATAGAATACCTCGAAGGCAGGACCGCCGAAGTCCCGAAGGTATTCAAGCGCGCACTTGCGTCGTTCTTTCTACGAAACGGTCTTCTACAAAAGAAAAACTTTTCACCGCTTCGAGCTAAGTACCTCCTTGTGGTGCCTTCAGCTCTGCGACCAGAACTCCTGCAGGCCCTGCACGACGATCCGATGGCAGGGCACATCGGTGTTTCCCGCACGCTCGCGAGGATACAAGAAAGGTACTACTGGCCACGTCTTACCACCGACGTCACTCGTTATGTGAGGACATGCCGGGACTGTCAGCGACGCAAGACACCGCCGACAAGGCCAGCGAGACTTCTGCAGCCAATTGATCCACCTTGCCGACCTTTCCAGCAGATTGGTATGGACCTACTGGGGCCGTTCCCGACGTCGGCTTTCGGAAACAAGTGGATCGTGGTAGCTACCGACTACCTCACCCGCTACGCCGAGACAAAAGCCCTGCCAAAAGGCAGTGCATCCGAGGTAGCTAAGTTCTTCGTCGAAAATATCGTCCTACGTCACGGCGCCCCGGAGGTCCTTATCACCGACAGAGGAACGGCATTCACTGCCGACTTAACTCAAGCGATCTTGGCATACAGCCAAACAAACCACCGCCGGACGACAGCGTACCACCCACAGACCAACGGCCTCACCGAGCGGCTTAACAAGACGATCGCCGACATGCTGTCAATGTACGTCGATGTCGAACACAAGACGTGGGACGCCATTCTTCCGTATGTGACCTTCGCATACAACACGGCGGTGCAGGAGACGACGCAGATATCTCCATACAAATTGGTGTACGGAAGGAGCCCGGCAACGACGCTCGATGCCATGTTACCCAACGTCACCGACGAAGAAAACCTCGATGTGAGCGAGTACCTTCAACGCGCCGAAGAAGCCCGACAACTTGCGCGTCTCCGTATCAAGAATCAACAGACGACCGACAGCCACCGTTACAACCTTCGACGACGCTTCGTGGAATACCAGCCCGGTGAACGTGTTTGGGTGTGGACGCCGATACGCCGACGTGGACTAAGTGAAAAGCTTCTGCGAGGGTACTTCAGACCGTACAGGGTGGTTCGACGTCTCGGCCCACTTGATTACGAGGTTGTCCCCGACGGCATCACGAACTCTCAACGACGCCGATCGCGACCTGAAGTCGTCCATGTCGCGCGCCTCAAGCCGTTTCATGCACGTTAACAAACTGAAACAGTGTTTTTTGTATTATTGTTGTATTGTAATTTATTCATTGTACTTTCTTGCATTCTTATTGTACCTTCATCTTTAGTTAAAGCATCGGGACGATGCCTTTTTTCAGAGGGGGGCAATGCCACGTTCCATTTCACAGTTTTTGTTATCGTTCCGAAACACCACACGATTCTCGGCGCAAACCGCGCCTGCAGGTTTCGAGAAGGTTCCGGACTGTAGTAGATCATTTCGATAAGATCACGCCCACTGTGCGAACGGTACAGATTGTTCTGGAACCTACGCCACCGCCAGCGATAACGCTAGAACATTCGACGGCAAGGGTATAAATGCCGACGCGCTTCGCCGCTTGTCAGTTGTTGATCGAAGGCCGACGCTGCATTCGCCGCTATCAGTCCGAGACTGCTATCTGTGCAAGACTGCTGCTGTAATTAGACTTTCCCTTTACCGGGCACAGGTTCGCCCAAATAAACAGTTAAATCCCAACACGAAGTTTCCTGTTTTTGGCCACGTCTCGACCCCGTGACAATATTATTAATAGCCTTGAGTGCAGCTTCCAATTCACACAGAATCTCCAACAAATCATATCTGTAGCCGTAACAGATGGTGCTTTGCATGTCAAATGCCATGGCCATAAGACAAACCAAACAGATACTTATTTTCTCATACGTCTCGCATATAGTATGGGCCACCAAAACGATGCTCAGTGTGCTGTTGGTATCACCTGCTAATCTTCTCAAAGAGGTCAAATATGTGCCAATTTGTTGCTAGGCCTTTAATATACTTTAGTCTGTTCCTTACATAACACAAAAATTGTTGGTGTTTTCGATTCAAAAACTACGATATTGTTATGAGAGACAGTGTAGTGGAGGCCTCCAGAGATTTTGACGACCTTTTATCAATGGGCATGCAGCTAAATTTAAGCACACGAGCATCTGGCATTTCATCTCCCGTCAAAGTGCGTCTGCACTGGCCGGAATTCGATCTTGTGACCTTCGGGACAATGGAGCACCGTAACCGGCGGGGGCCGGTTTCACACTAGCGTGCTCCCGTCACTTGTGCTCTTGCTTACAGTCGTAATCGCTAAAACCATGCTTTTACATCACCTATACCCTCCTTTCTAATAATTACTCTTTCGTTCTGTTTCTCAGCACAAAAATTGGCAACCCCTATCGTCACGTCACCTCAGAGGGCTCAGGGTCTTGTTGGGTTTGCTCGGCTTCCAGAAGTGGGCCGCGTGGTTCGCAAACACCGTCTCCAGGTTGTAGCGCAGACCGGCAACATTTTTCTCAATGACGTCCTCGTCCATTTTGTCCCGCTCCGTGAGACGGCCGCTGGGATCGCCGACTTGAGCGGTGGAGTCACCTATCTGTGAGAAAAACAGCCCCCGTAACAAGGTACTTCAGACCTCGAACACATCTATACTGGGAAGCAACCTAAGAAATAAAAAATGTAGCCTCCACCTACTGAAAGAACTACGGTGCACTTGCCCTGTGGAGCGCTGGTGAGTTTTTGTTCGAACCGTAAGCACGTTAAGCTTTCCCGGCTAATGTGAACATTACGCGTATCAAGAGTTGAAGGTTCGTTGTCACTGCTTAAACCATTACGTTTGGCCGAGCGGTGATGTCGGAATCTGCAAAAAAGTTTACCGGTACGTTCAAGTTTCCGAACTGAAGCAAATGACACACACGTGTCTGTACAGTGAAGTGGAATATCTGAAACACACAAGTGCTTGACGGGATGAAAATGAGCAAGCGCTATTCGCTGAAGCAATTATGCAAATTATTTGGGCATAATTACCAATCCAAATCAGTGCTCGAAAAACCTCCCCATTGATCAATATCCTCTTAGGCAAATAATCTGAACCAAAATCTTTGAATACGAAGGTTTCGGGTTCCAGTCTTACGAATAGAGAAGGTAACTTTTCGTCCGATTTAATTCTGCGCAATTCATGTCTAAATCATCATGCCACAGCCAGAAAATGTGACAAATAATGTCCGTCATGCTCTCACAGGCCTCAATTTGATTTCATTACCCAATGAAACCAAATGATAATTTACAGGTTTTAACTGCAGTGAACTAATTCAAATGTAAGTGGTAAAGAATGAAAGTGAATGAAAAACAAACTTGCAGCAGGTAAGGACACGAGTGAAGACTCTACCTGTGGCTAGTTGATTTTTCATACTACAGCTAAAACCCACAAATGCCCTCCATGAATAGGGCTGACAGTTGGGGCGAGTTGGCAAGGACACTTTGTTTAAGCAAACTGTGCAACAGAGAAGTTGAAAAGACTTTTTAATCACATGAACACAAGTTGCCAGCATGGTTACATAGTGCCACTTGTTTAAAGGGGCCCTGAAACACTTTTTTGAGTAACCATGGAATTAATTCACTGGAAAAGCGTATTACCTCACAAACTGAATGCCACAAAAATCTTAAGAATGCGTCCAGTCGGAGGGGAGTTACAAAGATTTGTCACACGCTGCAATTGCATTCTCTGTTCTCTCGTCCCGATCGACGAAATCGCTGGAAGCTAAGCAGGGAGGGATGGGAGGGGCAAACAAAAAACGTCACTCGCGCCTCGTGACATTGAGCATTTTTTTTCTTTTTTTTTCTTCGAATACATGGCCTTTTCAGTGCGATCGCGTGCGCCCGCGTGGACAAGTGACGACCTTTTGCGGCGACCTCTGTAACAACCGAGCGCGCCATGTTCGAATCAGCCAACGCTTGATAGATGTGCTTACTGGGCTTATTTTCCATGATTTGTCGAGAGAAGAGAAAGCTATTTTTAGCTGACTTTGATCATTTATTGTGAATTCCAGCCCACGTGCTGCGCTATAATATTTGGATCACGTGTTGTCGGGAGCCTCTACTACCAATCGGCAGCGTTTTCTGATCATGCTCAAAAAGTGTAGCAGGGCCCCTTTAAACAATGTAATGCCCTTTGTATTTCTTTAGCCCCAATGTCCTTAGGTTTCGTTAGGTTGTGTAATAAAAAAAAAGCGCCCTCGATCAACCCCCTCTGTTTTGTTGGCATAATTAGCTCTACACGGCTCGAGAAACTTTAGACACTTACCACAGCGATGACATCATGGCCCATTCTCTGCATGTGCAGCATCAGCACGATGGCCAACAGGTTGCCAACGTGAAGGGAATCAGCCGTCGGATCGAAGCCACAGTAGACGCACTGTTTCGTGGACAGCAGCTCAGCAACCTTATCACTGTCGAACGGAAAGTAGGAGAAATGGTTGCACTCAGAACGCCGATTAGAGTCGAGGCACGAGTCCGAGCAAAGCCACATGCAACTTACTGCGTGACAATAGTGGAACACGCTAATAACAAAATTTTTCAGCGCCATACGGATAGAAACAAATGCTTGTTATATACCGTAAAATTCCAAGCAAGGGCCCTTCCTACAACGATAGATAATCCGACCAAATTTGGAAGGGGAGGCACTTGCTCGGTCCTGCACCGAAATTCAATAAGGTGGCGGGAGAGCCGCAAAAAATAAATAATGCTCATGAGAGTTTCTCATCAAATGCTTTATTTATAAAGCGTTTCATAAATAAGATTATATACACATTCAGTATACTCATTCTTGTGGTTCCTTTTACACAAATGATGCTCATCTTGAAAATAATAATAATAAATGTGCCACGAGAGAGGAGGGGTAAGGGGAGGCTACTTGCTCTGGCCATTGGCGCTTACTTCAGGTCTCCCAAGAGATGAAGGGAGGGGGGTGCTTGTCTGGGTGGGGGACGCTTTTTCGGCGTTTTACAGTACATGCCTTCCAAAGAGCTTGCACGAGACCGCCGAGACAGAAATATTTGGGAGGCGTCTGCCAGGCAAGCGTGGGAATCCCTGCCATTTCGGTTTGGAAGAGGGAAGTGGACTGGGCTTCAAACTTTCTTTCGTCAAACAATGAAAACTCATTGAACAGGCACTACCAGTATTGATGTACGCAGATGGTATAGTGCTAATGGCCGACAACAAGGAAGATTTACAGAGATTGGTGGACATCTGCAGTGATGAGGGAGATAGGTTAGATTTCAGATTCAGTAAGGAAAGATCAGCAGTCATGATTTTTAATGATAATGAAGGTAGTGGGCTTAGAATACAGGAGGTCACGCTAGAGATAACACATAAATACGAATATCTGGGCGTATGGATAAGCATTGGGACCGAGTAACCAAGGGAACACGAAATATACGTGACGACTAAAGGTAACAGGAATGCAGCAGTGATGAAAAATAGGGCACTGTGGAACTACAATAGGTATGATGTTGTGAGAGGAATATGGAAAGGGGTCATGGTTCCGGGTCTGACGTTCGGCAATGCGATCTTGTGCGTGGGATCAAAAGTTCAAGCAAGATTAGAAATTAAGCAACGTGGAATAGGTAGGCTTGCTTTAGGAGCTCACGGGAATACACCAAATCAGGGAGTACAAGGTGATATGGGATGGACATCATTTGAGGGCAGGGAAGCTAGCAGCAAGATAAAATTTGAGAAGCGATTGAGAGAAATGAGAGAGGAGCGTTGGGATAGGAAGGTTTTCAGCTACTTGTAGATGAATGCTGATACAAAATAGAGGAAGCGAACCAGAAAATTGATGAGTAAATGCTTAGAAAAAGCAGGGGGCCAAACCAAAAAGAACTATCAGTTAAGAAGAAGGTGAAGGAAACAAAGACCGACATGTGGAGAATTGGCATGATTAAGAAGTACACACTAGAGATCTATCGAACTTTTAAGCAGGAAATTGCCAAGGAAGGATCTATGATAATACTCGGGGTAGTTTTCTACTGTTTGAGGCCAGGATGGGAGTATTGCAAACCAAGACTTATCGGCCAAATACGAAGGGGTAGACACGGTATGCAGTGCGTGTGGAGAGGAGGAGGAAACTGCCGAACACTTGATAATGTTCTTTAAAGGGCTTCACCCTATAGTTCAGGAAAAACTCTGCGCCATCTACACGCATCTACACGCATATCTACACACGTCATCTACACGCATATCATAGACTTTCTTGATTCAAACAGCTTTTTCCATCCAGCACAACTAGGCTTCCGCAGAGGTTTCTCTTGTGAAACGTAACTGGCCTTATTTGTTCATGATTTGTATACTAACTTGGACTGTAACTTACAAACCGATGCCGTATTCTTAGATTTTTCCAAAGCGTTCGACAAAGCACCCCATTCTCGACTGTTACTAAAACTTTCCCAGTTAAATCTTCACCCGAACATACTAAATTGGATCAGAGAATTCCTTACAAACCGCTCCCAGTCTCTTAATATCAACAACCGTACTTCTAATCCTCTTCCAGTAACGTCCAGAGTACCCCAGGGTTCGGTTCTTGGTCCCCTTTTATTCCTTATATACATAAATGACTTGCCTTCAAACCTAACCTGTAAAACCCGCCTGTTTGCTGATGACTGCGTTATATATGACACTGTTACTGACACTTCAAAACAGCCATCCTTACAAGCCAACCTAAACTGCCTCCAGAAATGGTGTGAGCGCTGGCTCATGGAACTTAACCCGAGTAAATGTAAAGTCGTTTCATTCCATCGCCACCACATGCCGCTTGTGTATCCGTACGCAGTTAATGCCATCCGGCTAGAAAATGTTCTGTCATACAAGTATTTGGGCGTCACTCTTTGTAGCGATCTTTCATGGAACATACACGTCACTAATATCATTTCATCTGCAAATAAAACACTGGGTTTTCTTAAACGCCATTTACGCCTTGCTCCACAACACGTAAAATTACAAGCATACAAATCCATCGTTCGACCTAAACTAGAATACGCATCGCCAATTTGGGACCCTCGACAATCTTATCTTACACATGCCATCGAATCGCTTCAAAACCAGGCTGCTAGATTTATTCACTGTTCATACTCTTCAACTGTCAGCGTATCTGAATTGAAAGCAGAATCTGGCTTACCAGATCTAGAACTTCGCCGTCGTATTGCCAGCCGGTCATTGTTCCACAAACTTTTTCATAGTCCCTTGCATGCCCCACCTTATATCGTTCCCACAACACGCATATCTCACCGCAGGAGCCATTTGCTTCAAGTTGCTCGGCCACGCTCCCGGACTTCTACTTTTTCTGCCTCGCTTTTTCCACGTACCGCACCAGACTGGAACGGCCTTCCCAGTGAAATTGCAACCATTCTCTGCCCATCATCGTTCATTGAAAATATCAATAAGCGTTTCTATGTTAAATCTTTGGCTTCTATGTTTTGTGTTTATAATTACCCACCCCTTATGTAATACCCCCTCACGGGTCTTTAAGGAAATAAAATGAAATGAAATGAAATGAAAGCACTGGGGTTTAGGGACAGGGAAAGCAAAATAGACTTTAAGCGGGTAGAAATAACTAGAAGAAGGTCGTCTGATTGGTGGCTAAAATCACGGCACGAGTGAAAATTAAATCCTTCACTGCAAAAAGATAAATGTAATGTTTGGTCTGCTAAGTATTTCAGCTAGGTGGCGATAGCCGCTGCCCGATCTAAAAGGGTCTGCCGGAATTTGACAAAATATGGCTGGTGTTACTAGGTCCAAGATATCGCTGCCGCTAAATCTAACTTTAAAGAAAACGGGCGAGGGCGTGGCCAGAAATATTTTCATAGCATCGCCCCCCCCCCCTTGACGTATGCTTACATATAGGCAAACTAGACATAAATGTTCCGAGGGGAGGTGGGGGGAGGGGGCCCTTGCTGTCGCTATGTGTGTACTAACTTTTCAGGTGGATGCACTTCTTGGATGACAGCTCGTTGTAGAAGTTGCTTGAACGCTTCCTTGGTGCCATGGTATCGTGTCAGACATGGCCGCGCAAGAGAAACGTGCCTGAAAAGCCTGGAAAGAAGAAAAATCGGACGCGGTCATGACTATTCGATTGCCGGTTCTCTGTCAGCTGATGTTTTTGGCATGCACAGTTTTGTCTTGCTAAAGTTAGCGCGGATTGGCTTACAAGAGAACTGTCTGCTGTACTTAGAACATGAAGAAATGATGCATCTGACGCCTTGAGATCATTCTCTTTATTCTCTGATCCCACGCACTCATACTCATCTTCTTTCCTATATACATCATTTACCCGGCTGATAAAAAAAAAACTATCGCTTGTGTAGCACGTAGTCCCTGAGCTCCGATGGATTTTTTTTTTCTCTAGTCGGCTCTTCGTGATGGCTGGCCGGACATTTTGTTCTGCAGAGAAGATGGTTCCGACAGCAATGAAGGTGGTTCCAACTGCAGTGAAGATAGCTCCGACTGCAGTGAAGATGGTTCGTTGGTTTGTGCTGCTGTCCCTTGCCTTAGTGTAGGTGGACAGTCATCGTGTTGCTCACTCGCAGGTGCGCTACATTGAAAAGGTTCGTGCGATAAGGGCAGATTCCAATTTAGAATTCCCGGCCGACTGCTTATCATCAGCTTCCCCGCGGCTTCTGGGTGTACTACTTGAAATTTGGAAGAGTTCCATGCGCGACCGTCTTCCCAAAGAAATGAGGCTGGCCCTCGTTGCTTAATTATTTTCTTCGGTTCCGAAAAGTGCGAGGATATTTTGCCGGCTTTCTCACACGGACGCAGTTGCCGACGGCAAAGTTTTTTGTCCGAGCTCCACGACGGCAGTCAGTATAAAGTTTGGAAGAAGCTTCTTTTGTTGGACACGCTGATGCAGCCGTTTCATCGACTCTGCTGGATTTTCTTGAATTGAAGAATCCTGTAATTCAAGAATTCTTAAGCGAGTTCGTGCCAGTCGTCCGTGCAGGAGAACAACGGGTGCCACTAATGTTGTGGCATGAGGTGTGCAGCGGTAGGCGCTCAAATAGTCCGTCACGGCGACACGGATATCATGCCGCTCGTATACTGCTGTCTGGACAACAGACTTGAGGACTCTGTTGAACCTTTCTACAAGACCGTTTGCTTGCGTGTGGTAGACAGAAGAAAAGCAATGGCGTATGCCGCGCTGCCAAATGAACTGTTCGAATTCAGCTGAGCTGAATTGTGGTCCGTGATCTGAAACTACTTTATTCGGGTAGCCATAACGAGCAAACACTAGTAACAAGAAGTTCTTGACCGTAGCCAAAGAAATTTGTCTCTCAAAAAAAAAACAAAAGCTTCTAGCCATTTGCTGTGATAATCAATAAGCGTCACCGCATAACGGCAATGGATGGGAGCTTGCTCAAAGAGGCCAATCATATCAATGTCAATTTTCTCCCAAGGCTTGTCAGGGAAAGTTACTGGCTGCATAGGGGCTGCAGTAGGCCATGCAGATTTGTCACATGACTGGCAAACAAGACATGTTTTAACCAGTTCTTCTACATGGTCACCAATTCGAGGCCACCAGTACATCTCTCGCAGTCTATTTTTCGTACGACTGATCCCCGGATGCGATTCATGTGCGACTTCCATCAAACGACGAGTAAGGCTACTTCTTGGAACTGCGATCCTTTCACCACGGTAAAGCAAGTTGTGCACAATGGATAGTTCGGCACGCACACGGAAATATGTCATTAGCACCGTTTTTAGAGAGTTTTTTTTTTTTCAGGCCATGATGAGAAGACGAAGTCCATGACTTTTGTGATTATCTTGTCAGATGCACTCGCTGCTTGTAATTCTGCCAGGGTTAACACGGGAGAAAGCGGGCAAACAAATTGATCGTCAGTGACCCGGCCATCCCATCCTCGTCGCCAGTATGTTGTATTAAGAACACACAGAAACAATGCATCCGACGCCTTGACATCAAAGTTACGCGCACTGTGAACAAGTGTGTCAGCTACGCAACGATCTGAAACTGAAAGCACGGCGAGCTTACTCGATTCGCGCGTGTTTGAAGAAACACCGAGCGTATCGTTGTGCGAAAGTGTCGAAATTACACCATACCGCGGAAGTTGCGATCAAAGCAAATGAATGACTCGTACACGACAGAAAAATTAGGGGAGGATACTACGACAGGCGACTTGAATTGCCTCGAGCTCACCCACCACACACACACAGCTTAATGGCACACTCGCCATAACAGAGACCAAGCGATGGCCAGATCCTTCGAATGACACGTAAAATAACTTGCCTGGACGTCGACTTTGAGAAAGGCACGATCACTTTTGGAGTGAACATGCGGACGGAGCTTCAGAGAAACGTTTCGTTTCGCCTCGTCCCAAGTCGACGATCCGACGCCACACGTGAAACGCGCCGGCTGTTGTTGTGCACAGTGTTGACGGAGCAAGTTCGGGAAACGTTCGTAAACGAAGTAATTGCGATTACCAAAAAGAAAAATGAATCCCAAAGGCCATACTTTGGCAATCCACAGAAGGAGAAGATGGTACAACTGTGTTATAAAATGTAGTATTTAAAGAGAACATTTACAGTTGCAACAAGCAACCCCCTTCACGATCCAAAACTAAGCGCTCTTTACGTAGCGGCCCCGCCTAGAAACATCGCCAAGGAACAAACAGGGGCCAATTTTGAAAGGAAATATGTCACTACGCTCTGTTCTGTGGTTGCGCGCGGTGAAAATCGGCCACATAGTTTCCGCATTTGTGTAATACGCGCGTACACGTTCACAAAACTCATGCGCGTATGTGTACATACATGATATGGGTGCACCTCACCGAAAAAACTTCTCGCTTCGCCCCGACATGCGTTTCATACGCGTGAACTGTAGTGTAACCTGAAATTTATTTATTATGGACAAACTTATGCTGTTTATGCCTGCGTTTGCTCTGCAGGTGAAGCTCTGTTCTCATTAAACGCGGCACGCTGACACTTTGGGTTTGTCAGTTCGCAGTAAAATTTAGAAGGAACTGCAAAAAAAAAAAAAAAAAACTATTGTTTTAGTTTTTTTAGTGTACGACTTTCGGGCACATCGCTTCGACCCTTTTCGACGCATCGCAACTTGGAACAGGCTTGTTTCTGAGTGGTGCAATTATCACCATTTAATTCAATAAACAATCGTCAAGTTCCCGAAAACCAAATGTGGTTATGTAACCAAGCGCAAATGCCACGTTTACCCTGTTAATTGCGTAGCCATTTTTTATTGTTTGTTTGTTTTTATGACCAGCGTTTCCAGTACACGGACCTTTTAATAATGCTGCAATGCGAATTTGCATGCCACAACCTCTGACCAGAGGTGAAGCTTACCCATTTTCCCGGCGTGGGCGAACTCAGTGGAGGCGCGCTTGGGACTATTTGCAAGTAAAATAATGACTGAGCGCAATATTGAGACAAGTAAGTGGAAGAAATTGTTGCTGCGGACAAAATATGAAATTTATTATTTCCATGGAGTTGGTATGCCTCGTGAAATCTTGCAAACGGCCGGTGACCCTTTTTGAACTCTTGGTCGGGTCGGCTTCACCCCACAGCTTTTTAGGAACTGATCTCGGTGTCCCAGTTCTCATAACTTGATGTATTGTCGGACTCTGCCGAGGTCAGATGCGCCTTTGCGATTTCGCTTTTTGCACGCTCAAGCAGCGTTTCGTAGATGCGCTGCCGTTCATCACGACGAAGTCCGACGACTTGGCGGAACATCGGCTGCACGGCCGGCTTGTAGGGGCCTCTATTAGGGTCACACTCGAGTTCCCAGTTTTCTTGCGGCTCGGGGGCGAATGGTCTCTCAGCGACGTTGCGTCGTAGTCTGGGCTTTGTTTCCAAACCGGGCGCGTCTTGTGGCACTTCGAAATATGAATGGAAAGCCGCTCCCTTTTCACCTTTATGTGTGGCTCATACGGGCAGCTCACGAGGTCGTCATCAATCGGTTTGTACGTGGCCATGATCCTTACCTTGGCGATAATCAGTACCTTGGAGCCTGAGGAATCGCCACGGCACTAGTTACAGAACACCGGTGGAGTGGTGACATGTGATTTGAAAGCGACGGTAGCGCCGTCTGGGTTTTGTAGGGAATCGTAAAAAAATTGCAAAATGACTATTTCCCTAATAAGTAAAAAAAGGTTTCGTTACCTTCTACACAAAAAATAATTTTGAGCTAAATCTAATTAAAAATATTGTTCGTATAATTTATAGTAGCGTATAAAATCAAATTGCTTTCAAAAGCACCAGGGTGTTTTGATATGGTGGCTGGCCTTCCGCATAGCAGACGACATCGTCGTCGTCTGCTTCTGCGTCATGGCTGACCCCCACTCGTTGTAGCAGCCCCCTTTCTCAATTTATATCGTTTCCACATTGTACATTGCAGTAAACTGCGCAACATAGGCTCATAAGTATCTTGCATACGTACTTTAGTAGGTTGTGATGCCGCATACAGGCCGAGCGAAATGACAACGCTGGTCTCACAAGCTTGCAACAATAAATCGTTTTATTGCAAGTCAATCGATCGAAGTTTACACAAAATAAAGGTCACGTGAGTAACATTTTAGCACGTACAGCAGTGAACAATATGCATGCATCAACGTTCATGTGCAAACAAGGGCTCTACGTTAGGGCTACGCATAGCCCTAACGTAGATGCCCGGAGCAGAGAAGCTGTCCAGCGCTGGCTGATATATCCATCGCACTGCAGGAAACCTTTGCTGCAGTAAGTAAAGGCATACTGCTTGCGTCCCTGCACCTGTGTAGCTCAAGATTTCGCAACAACTCGTTGACAGTATTCGGCAAACTTTCTGTATTGCTATCAACATAATTGCGAGCCTTTCACGAGCAGTGCGGCGAGACTCTTTCCTGGTCCGCACTGCGAAGTTATAAGTGCGCAACTTACCAATTTTCTACACTTTCGCACTTTGCATGCTTCTGAATACTTGAAATTAAATGAGTAACGGTTTTTTATGCCTATCATTCCGAAGTCTTAAAAATAAAATTGTCGAACAAAAGGCTTCGTTTGGTTTTCTTTACCTACGCGGCCAGGTGCACTGTTGTCGTTTCGATGGTGGCGACTCTTCACGCTGTGGCCGCGAAGCTCGCAACATGCCCACCATAATGCCACCACGAAATCCTCTATAGATTGGTCTATAGAGGAGGTCGTGCATGCCATGGGCCTGGTACAGGTATGAGAGATGCCATAGTGGAGGGCTCCGGAAATTTCGACCACCTGGGGTTCTTTAACGTGCACCCATATCTGAGCACACGGGCCTACAACATTTCCGGCTACATCAGAAATGCGCAGAAAAGGTGTCATTTTTTGTCTTAAAAGAGACATTCTTGCTTATATGGCAGTCCATCCCCACGCAAGCGTGCGCGACGTGAGTGCTTTGACCGGCGTTTCCAGCAGTAGTGTTTAGCGCGCCCTCTAGAGTGGAGGACTTCCCCCATACCATGTTCACCTCATGAGCATGTGGTAGACAGATCTTCAAAGCCGTCTTGACTTCCACAACTGGACACTCGTACAGGAAGAAGATAACCCCAGCTTCCTGAAGATGGTTACGCCATTTCCTCCACACTCTTCGCGTAGAGCGTGGGGTGGGCAGGACCTCATACCAGACTGATGACAGACTAAACTGAGACCACCTGAAAGCCGACTATCGTTCCACTACGGCGGGAACCATGCGGTTATAGGATTTAATGCATCGGCCCTGTGCGCAGCTTTTTCTCTACAGTATATTAGAGGGGGGCACGCCGTGGTGATCTAGTGGCTAAGGTACTCGGCTGCTGACCCGCAGGTCGCGGGCTCGAATCCCAGCTACGGCAGCTGCATTCCCAATGGAGGCGGAAATGCTGTAGGCATGTGTTCTCAGATTTGGGTGCACGTTAAAAAACCCCAGGTGGTCGAAACTTCCGGAGCCCTCCCCTACGGCGTCTCTAAGAATCATGTGGTGGTTTTTGGGACGTTAAACTCCACATATCAATCAATTATAGGGGCTCCGCAACACTTTTTTGAGCATGGTCACAAAACGCTGCCGATTGGTAGCAAATGCTCCCGACAACACGCGAGCCAAATATGATAGCGCATCACACGGCCTGAATGCACAGTAAGTCATCAAAGTCAGCTAAAAATTGCTTTCTCTTCTCTCGACAAATGACGTAATAAGCCCAAAAAATCACTCGTAGTAAGCCGATCTATCAGCCATTGGCTGATTTGAACATGGCGCGCTCGGTCGTTACAGAGATCGCCGCGGGAGGCTGCCACTTGTCCACACATGCACGCGCGATCGCACTGTAAAGTTGCATATTCGAAGAAAAAATAAGGGGAAAAGCGCTCAAGGTCATGATGAGCGCGTGTCGTTTTTCTTTGCTTCTCCCATCCTGCCCTGCTTAGCTCCAAGCACTTTCGTCGGACGAGAGAAAGGAGAAATTGACTGCAGCGTGTGACAAATGTTTGAAACTCCGCTCAAACAGGACGGATCAAAAACAGGACGGATTAAAAAAAAGCCCTCCCCTATGGCGTTGAATTTGTGAGGCAATAAGCTCTTCCAGTTAATTAATTCCATAGTTACTCAGAAAAGTCTTTCAGAGCCCCTTCAGCTCTGTGGCCTCTCCTCTCTTTCCTTCCTCCGTGACGAGAATCACAAGCGCCGAGGGCGCCTTCACGCGGATAAGAAAGAAGGCGCGTAATTATAACGCCATGGCCTCCAAGATTGCGCGCCGTCGAGTTGCCCTCCTCCGGCCGTTCCAATCGCCACGCTTCCCAGTAGAATGTGCAAACTTAGGTTACCATCACGACTCACTTCGGCCAGGGACAAAAGCAGACGAAACATTTGGAATAGGTTGAGTAGCTTCATATACTACCATCATAAACAGTTGTAAACATGAGTACACTCGCGCGTCCACATTCACAACAGTGCAAACGCTACGATTTACTAGGACTGGCGCATGCCACGGAGGAACGCGTCACATTTAATCGCCCTATATCGAGCATATAAAGGTGTCATTTCGTGGAAACACTTGTCAAGAATGCTCAAGTATTGCGCCATTAGAATAAAAAAAAAAGTCGAGCCTTCAGTCCATTTTGACATCCATCCCACTTCAGTGCTGACATTTAGGTGCGCTTAACGAACACCAGGTCAAATTTTTAGGAGCCCGAGCTCCACTATACTGAGTCCCTCATCGCAGTCTTGGCACGTAAAACCCCAACAGTTATGACTATGCCGTTCCATATACTGGTAATCGGTACCAGGGATGGTACCAGCCACTGATTTTTTTCTGAGGAGGGGGGGGGGGAGCGGTTGCCTGAAGCAACACCTGAGAGGGAAGCGTGGCCATGGCTTTTTTTTTCTAAGAGAAAACCTTTTCATAGCAAAAATTTGTTAATATGTGCGCGCAGTCAGTTCACTCATTTGTGATAATAGGTATATAGGAGGTGGACTATGAGCACCGCAAAGGGGGGAGGTACTGGCACAGACGGGGGGAGGTCGTTTTTACCACCCCACCCCTCTCTGGATTCGCCACTGCTTGGTATTGTAATCGTTGTGAAATGTCGTGAAGTCAGGCGTAAATAGACAAAAACATATTCAGTGAAACGGCTAATGTAATGTTAGGTGTTTCGAGTCGAATCTGAACACGGAACAGACAAGGGCAATCTAGCTTTCTCTTGGAGCGCCACCAGTTTAATAACATGGAATAACAGCACGTGATAACATCGTATGTGAATTCCGTCAAAATACGTGCAGATAGTCTGCGTACGTGTCGAGCAAATCGTGTGTAATGAGGGTTAAAATCAGTTTCGTTGCTTTGTCGTGTCGAAGATGACGCGTCGAAGGCGAAATCGCGTCGAAGGTGACGCCGGGGTCGTCTGCGGCACGTGGGATCCTGAAACAGAACCGATTGAGCGGTCAGGAACGGAAGAGCGGGCACAAAACATTTCTGCAAGTGAGTGGGCCAGGGCATATGCGCGTTGGGCTGTTCGCATGCGCCATCGAAATCGAGAAAATGGTACATATACGAGTAGCAAACACGTTGGAAACGTTACAAAGAAATAAATAAAATAGATAAGCTTGTTGTTTGGATTCAACGCTGCCGCGTTACAGCAATTGTGCTGTGTACTGACACTCATCTTTTCGCCTCTAGAGGGTTGTCTTCCCCTTTTTTTTTGGGGGGGGGGGGTTGGACGGGGGCGGGGGAGCGTGTTTACACTCTATTTCCTTCGCCGTGAATAGTTGTTTTGGGAACCCCAGGTGGTCGAAATTTCCGGAGCCCTCCACTACGGCGTCTCTCATAATCATATGGTGGTTTGGGGACGTTAAACACCACATATCAATAAATAAATCAATCAACCAATCAATCAATCAATGTTTGTTTTGGTAGATCTTCAATGCTTTGCTGTTCAGACGCTACGACGTGTCACGTGACAGGTTTGGCTGTTTAATGTGTGCGTATGCGTGTACTTCCCGATAAATGTTAACGCGATGCGTTAAAGAGCTCATTTCACGAAAATTCTGTTGGTGTCGGCGGTTGTGAGCGAAAAAATCACCCTCTCGTGCGTCACCGAAAAATCCCGAAAAATGCAAATACTGAAACAAATAATAAAATTATGGCTGCTGACTGAGGATCTAACCTGGTTTGTTTGCGTAGCAAACGAAAGGTGGATGCATGGGTGTATCCGGCTGCGCCCTTTAGATCGGGTAGTGGTTCGCGCCACCTAGCCATAGAGTTAAGTACTATCTCTATGTGCTTAAGGATTGAATTTCACTCACGCCTTGATTGTAGCCACCAATCAGTTAGCCTCCTCCTGGTTATTTCTACCCGTCTAAATTCCATTTTGCCTTCACTGTCCCTAAACCCCAATGCTTTGAAAAGTTCCGCTCCATTATCTTGGACTGTTCTACCAGTGCAAGTGTTCTACCACAGTGCCACCCGTCTTAACCCGACGTGACGGCTGTATCAAAGGAGTACATATGTAATGTTTATAAAACTGGGTAGGCAGCACTGTAAACACTGTTTCGCGAAGATTAGGGTCTATTTCAAAAGTAGTTCTGAGACCTGGCTTAGCTCTGTGGTAGAATCCTTGACTGCCACACAGAATGCTTGGGTTCGATTCCTTCCTGCTGCGACCCTGCTATTTATTATTTGCATTTGTCGAGAGTTCAACACTGCCTCTGTCAGGTTTTTCTTAACCCTGACATTTATTCTATGCATTCGTTGGGTCGACGCTACCGATGTCGGGTATTGCTTAAAGATCACGCGTTAAAATTGCCCATGTGTGTTCCAGTCGTTTCTGGGTAGTGTCAATCACTTGTTGCACATACCCGCATACCAGCGGCACATACCTGCCTGTGGGTATGTGCCACTGTTTGGTGCGAAATGTTTGACGACGTACACGACGTGATTGTGACATTACTCATGTCTTGACCAGCACGTCACATTTGCCAAACCATCTTACCCTCTCTTGCTAATTTTGGTTCACGGCAAGTTAAGGGGGTGACCACGAGAGCACCCAAACGTAAGCGGCTAGATAGGTAGATAGATACGCTCAAAGTCGCCGAAGTTCGCTAAGAAATGCCTCGAATTTAATACTTTCCAAGCTTTGTTCGCTGTTGATATTTTGCAGATGATATACGCACGTTCACAACGATCAAATCCCGCAAGCTATCTCGACCCCGTGTCAGTACACTTTTAAGAGTCGTGTACAGTGACTACATAGAGAAGAAGTGCTCACCGCAGCCAGCCAGTTTATACAAGTTGTCTGTAAACGTTGCGATATATATAAAAAAGAAGCATTTGCTAATCTCATACTCGAGCGATTTCTGAACTATATTTGGAGTCATGATTCCAACAAAATGCCGACACCGATCTTGAAATGACTGCAATCTGGACGCCTATCCCGATATACAGAATTGTTGTTTCACGTGTACATATCAATACATGATGATAACAAGGGTGCCTCAAAAAAAAAAAAAAGAAAATGGTTCGTACCAGTCATGCCTGTGCAGCTCACAAACATTCTTAATAGCAAAATTACAAAAATGTGGGATGAAGACATGCAGTATCGTGCACTTTGTGGGCCACATGTTTGCGACTCCCGGTATGAAGCGATACACATGACAATCGATGGCTGGCACTGACGTCACTGAAACGGTCATGTTAGAGTATAGAAATACTCGCGGCCGAGCTATTGATATCACACCTAACGCTGTGCTGTAAGTGGCTTACGGGTTCTTTTGTTAGACGCACATATATGGTATACGTTCCAGCGGCATCGTTATGACATTGTAGCACAGTTAACCGCGACGCGTTAATCTACCCCAATCCCGCGAGAGAGGACTGGGAGGCGGCCCTGCTCGGCTGTCAAGACCTGAAGGCCCAAGAGGCTCTGGTTCAACGTGCGCGGGCGGCGTTGCTTGCCAATGGAGCCCCGGAATAGGGGTTCCACCTAGTGCTGTGAGGGTAGGAGGCCAATAAGGCCCCAACCCAATCACCTCTCTGTAACCATTTAATGGTTATTAAATGTTTTCACCACCACCACCACCACCCGGACGTCATCCGTGCAGCCGTATCACGTTTGAGCTCCGGGACGTTGACAACGAGTGTCCCTGAACCATACGTGCAAGCTGTGAATGCAATCGTGGCCACGCTGCCGTGCAACGCACCAGTGTATATGGACCAATACACGAATCGCGACGGTGCAGCGGGGACATCATGTGACCCGGTTGCAACCGGCCTTGCTGGCGGCTCCGGTGTAGTTTTGCGCGAGGAAGTCTCGCAGTCTCGTCAGGAAGTCGACCCGGCTGTACGGGCCGCTGATGCCCAGTGACGTGCACGGATGCTGGACCGAGTCGTACAGGACGTCGTATGCGGCGACGCCGTAGCTCAGGTTCAGGTAGTGCTGCTTCAGGTCGCAGAACTGCACGCGGATCGCCGTCGTCTCGTGTGGCCATTTCTGGTGCAGACACCGTGAAAGACAATGCGCTCGTTTACGGTGCTGGCCTGAATGTCACGGGTTCGATCTCGTTTGAGGCGGTCGAATTCGGTCGAGGGCATAGTTAGAAAATCTGAAGTTAGCGTCCCCATACTACGATGCGATTACGAGGGACGTCGCAGTGGAGGGTTCCGCATGTATTTGGACCATGTCCAAATATATACGTACATTTAAAAAGTATATATATATATATATTGGACCATGTATGTATTTGGACCAAATCATGCCGAACGTATATCGCATTGCTCAGACATCGAGCGTTTCGCCGGCAACGAAATGCCGCCGCCGCTGCCAGGATTCGATCCCGTGACCAGTCAGCAGGCGAGCACCAGACCAGTGTTCATCTGTTCTAACCAGAAGTGTTATATACTGTAACACACAAACTCACACGTTCCGTCAAGCTTCGGCCTCGGTTGACACGAAGGTGAACTTAAAAAAGAGTGGATGTGAGCTGCAGCTAGTACGTAGTTTAAAAAAGTGCACTAAGTACCAAGGGCCAAGAATGTACAGTGTCAATTTTAAGAAAGGGAACACGGCGAAGCGTCGCCTGCGCGCTCCGGCGGCTGCTGGCAGCGCGTTCAAGCGGGAGCGAGAGCAACCACAGTCTCTTTTGGCGTCATCTCGCGGCGAGCAAATGAACCATTCGTTGCTGATATAGAACGGCAAGCTTGCAACCACTTCCCATTCAAGGCGATTACCAGATCTCGCGTAATCGCCTTGAAGGGGGAGGGGCTGTCGCAATCTTGCCGCCGGTTCCATATCAGCAACGAATGGTTGTTTTCCTTGCCGCGAGATGACGCGACAAGAAAGTGTGGTTGCTCTCGCTCCCGCTTGAACGCACTGCCAGCAGCCGCCGGAGCGCGCAGGCCACGCGCTCCCGTGTTCCCTTTCTTAAAAAGTTGACACTGTACACAGAACCAACGCTGACTGCCAACTGCTTGGTTTATTGCAAGGGGGCGTACATATACTTTGAAACGGAAAACACGGGGAATGGAGGAAACATATCAATTATTCCTGCGCGCCCGCGACATTGTTTTATCATATACGAGATTAGCTTTGTCGATAGCCGCACTCCTTGTCTGTTAGATCAATCGAGAGCGCACTGACACGTGTTTCATTTTTGCGCTGCATCGTGAAAGCCTCGTCAATTCCTCGTGATACCTTGAGCGAGCACACTAACAATGTCAAGAGAAGAAATGATAGTAATTTGGCTCTTCGCTGTGCTAAAAGTGGATGCGTGCCACATTTTCGGAACAGCCGGATGCTGCGCGCACAAGCAGACGACACGCGAAATTTATGAGGCTTTCGCGATGAAATGCAAATATGAAACATGCGAAAAGCTTTTCAGCAAAATGGCCCAAGTCCAAAACTGGAACAAGCTCAAGTAAAGCTCCATGGACACACATATACTCTCAACCTTCCTCTAAAACAATAATAATAAATAGCTAGTTATTATTAGTAATTTATTATTACCTTTTATAGGAAAGTAGATGGTATATATGTTCTGAATGAAGCTATTTGAGATAGTTCTGGTTTCAGATTTGGCCCATTTCGAGAAAAAAACTCCTTATGCATCGGCGCGCCCACGATTAATCTAACAGACAAGGAGTGCATGCAGCTATCTACAAAACTAATCTCTTGTGACAAAACGATAGCGTGCCGCTAGACGTAGGCGCCGCCAAAATATTTGATACGTTCACTTCCTCCATGTTGTCTGCTTCTATGTATATGCACTCCCCTTAGAATGAACCAAGCAGTTTGCAGTCAGCGCTGGTCCTGCGTGATTCCCGTGTGAGCGCCTACATAAAAACACACTATGAGTGGAAATAATAGTTTTCTGGAAAACAAAAACTTGAACCATCTCCTCGAAGGGGACCCTAGTGGGATGCGAAGCACCAGCGTTGCGCACGGATGGCGTCACGGGGTTAATGACGTTAACGCGGTTCTGCGCTGAGTGCTCCAAGATTCGTTTGAAGCGATGGCTGGCGTATGTCTTGTATGTGACACATACAGACATGGTTCAACGCGTACGTTAGGCGCGCGTCAGGCCTATTGCGCGTGAACCGACGAGTCGGCGGTGTATACCGAGCGGCGGTCGAGGCAGGCGTTGCGGGTGCCGCGGCGACCGCGTGGCAGGTGAGGTAGAGAGTGACGTCACGCGCTCTGCAAGGGTAGCGTGACGTCAACGCGCAGCAGAGATGTGACCTACTTGGCATCGCGCCAACACCTGCGGAGTGCGACGCGTTCGTACGGAGGGACAGCGTTTCACAGGTTAGTCAAAGAGCTGCTTCGCACCTAAAAGAATTTGTGTATCCCTACCCAACATTCTAAACTTCCTAGAGCGCCGGCCTTGCTCTGTACACACCTTGTTTTTCATTCCTTTCGTGCTGTCGAAGACCATCACTACCTCCTGCATCCTGTCGAAGGTGAACCCAGCAAAAAGTGTGGCGTTGTACTCGTAGTTTCTGGCCATCACGCTGTAAGGGTCTCCTGCTGGGCAACCCTTAAATGCGAAAAAAATATAGCTCCTTTGAGGTGACTCGACCAATGACTCTCACTGAGAAAGAATGCCATCATAGAACGAATGAACTTGCAGTTGAAAGAATCACATCGAAAATCAAACAAAGCAATCGTTTCAACACAGATCCCCTTCCCCCCCCCCCCATCCTCCCGTCCAGTCGAATGGTTGATCTGAAAACAACAACAAAAAAATCTGATGGATTCTACCCACTCCGGTGATCGATGTAATGCGTAGCAACCAAGCAGGAGCTGCATACCTTGCCTCCTTTCTCGTTGAAGCCAATAAAGTTATTCCTGCCATGGCATGCATTTGTCGCACATAAATCTGTAAAATCTGGTAGGAACAATGCTTGACCAGTCATGTATCTTCGTCACGGCCCTCAATTCATGCTATACCAATTATGGTATATATCAGTAAAACAAAGTGTCCGGAAGTCGCCAAAACAGTGTGATGGGAATCTTAACTAACGTGCAAGTCGTTATTAACTGCGAAGCATTTCTTAGCGAACTTTGGCGACTCCGAGCGTTTCTATCTATCTATCTATCTATCTATCTATCTATCTATCTATCTATCTATCTATCTATCTATCTATCTATCTATCTATCTATCTATCTATCTATCTATCTATCTATCTATCTATCTATCTATCTATCTATCTATCTATCTATCTATCTATCTATCTATCTATCTATCTATCTATCCATCTATCTATCTATCTATCTATCTATCTACGACGCACACTGACTCACCATATGCGCAGTATTTACATTAGGCAACGACGCATACTCGCCACAAACAAACGAAGGGGAGACTAAGTTAGGAGTGCCGATGATATTAAAAGTTCGCAGCTATAACGTGGCAGCAGAAAGCGCAAGACGATGCCACTGGCTTGCATGTCGGGTGTTCGAGTGTGTCCTAAACGTTGGCCAGTGGGGCATGCACGTGCGCAGTTCAGATCCGGTAAACTGCGGTTTTCCTCAAACCGGACCAACTAAGATCATCTCATGCCTCGTGAACAGAGGGCGACGGGTGTGGCCGAAGCCGACATGCTTTTTTTTTTCTTCCTTCGTTTTTATTCGAGAATAGTGCAAACCCTAAAGCGGCCTATACCCGATTGATTGATTGACATGTGGGGTTTAACGTCCGAAAAACCACCATATGATTATGAGAGGAACCGCATAGTGGAGGGCTCCGGCAATTTCGACCACCTGGGGTTCTTTAACGTGCACCCAAATCCGAGCACACGGGCCTACAGCATTTCCGCCTCCATCGGAAATGCAGCCGCCGCAGCCGGGATTCGATCCCGTGACAGCGCGGGTCAGCAGCCGAGTGTCTTAGCCACTAGACCACCACGGCGGGCCAAAGCGGCCTTTACCTCAGCTGGCGCGAAGTCCTGCGAGCGACGGGTTGTGGCGCACTTCTTGAAGAGACCGTAGCTGTCAGGCGACGAGGAGTCGCGAGGCTTGTAGCGGTGGCCCTTCATGGTGAGACCGACGGCCATGGACGTGAAGACTTGCTCGTCTTCTAGGTATTGCAGCAACGCCAGAGAGTCGTTCTTGCGAGCGAGACGAAAAAAAAAGGGGGGGGGGATATAAACAAGCGGCAGTCTTGTTTCGGCTTATAGAAGGGCCAGGCAACAGTCTATAAGCTTTGTCGGTGTACATCCAAGGGGTGGAAACGTACTGTAATATAAAGCTGTGGATACAGGTGCACATCTGCCTCATTGACTTGCTGATATAATTAGGTTAGAACTCACAGAATTACAAATATATTTATGGCTACCTTATTGTCATTAACGAAAAAAATCCGGTGCCTGGTACAGTATACTGGAAACAATATGCACTATAGCGGATATTATTTCCAGTATACTGTACTGTTTTGCGTATAAAGTGGGCTGTATGTATACTGCACAGTTTGGTTCACGTATAAAGTGGGTTTTGTACCATGGTGTGACCGTATGTCGCTGTTACACCCGGCGGGTAATGGTGGACGGACGATGGCAGAATCAAGCAGTCGGGCATGTCAGCATCTCGGTACGGGATGTGTGCCATCGATATAAACAGGTGCGGCTTGAAGATTGTCCTGAAAAAAAAGAATAATAAATCGTCACAGATTGGTTCAAATTGGCAATGTATCCTAGATCGCACGCCCCGCCATGGTGGTCTAGTGGCTAAGGTACTCGGCTGCTGACCCGCAGGTCGCGGGTTAGAGTCCCGGCTGCGACGGCTGCGTTGCCGATGGAGATGGAAATGTAATTGGCCCATGTGTTCAGATTTCGTTGCACGTTAAAGAACCCCAAGTGGTCGAAATTTCCGGAGCCCTCCAATCCGGCGTCTCTCATAATCATATGGTGGTTTTGGGACGTTAAACCCCACATATCAATCAATATCCTAGGTTGCAGAAAGCCACCCTTGTTGCATATAGTACCGTTGCATTTTGTTCCTTCAGCCCCCTGTGAGCAATCACCATGACGCGATCATCCCGGTTAAGTAGCGTAGCGAAAAATTTGGGGGGGGGGGGATTAGGAATAGGTGGCTGAACCATAGTGTATGTATGTTTGTTGTGCGTACGTTGGTATATGCGCCTGAATACAAGTATGCACATAAAAAACATAAAAAAGCGACAGCAGCTAGCTTTGCATGGAGTTACTGTAGCAACGCTAAAGGCACAGTTGAACTGCATCTTCTTTTGTTGACAGCTTTGCTAAGATTGTTTTATAGTTTTGCTAGGTTATGCTATATCAAGTTTTGTGAACGGATATAGCATATTGATATCAATTGCATATAGTAATTGATATCTATCTATCTATCTATCTATCTATCTATCTATCTATCTATCTATCTATCTATCTATCTATCTATCTATCTATCTATCTATCTATCTATCTATCTATCTATCTATCTATCTATCTATCTATCTATCTATCTATCTATCTATCTATCTATCTATCTATCTATCTATCTATCTATCTATCTATCTATCTATCTATCTATCTATCTATCTATCTATCTATCTATCTATCTATCTATCTATCTATCTATCTATCTATCTATCTATCTTCAGTTTCCAGTTTCCATCAAGACGTTGATGTAACTGAGGTTTGCAGTGCTTAGGAGAGCTTGGTTGAAATCCTACACCTCAAAGGTTTGTGAAGCATTCTGTGCCCTACCCGGTATTGCACTACGTTTGGGATTGGATCATCTTCTGCGAGGCCACAATGTTATATAATGACGTCATTGCGACGTCATCATTTCACGCCACCACTTGGTCACGTGACTTTTGGTAGCCGTTTTTTTTTTTCACTCCTGAGATATAAGGTTCATTGCTTGGAAGAATATCCCGCGAAAACTCACTTCATCAGGCGTACGATGTAGTTGCGTCTCGCAGAGTCATCAAGGGAGATGCCCATGGCCATTAGGGACTGCCGCGTCCTGGTGCCCGCTGTCGTGGCAATGTGGTCGTTGACTCGCTGGCGCGGAACAACGAAAAGGAAGCGTTCTTGCAAGTGTTCAAGTTGTTTTTTTCTACATATGTAGTCTATCATTATACAGTTGTGACTCCTCATAGGTGTGACCCCCATTGAATCAGTGATTGACACTCACTTGCGGTCAAGTAAAAAAATAATGAGCTGAAACACATGAAACAATCGAATTCAAGGGGCCTAGGAGATAACGATCTATCTATCTATCTATCTATCTATCTATCTATCTATCTATCTATCTATCTATCTATCTATCTATCTATCTATCTATCTATCTATCTATCTATCTATCTATCTATCTATCTATCTATCTATCTATCTATCTATCTATCTATCTATCTATCTATCTATCTATCTATCTGCATGCGTGCGTGGGTGTGGAAGTGTCACACATCTACCTTCAATATTGTTAACGCCTGGGCGACCGTGTCGTTGGTGGTCATCTGAAGATGCAGGTCCAGAACACCGTAATGGATAACCTGCTTCTGCACGAGAGTGTCAAGCCCCCTCTGGAATGCCTGGGTAGTGTACTCGGCCAGCAGGTTGGCATTGCTGCAATAAAAACGTGAATAAGTACTCTCAGCGTCAAATAAAACATGAACAGTGGCGGCCTTCGCAATGACCTATATAGTGCCATGTTGGCCTTCACACTATAGGAGTGACAAATGAAGGGAGTGGGGGGACTGCCGTGTTGGCCTTCACACTAGGAGTGACAAGTGAAGGGAGTAAGGATACTGCCATGTTGGCCTTCACACTATAGGAGTGACAAGTGAAGGGAGTAGGGGGGACTGCCATGTTGGCCTTCACACTATAGGAGTGTCAAGTGAAGCGGGTGAGGGGACACGCCGTGCACGATGCCGCATAACACTGCACCGCGGGCCGCATGCGACCTGGAGAGCGCAGGTTTGCTGGATCCTGTCGTTAATGACGGCTATTATTCGAGCGTCGCCAATCAGTGCTAGCCCTTTATGGTGCAATGAGCAATTATTTCTCATTTCCCCTAACGACAGCGTCTGCCCTTTTGATAGCCTCCGGTATAATGGCGGCAGAGCGGCGTTCATTCGTGCAACACCATCACCCCTTCACTCACTCGATGGCGAACGACATCCCGAACTCGGTGAAGGTGTTGTGTTTTGCACGGTCGGCGAATGCGTCCACGTCGCGGCTCAGCGTCCCCGCGAGAGAGTTGGCGCCGCCCTTGTAGAGGGAATCGTAGAATAGGTATCCGCACAGGCCGTCGCGGGGCAGGTGGTTGTTCGCACTGTAGATCGTGCTCACAGTGCAGACGAGTGGATACACCAGCTTGGCGGGCCTTGCTGTTTCAGGAACCAGAAAGTAGCGCAATCAATCAATCAATCAATCAATCAATCAATCAGTTAATCAATCAACTATTCAATAAATAAATTAATCAACCAATGAATGAATTATTCAATCAATCAATGTGTCAATAAATCAATGAACTAATCAATGAACGAATGCATCAGTCAAAGAAACAATGAATAAGTCAATGAATCAATCAATCATCAGTCGGTGCAATAAAAGTTCGATAAACAGCTAGAATTTGAATAACCCCGCCAATCCTCTATAAAATGACGGGTTCCTATAGCACACATGGTATTCCAGTATACGCAAGAGAGTTTACGGAATACCTGGTTACTGTACGACGTCATCGACGTCTTTTGGCACTTCGGGGCACGCACAATTTTCGGGCGCAGATGCATGCTTTATCGTCGAGTGTCTATGACGTAATTTGCAGATGCGACTCATTCGAAATTACGCCGCCGCCGAAAATTGCTAATAGCTAATTGTAAAGCAACCGTGCACCCTTCAACGAATGTGTCCATCCAGCCTTTGGCGTCCATGCGAGTCTCACGAAGCAAAGTGAGGACAGATCAAATCTCAGCTAATCGCAAAACCAGAACGGTTTCTTGACATTTCCAAGAATTCTACAGATGCCAGGTGCAGATGAAGCTGGACAGCTAGCCCACCTTTGTATCACGTAAAAACCAGCAGAGAGTCAACAGCCACCTGTACAATCTTCGACGACGAAACATGGAATACCACCCCGAAGACTTTCTTGGGGCGTGGACACTGATGCATTGACGTGGACTCGGCGAGAAACTTCTACAACGTTACTGCAGGTCACGCAAGGTACACTTCGACGTTTTTGGCCTGCTGGATTACGAGGTTGTCCCGGATGTAATTACTATTTATTATACTTATTAATCAGGCGCTGCACACGACCAAAGTTGTCCTTGTCATTGAACCTGAGGACTCCACTCTTCCGTTTATTATTGCTCTTTTTGTGTGCATATTTTTCTCGTTCCGTGTATTCTTTGAAGCATTGAGCTGATGCTTTTTCCGAAGGGGCCATTCCACGAGCGATTTCTTTATATATTTTTGTATAGCCAGTAAACTGCACTCGAGTGTCTGAGTACCTTCCGGATCATTTTAGAATACTGTAATGAGGATATTTATAGCGCGAGAACAAAACGACGACACAGAGACAAGAAGCACACGAAGGTCCTTCTTGTCTCTGGGTCATTGTTTTGTTTTGTTCTCGTGCTATGACTATCGTCATGCCATACCAACTTGCCCAAGCTGCCACACTGTAATGAGCTCGAGCCCACAAACAGTAAAGTTAATGCGGAACTAACGCGGGCACCAACAATTTACCTGGAATTTTCCATGTCACGCGTATAAATGCCGATTCGCCTAAACGCAGATCGAATCGCCGAAGACCGACAAGAGTGCCTATTGTTATCAACGTACAGAGCGTATTGCTTGTACTTTGTTATACTTCGGGCACAAGTTCGCCCGAATTTTTCAACCTATAGACACAAATTAGCGCACGCAGGCACAAATTAGGCACCCAGACACAGATTGAGCACAAATTAGCGCCTTGAGCATGCCGACTGTTTGTTGGCCAACGTCATGACCTTGTGGCAATGTATGTGAGACTAGGCTCAGCGTAAGTCGTTACATGGCACTTAGCATTTGGTTTCTGATTATTAAGACTAAACACCTCGGCGCTCAATTGACGACACCTGCGAATATTTAATTTAACGAAAGAGACGAATCCTCGTTTTGAAGCGAAAGCACAAATTTACTTACGAGTAGTGGTTGTAAAACCGGGGGTCGTGGTTGAAGTTATGGTGCTGGTACTTGTAGTAGTAGTAGTGGTGGTGGTAGAAGTGCTGGTGGTCGAAGTGCTGGTAGTTGTGGTTGTAGTAGTTGTGGTGGTGGTTGTAGTGGTTGTGGTAGTTGTGGTGGTGGTAGTTGTGGTGGTGGTTGTTGTGGTGGTGGTTGTTGTGGTTGTAGTGGTAGTTGTGGTGGTGGTTGTAGTAGTTGTAGTGGTGGTAGTTGTAGTAGTGGTAATTATAGTAATTAGAGCCATCGTGGTAGTGGGCTCCTTCGGACCTGCGGAACAAGATAATATGAAATTAGCAGGAATACACTCTTCCTCCAGGCAAATGAAGATGGTTGACTGGGTGAATTCGTGGTTCACGATAGCTCGAAATACTCCAGCAAGTGTTGCAGAGTGCAACAAGGTGCCTCTCGGAATGTACAGTGACATTGGACCGTCTATAATTAGAGCGAAAGCTCTATGCACATTATTCACATAAAAAGCAGCGCCAATAACGAGGGACTATAGAAAAGAAGGAGACAGACAGCGGCACTGACTTACAAGAAGATTTATTTGCTGGAACCGCGTAATATATACTTGAACAGTATCTGACAAATAACAGAAATGACAAATCGAAGCAAACGGAATTCACCTAACAACCGAGTAGTCATCGTGATAACGCGCCATGAACATCACGTGTGCAAACGTTCGGAAGAAAATCTATCTCTATGTCCCTCGTTATAGGCGCGCTGTTTTTTATGTGAATCACGTCGTACCAACTCGCCCAAGCATCAACGTTATCTATGCACATGGCTAGGCAAAACAGAAAACCTCTCGCCACGAGTACCGATAACGACCTCCATTGCCTGCGCCGTCAATTCTGTCGCTCTCTCATCGCACCCAGGCGCGTGTGTCATTGGCGGAGCCGCTGTAGTGACGTCATTCTCTGTGCCGTACTTACACAGAACACCGTACCCATGGCACGCGTGTGCGGTCAGTCTTCTTTTTTTTTTCTTTCCCTCCTTTCTTTTGGCTGAACTGAACTTTTTTTTTTCCTTCTCTTTCGTGTTCGGGCTATCTGCCCTTGCAGTGTTCTGTGCCTCACTGGATTATTTCAGCAAGGTCAACAGGACACTAATCTGTAAGTTCAATCGTTTTATTTTTTTTCTCCCTTCCTTATCGTTGAACTGGAACAATGTTTCTTTTTTTTTTTTGTTCCCCTCTTTCGTCCCTGTTCTGTGTGCCCACGCGCGTTCTCCCAAGAGTGCGTTCAACTTTTTTTTTTTTTTTGCTCTCGTTGAACTGAAAACATTCGTCTTTTTTTTCCCCTCTCTCGTGCTTCCCCTTTGTGGTCACGCGAGTGTGTTCGCTGATCATTTTATGCGCCTCTTAGGCTCATCCTCTTCTTTTTCGGTGAATTAATTCTCCGGCCTTCCCGGCGGCTTTTCCTGATGGTCGCGGATCATCGCAGCGGTTTCGGACGCACGCTATGTGATGCGGTGCGAATGCTTTTCACCACTCTACTCTTACCTCTTCTCTTCTGTCTTTTTCATTCCCATCCCCCCCTTCCCTGCGCTTAACTGTGGAGGTGCCCTCGTTTAAGAGAGGCAGTAACGGGACAGCGCTTTTTTTCTTCCTTTTTCCTTTTTCAAAGCCAAGCAGTTTAGACGGCGTTCATCCCTTTGCAGCCGTGCATGCCGCCGACCTGCGTGCCGTAGTTTCAACTTACACCTTCCACGTGGAGAGGGCGCCGATCGTGCGAACGACCGAACAGGAGAGACAACGTCGTTAGGCCGCTGACAGCTGATCCGTGTGAGAATTCGTGTTCGCCGGGCCGATGCAGACGTCCGGGCGCAAGAGCAGGCCCGGGTGACGGAGCGCTGGCAGAGACTGCGCATCGAGTTTCCCGCCGCATTTCGAGCTGAAGTTCTAGCGGCAACGGCGAGCCGTGGAAGGTGTTGTCGGCGAACAGCGTCAACGTGGCAATGGCGGGAACGGATTCGCCGGGGCCAGTATTTTCCCGGTGAGCGAAACTTTGGTTTTGACTGAGACGTGATCGGCCGCCCGTGGACGCACGTTTGAGTTTCGATGCATGGTTAACCATCTGTACGGCGTGCTTGGGCATATTCTTTTTTTTTCAGTTTTCTCATGCGTGCGAGTTTAGATATATTTGCACATTTTAATCATTGTGCTATTTTTCTTTTCAAAGAAATTGTGCCTTGATGGGGCAAGATTACATATCGACAAATTTCCCAATACAGTTGAACTACCCCGCCGTGGTGGTCTAGTGGCTAAGATACTCGGCTGCTGACCCGCAGGTCGCGGGATCGAATCCCGGCTACGGCGGCTGCATTTCCGGTGGAGGCGGAAATGTTGTAGGCCCGTGTGCTCAGATTTGGGTGCACGTTAAAGAACCCCAGGTGGTCAAAATTTCCGGAGCCCTCCACTATGACGTCTCTCATAATCATATGGTGGTTTTGGGACGTTAAACCCCACATATCAATCATCAAACCAATACAGTTGAACATGACTGCATTGAACTCGGGAAATAAAGTAACGCTTTCGATCGAACTGTTTCAACGTTTGTCAGTTCATTCGACATTGAGTTCCTTGAACATTTGTCAGATACTTGGTGCACGTGTTTTGGTGTGTTCGCGTCAGTACATCGAAAAAATCTACAGCTACATCGAACGAAACAACATCGAACGATGCTGCGCGAAACAGGTAGGGAGACTGTCGCTTAATTGCCATCACATGCACTTCGTCCCAGTGATTCTTCAGCTTTGCGCCGCCGGCCCATCGTGTGAGGTCGCCCTTCGCTTCTCCGCTCATCTGTTAACACAGTAGGGGCCGTAACAGATGGGTGCGGAAGGGCTTGCTACACTCAAACCTCCTTGTAACAAAGTCACATGTTATACAAAAATAAATTCGTTATATCCGAAAATTGGTTACATTCGGGTTCGTTATATCGACGTTTGAGCGTGTTCTCAACAAAGCTGGAGAGAAATAATACAGTTGAACTAGGATGGTAGTCCAACTTCAGACTAGTATGCGTGGCCGCCCCTCATATTCATCTAGCAGAGGGGCTCCAATTTTGCCCCATACATTTTACCCATATGGACATTAGAGTTATTTAGTAATTAGCAGAATTATGGCTGCACGTGTGTATAAAGGATAACGACGCGCAAGGGCCCCGGTGGTTGCTTTGAAAAAGCTGCTTGCCTCCCACCTTTACACCGAAAGCTGGGGATATATTTTATGGCAGGTATTTGTAACAAGCAAGTCATCGTCTAATTATGATTTTTGTTTCAACTGCAGAGCTCGTTTTTTTTTATTTTTTAAGCTTCGGCGAACATTCGAGGAGGGGAGGAGGGTGTTGTGAAGACTACCCCGTCTCCCTCGCCAATGGGAGACAGGACCTGCGCACACCTGCGTCTATAGCGGCATGAATTTTTAACATCAATCGTAGCGAATGAAACATAAAGCAGTAGAAGTTCATCGCGTTTTTCAGAGCAATACAGAAAAGGCGTTCATTACAAGAACGAATAGCTGGGTTATTCTGTGGGAATTCATGTTGAAGCAGGCAGCGCAAAGGAACAGCGCTCGTCTCGTGTATTCGTTCCTCGTATAGGGTCAACTTGTTGGCTAGGTGGCCTAACGTATCTATAGGGAAAGAGCGCGAAAGGCAACAAGAAACAGTGGGCCAAATTCTAAGAAGTGCTTCGCTAGCAGACCAATTAATAGGGCTGTCCAGGAGATTCGCGAGGTGGCGGATAACTTCGGGCTCTCTGTCTCGACGTGGGAGATGCCCTCTATACACCTGACGTCTAGCCTAGAGTTACTGTATATGCTGCGTTAGGTAGCATATACAGTAACTATGTAAACTAAAGGTAGCATATACAGCAACTCTAGTCTAGCCTGTCCTTCACAACCCCTTATCGGGTAATAAAGTTTCACAACAACCACCACCAGGACAATAGAGGCCCACACACAACCACACGAAACGATGAACGATGAAAGAAGCTCTGAGGACGAGACGACAATGGATAACATGATTCAGCGGCGCATCCTGTGGTTGTCTGGACCTGCCTCTATTGTCCTCTAGTCTTTCGCGCTGCTTCCCTAAGACTTGTTCCTCTCTTGTGTCGTTCTTTTGCGCGCCACCTGCTTTAACATACAAAAAAAAGGGTTGCCCAAGTGCGCACCTGGCGAAATTGTGAGCAGGAAGATGACGACAGCGAGTAGAAGGAGCAGGAGAGCAATCAGGGCTAGCAGCAAGCACACCATAAGCAGCGTCTTCTTGGAGCACCGCTCGCTGCGAGATGGTGCGGAATAAGAGTGACGTCAATGTTTTAGCCCCTTTCATCACTGGGAAGTCACTCGAGAATTTCGGCATAAGTTTCTGCAGCGCTATGTAAACGGACTTCGTTAAAGATTGAACCCCCCCTCCCCCTCCCAATCATAATTTTTTGCCATTGCCCACGTGAATAAACACACATTAAGAAAACGCGTGCAATAATGAAGATATATTAATGATGTTGGAACCCTCACCCTAAAAAGGTTTTCATGCTACGCCAATGATTTGAGCAGTATAGAATGTGACTATACGGGTTCTTGATGTGTTGCAGGAGTTGTGTGCAACCAGATGATCTTATCTTTATTTGGGGCAATGAATCGAGCATCATCGGGAAGCTTTTGCCGGCCTTAGCACGAAATAACGCCAACAAGTTTCAAAGCCTGTATTAATTCAAGGGCTTTCGCCGGTTTATCACTTGAGAGTCACTTTACGGGCTCTAAACGTGGCTCTTGCGATTTTCTGTTTCGTTACGCTCAAAGATAAACGTCGTTGAAACGAAGCATGTCCAAGTGATCTTCGTATTTAGTTCGCTCTAAACGATCATTTGCTATATCAGTGTTACATACAGTGTTGTTGAACTGTACCGTACTGTATACACAAGTCAGATCGGACTCATCCACTTTACAGTTCAAGTGTTTCTTCTTGTTTGGAGCAATGGCGCTCCATTGACAGACCGAAAGCGAAATTCTAGTGCTCCAATCAGAGAGTCGGAGTGGATTCAGAGTGGGAGTGACTCCATGAAGCAGCAAGAGTTGCTCCGCCGGAACCGGTGGAGTGGATTGGAATACGACGTGGCGTGCTTACGGTTCCACACGCTTGCCTGTGTTGGGGACGTCGCTTGTAGTCGCGTGCTATGACAGTAGTTGCGCACGACATGCACGGCTCGGCATATCGAGTGGCATCGATTCCGTTACTGGAGAGTGAGAGCTTTGAGTCAGAAAGGTCCATTTAATTAGTCTTTGCACGAGCTCCTGCACGATCGATTGATCAGATGAGTAAGACGTGTTAGTGGGTGATTTGGTTAACATCAATGGGATGCACTATAGTGCAAACTTTCAAAAAGAAAGACTCGAGAAAAAAGAAGGGGAGCAGAAAGGTCGGGCGGTGAACTCTGTTTATTTGAAAGAGTAGCCTACCGGATCGCGACTATGTATGCGAATGCGTGCTTCAATACGTCAGCCAAAAGTGGCCACAGTCGCATCTCAAAAAGCTACATCTCATTTTGCTAAGTCACACAGACGTATCACTGATGCAACAGGTGCCTCTTTTCTGAATGTGAAACGCCTCCAATAAATCTCGCGATAATGTGTCGTTCCTTAAGTTTGCACTGTAATTACCCAATTTATTCATCTGGTAGCGACAGCTACGTTCAAACTGCCGTGATGGAGTAACTAAACGCGAGGTATTCTGGGAAACAGCACTTGAGAGAACTCCCGCTTCCGCCATGCTCCAGCGGCGCCGTCGGCGTTTCGATGTATGCTGCAGAGTCGAGCGCTCGATCGCGGAGTCCATCGGGTGTCCCCGACTCTCGCCATTGGAATTCAACGTAACGCGGTACGAAATAGCGAGCTTTGCTCACGATTCCACCCCGACGGGCACGGTGCCGAGGAGTTGCGGCGTGGCTGGCACCCGAGGCGACGAGCGCCAAGCCTCGGGGGTGCGAATGTGGACGCGACGGTGGCGCCTTGCTGCGTCGTCGACGTCGTGCGCCGTATCCTCTGGCGGCAGCATGGACACCTCGCTGAGCAGCACTGACGTCGGCGCTGTGTAGCTCGTCGTGGTGGCTTGAGTGTCGGGCCCGACGGTAGACTCCTGTGCGGAAGGGTAGGTTGCACTGACCTGCGCACATTGGGGACAGAAAGGGGAGAAAGAGAGAGAGAAGGTGCCTACTCTAACACCTCTTCTTTGCTTATATTGTAGCGCAGCTGGCAAACCGGAAGAAAAAAAAAGGGGGGAGTGGATCCAAGCGACTCTTTTTTCATATTTCTTCCGAGTTGAACAACTATTTCGTCAAGCTATTCACCCGGCACTCGCTTCACGTTACACACACTAAACCTCCTCGCGCTGCACTCCGAATGAAAGGACCTGCGCGAAGGGTCCACAAGATGTGGGTTCAATATAGTCGGTACTACATGATCAAATACTTCTCACAAATTTCCTGGACGAAAGACGAAACAGTTTTGTCTTGCGCCCGTCCCAGTCTGTTTGGTCCTTCGCCCAGGAATTTCGCGCGAGTACTTGATAGTGGGAGGGAGTTGGGAAGAGGAGAGGGGGGCTGGCGCTTCGGCGAAACTTCACTCATCTCGCTCACCCCCCCCCCCCCCTTCCCACACACACACACACGTGATCTAGAATCTTGCGCATGCCTATGGTGAGGTTAATATTCTGTGGCGATATAAAGGACTTCATAATAAGTAGAAGAGAGCCACAAAAAATCACAGCAGATCCATGGAGTGAATGATGGTGAGTGGGGCAAAGCGTCTGTCCATCCGTCCGTCTGTCAGTCTGTCCATACGCCCTTCCACCCATCCGCCCGCCCGCCCGTCCGTTTGTCCATCCGTCCGTCCAATCCTGTTACCCTAGAGCATGCACCAGACGGACGCTTTGGCCTACTCGTCATCATTCACTACGTAGATGTGCTGTGAATTTCTTCTTATAACAGCCAGCGCCATTTATCCTCTTTAATCATCAGCATTCAGGAAAACCACTAACGCCATCGAGTGATATCATTTCCAATGACATATACGCACAACGTCATCTAGTCAACAATTCATAAACTATGAGGTGGCTACATACATACTACGTACAAACGTAAGAGGGAGCGACCCTAAGGAGCATCGCCCCTAAAAACTGAACCTGATCGTACGAAAGTATGTGATCCACTATTTACCTGAGCGCCCATGCAGTTTTCAACAAAGGCTGCGTGGGCGTCGCCATTTTCATCTGTTGGCTGTTACTACAAAATGCGCAACCCTGCAAGGAGGCACCGCCACGTCTGTGACGTCAGCTTTTTTACTCTCGAGCAGCGCCCCCGAAGAAAGTAGGCGATTATGCTCTCCGTTGAGAAGTTGTGCACATCGGCGCGCCGTCAAAATCTCCTTCCATTCAATTCCACGTGTTAATCTCACATCTAGGGGCGAAGTGCCTTGAGGGTGAGGCATGTGTGGTGTCCATTGTCACGGCCACATGATATGGGGCAACGCTGGGTAGCGAACGGTTTAGTCGAAACATATATGAGTCAGACAAAAAAATATTTAACAATAGACTAATATCAACCATAATTGTTAGTGAATGTAAAAGACCTACAAACAAACAATTTAAATTAGTAATTAACTTCAATTTAATCATGTACCTCAGGACCTAGACTTACCCACTCGTCATCAATCACTTCGTGGAGATAATTGGTTCCCGTGTGTATAGGCCCAATTGTTTTTTTTTTCTCAAACATTCAAAAATCAGTCTGCTGCATTTTGCATAAGAGATAGAATGTAGCACAACACTTACGCTGGGACCTGAAGGAGATGAGAGGCAGAAAGGGAAGAAAAAATTAAACATTGAGAGTGATCAAGTAAACCATAACAGCGTCCTTAACACCTCAAGACTCACACATGTGCTTGTTTTCACGACTACTGAGACAAAAGGAAGCAACACGAATTTAACGAATTTATCTTACGTTTGCCATGAACGTCAACAAGCTAGCCTATAGGCCAGCAGCGTCACGTTCATGGCAAACGTCTAAAGTTGGGCCAAGGCTATATATAGCCTTGGCCCAATTTCAGACACAGGGCAGGAATAGAAAATAATTTTAAGCTGAAAACACGTTTTTCGTGCAATGCCGTTTATTTATTTATTTATTTATTTATTTATTACTGCTGACCTCTTTACTGAGCCTTAAGCAAGAATGGGCCTACGAGGCATACAAAACTCTTCGCTGCGAAAGCAACAAATAGCATCAGACAGACCTGGTGACATCTGTATTTGCAACAAGACATACAACGCAAGAGCATACATTAGAACATTTTCATAACAAAAAAAAACATTACAATGAATAGCATAATTCTACTCTGTCAGACATATTCAACGCGAAGGGAAGCACTCCGTATATTACATAAAATACAGATTACACAATCAGTAACAGAAGAATTTCTTAATGGTTGTTAAGTGTATTCAGAAATAAAGTGACTAGTGTACGTTCTACAACATCGGCTTTTATAGGCTGTTTCAGTCATGGTAGTTTTTTTGGGGGGGGGGCGGAGAGAGAAAGAAGGCTTGAACGTGTCTGCCTTGTTTAATTTATATAAAACTCTTCTTCAGTGACATACACAGCAAATTCTTCTGTTTGTTTAATATGTATTGTTTTGCCGATTCCAGTTTTGCCGTTAGTACAAACCTAAGTTGATACATAGCTAATACATTGCGTTGGTAATGTATTTTGTGCGAGTTACATACCATGTGCGAGTTACATACCATGTACAAGTAAGACATATGGTCATTGTGATTACGGTATATGGGCAGTATCTCGCCGCCCACGCCTCAAAGGTGGAATTTTCGATGAGCCCTGTGACGTTCTTGCGGATGAATCCTATAGGAGCGTCTAAGCATTCACTACATGAGTCAATGATACAGCTGCACAGTGATCATGCATGTACGAAATGCTGAGATGAGCACCACCTGAGTAAGAGAATCGGTGTTCGAAAATAAGTCTCTAAACCCCGAAACCCGACCAAATACCAATTAACCCACCCCCCTCCCCCCCTCGCGTTTCTCTCAGCCGAAAACGTCAGTGGTCGCTACCGATAACCGAGAGCCTCTGAGGTAAATTTATCGGAAGTCACTCCACGTGATGGACAATAAGCAGTCCCACGTAGTGTCATGTTGCGATAGTTTCAAAAATACGTTATTTAGAATTAATAATTCTCTCTGCTTAAAGGGGCTCTGCCACACTTTTTGAGCATGGTCAGTAAACGCTGCCGATCCGTAGTAGAGGCTCCTGGCAACACGCGTGTCAAATATTATAGCACAGCACGCGGCCTGAAATTCGCAATAAATTATCAAAGTCAGCTAAAAATTGTTTTCTGTTCTCTCGACAAATCACGTTATATGCCCGAAAATCACACGTCAACGACCCATCTATCAGCCATTGGCTGATTTGCACATGGTTCGCTCGCTCGTTACAGAGGTCGCCACGGGAGGCCGCTACTTGTCTACGCGTGTGCACTCGATCACACTGAGAGAGCCGCGCATTCGAAGAAAAAAAAAGAAAACGCGCTCAAGGTCGCGAAGCGTGCGCGACGTTTTTCTGTGGCCATGCCATCCCTCCCTGCTTAGCTTCCAACGCTTTCGTCGGGACGAGCCTGGAGAGAGAATGCAATTGCAGCATGCGACAAACCTTTGTAACTCCACTCGCACTGAACGGATTCTTTACATTTTTGCGGCGTTGAATTCGTGAGGAAATAAGCTCTTCCAGTGAGTTCATTTTACGGTTACTTGAAAGAGTGTTTCAGGGCCCTTTAAGTGCAAAAATGTGCTTCAATGTTTTTTAACCTAGAATAGCTTGTTTCGGTGGTACCGTATGGATGTTTAATGCGATTTATCGCTTCAAGTTAACAAAAAGTTACAGCCAATGTCATCATTGTCACGTTACGACACGTCACTTTCAATTACTAAGATATCCTGTTGAAGTAGCTAACGTAGTTGCTTGAGCGAGTTGGTACGACATGATCCACATAAAAGTCAGTGCCGCTGTCTGTCTCCTTCTTTTCTTGTCCCTCGTTATTGGCACTGTTTTTTATGTGAACCGTTGAAGTAACTCCGTTGAAGTTATAACTTTGTTTCAGGGCGTTGCCACATGCGCAGCGATATAGGCACATATCAACAGTATCAGGAGAAGCAATGAAAACAACGCGCCTCTTCATGTCACGGGGCCCGCTTTTTTTTTTTTCAAGTGTTGTAACTCATTGGATGCGCATTGGATACTACATTTGAACCTAATAATTTCAATGGAATTCGCTCTCATGGTAACATTTAGGGTTACACGTCTTCTCTCTATACGGTCTTTTTAAACTTTAAAAAAAAGTGTTGTGTCGTCAAGCAGATGCTTCGTTTACCTGCCATAGATGTGCTGGTAATGTTGCTCTGAGTTGCGCTTGACCGCATCGCATTTCTGTCGGTGCCTGCGCATGAAAATGAATGGTCGTATAACACGATCAAGTAATGAGGCAGTGGTTTAGACAAGAGCTACATATATTGCCACGTGCATTTTATTTGTTTGGGGGGGGGGGGGGTTCATCTGCAAGAACAGTTGGCACTGCTCGGTGCATGACGCACCGCAGGGTTTGAGAAGCTTCCCGATATTTTGCGATTAATCTGTCAAGATTCAACGCAGGACGCGAATTGTCGGTTTATTGTAGAGCTTCGGCGGCCACCAGCGATAATGCGGGAATCTTCGATAACACACGCATGATAAAGCCAACGCGCTTAACCACCCGGCAGATTATCGATTGCCGGCGCACTGTTCCAAGCTATCAGTGTATAGCGTGTATGCCCCGCCGTGGTGGTCTAGTGGCTAAGGTACTCGGCTGCTGACCCGCAGGTTGCGGGGTCGAATCCCGGCTGCGGCGGCTGCATTTCCGATGGAAGCGCGAGTGTTGTATGCCCGTGTGCTCAGATTTGGGTGCACGTTAAAGACACCCAAACGGTCGAAACTTCCAGGGTCCTCCACTACGGCGTCTCTCATAATTATATGGTGGTTTTGGGACGGTAAACCCCACATAATCAATCAATCAATCGTGTACAGCGTCCATTGCTTGTAGTGTGACCTTTCCTTCTTTCCCGGGCACAAGTTCGCGTAAATAAAAAAAAAAGAGGCCAGCAGCAGCCAGCCGACTGCTGCCGGCCTAATTCAACGTCACGACCACAAACAATATAGGTGGAACTGTCACGTGGTAATGACGTGGTAATGACGTTGAGGAAATTTCAAGTCAGCGAGACCCTCGAGGGCTCGGATAGATAGACCACCTCGAAGAGGTTCCGTGGTTAACGCTATAGTTAGCGTCGTTAGAAGCCAGATGAACTTATCTTTAATAATATTGGGAGATTCGTCTGTTCCTTCATTGCAGCATCGTCTAACAAAAAGCTTCCGTACGACACGTATTCAGTGGCGGTTCCATCAAAGGGCCAGTGTTTGCGGCCACGCTTAAGTCACTGCTCTGCAGTATAACACCCGTATTCTAGAACGTCCCTTCACTCAACGCTCCACCTTCACTTGAGAAAGCCAATGGGAGCGCCATCTCTAATAAAGGCAAGTCACTGCATATCAGCGATGATCTGCTGCGATTCTTGAATAGCGCAGCGTAATTTTCAGCCGAGCAGCGGCGCACTGCTATGTCAAGTGAAGGGTGAAAGTCGATTCGAGAAGCGTTTGTGAATACTGGGGTAAGAATACCAGTCTCGGAGGCCGTCCTTCACAGTGCTGTATGCAGTATTGCCTGAAGCGATTTGAATCGCTGCAAGCATAGAGTTTCCCACAATACTTACTAGAAGGAACTCTGGCGCTAGTGTCTATGGGAGCTGCAACGCACGACGCTTCAGCGAGCATGGGAATGATGGGGTAGTACACACATTTGTCTAATATTCGTACTTCTGGCCAGCTTCTGCCTCCGTGTGTGTTCGTGTGGCTTGGAGCTGTTTTTTCACGAAAATATAAATTAGCAAATGTTCACCGTTTGCGCTTCACAAAATGATATTTTTTTGGCTTAACATTTTGAATGAAGTCATCAAATTCAAAAGGGTTCGTTCCTTCTTTCAAAAAAAAAAAAAAAAAACCGTAACCAGCAATAAACGAAGCCGCAAGTACGATTCGCCGTCCGCAAGCACGAAGACTAGGCAAATGTGTGTACTACCCATCATTCCCATGGTCGCTGAATGATCGCAGCGCCAAACTGCCCTCTAGTTAATTTTGAGAAACTCTATGGCTGCAAGCATATGTCTCGACCATCGTGTCTCGTCTAATCTACAGTGTCACGACCACGTAACAGGCAGTTTTAGAATATAGCGCACGTACGCAAAGCTTTGCGCTAGCGTTTGTCGCCACTGCGCATGCGTCTTATATGCTCCACTCTGCGGGCCTCCGTTGAGTGACAGAAATAGCGGGCTACTGCAACGAATGCTCGGCCCGCGTAACCTGTATTGGGCTCGCGCGAAGGCTACCACTCTGCTCTTCGGGCAACAACGCTCGCATGTAGAACAAGCTTTAAACACCGTTATAAACACGGTGTTTTACCGTGTTTATAACGAACACCCTTATTGAATAGCGTGTTAGATATAGACATGGCAAGCACCTTTAGGTGAGCGAACTGGTTTGCAGTGTACGCTAGTCTAAAACTGCCAAATGTCTTCAAAATATACGCGAATTCTCTTCTTAAATTAGGTTTTCAAGGCGTCCAGCGTAGCCGTACTTTCGAGATGGCTGGCCCAACTCACACTATGTGCTGCATTGATTGCGTAGCTTTCCCTAAAAAAACAAAACCGAGTCTGGGTCTTACTCATCTCGGGGAGGCGGGGAAAGCCACGGCAAGGCCACGGCTGAAAGTTTCCTTGTTGCCACGGTCGTCGTAGTTCACGTTGAAGAAAGGAGCTAGGTCCTCAATCGGGATGGCAGGCTTCTTCTTCTTGTTCTTCTACTCACCATCGCCAGAGCTCATTTAGATATGACGATGATGATGATGACCTCTTAGGGATGGCGCTCACGCACAAAGGCGGATGTAGATCCTAAAATTTTGGCTCAACGGGGGTTGATCACCTCTTCCCCTCGCTTCACCTGAAGGAAACTGCTGGACTTTAAATATTTAAACCCACGTTGAGAGATTGCCATAGAATCGGGTAGTCTAGAAGCGATATTTATATGCTAGAAAAATATTAATTTCTCGCTTTGTATAAAGTCTTTCTTTAGAACCTACTGTCTTGAAAATAATAAAGAATAGTTGAAACATATCTTCACGAACAAAAAATAAATGATGAATACGTAAGATGATGGAGACGATATTCTCCCTTCGCGGCACTAGCCAGCGAAATGAGGGGCCAAGAACTGCGAGGCAGAATGATTAAACGGGTACACTCTTAGCCGACATGGGAGTAACTGACCTGTCCTTCAGCGCACCCCCCGATGGTGTTTTTATATATACTCCTTACATATGAAGCACTAAAATTACTTCTCCTAACAAACGGCCTTTCTGGATGGATTTAAGGGGAGTATCTTTTTACATGTATCGGGGAGCTTATTCAAGTAAGTATGTGGGTAAATTTTTACACCCACTAAAAAAAATGTCTGTAGCCGTGTCATGCGCAAACGAATTTTCAATTAAATTAGCTTCGAAGCACACAACATTTATCACACGAAAACAAACATGCACATAACCGTACGTAGAATGTACGGGAACCACTCCGAGCAACTGTGTATAAACCTATTAACGTTATCCGCTGCATGGCAATGACCCCTCCTATGTTTCCGCCAAAAAACACAGTCCTGGACTTTTTTTTATGCCTGTAAACTTCTTAACATCTGTCCACCCAATTTTCTGCCTTCCTCTCGTACATTTGCCTTCTCTCGGAATTAAGTCAGTTACCCTTAAGCAATTGCCAGCTTAATTATTCCCGCCTACGCGCTACGTGCCACACGACTCTCAGTAAGTGCTGCTAATGAACATGGCATATCCCTGAAGTGGATATGCCATGTTTATTAGCAGCATGGCAGCAGCAAGCACAAGACTGAGTGGACTGGAGGAACATGGGAGAGGCCTTTGTCCTGCAAAGGCCTCTCCCAAGGACGTAGTCAGGCCGATTATTATTATAATAATAATAATAATTATTATTATTATTATTATTATTATTATTATTATTATTATTATTATTATTATTATTATTATTATTATTATTATTATTATTATTATTATCCACCAAGTGAGTAATGATGAGTGGGTGAAGCAATGGGATCATTTGGTGTTACTGTAAATTACTCATGACATACCCACACATGTAAATGATTGACTAAGTGGTGTACTGTCATGTGCAATGTTTCTTGGTCATAACGGGAATGTTGCGTTCAGTTGCAAATTTCGTTTTGTCTTCCAAAGTACTGCTTTGCGGTGTCGTACCCAGCCTGAAGTTGGCAAAGACTATATGGGCACGTCACCCTTGTGGTTGTTGGTCATGTCCAGTCATACCAATAAGTGCACAGTAGAGCATATGGAAACTTTATCTACTGACCACTGCACAAGCCAATCGTTGTCCGTGTTTATCATTGTCTTCAGCGTTATCGTCGTGGGATACAGCGGGTATTTTGCATGCGCTGTGCCGTGACGGCAGAAAGATAATTGTTACTTCCCCTCCGGTGTGCAAAGTAAGCGTTATCTTGACAGCGTTTTGGTAGCATGTAGAAAGGAAATTGTACGCACAGGAGACTTTAATTCACATCATTTGTCTTGGGGTATAAGGACAGATTCTTGTGGTAGGCGACTGTGGGAATGGACTATTGATCACAACCTCTTCTGTCTGAATAAAGGTCCGAGGTCAAACTAGCTCAGTATTGGATTTAAAGTTTTGCTCCAATGCAATCAAGGTTTCGTCATGGGCTGTTTTGGATTCGGCAACTAACAGCGACCATCTTTCTGTAGTTTTTGACATTACTTGTCCAACAATAACTTTAGATCAGCCAAAACGCACATACATCACCCATAAGAAATTTCAAACCTGCCTCCGTTCGGCCATTTCCAAGCTTGGAAATGCCAGTACTAAGGAGATTGCATCTACCATTGGTTCAATGCTGGAGGGATCTAGAAAAAATTCCGAATTTTCTATTCCATCCAATAAACGATCCTCCTCTCATTCGTGGAATGATGAGTTAACGCGCGATTATAGAAGACGAAAACCCGCTTGGAAAAAACTTCTTCTTAATCAGAGCCCAACAAACTGGAAGGACTATCAATTCCTTGCTGGCGTACTTAAGCGTACAGTGAACCGCGCGAAAGAAGAATACGACAGTAGACATTTTGATTATCTTTCTAAATCTAAAAATAAGCGTGCTTTGTTCGCTTATCTTCGGACAAGAAAAGTACTGCCAGCACCTTTAACGTTGCAGTCATGTGTCATGACGCCGGAAGAAATGAACTCCTCTCTAGAAGACATAGCGCAAGGTTTAGAACGCCGCTTCACTGCTAATTTTTTGGCTATTCAGTTCGTTCCGGTAAACTTGCATGAATTTACAGAAGTTTCTTTAGCTGAATTGAGTCAGACAGTATTATGCTTACCGAGGACGGCTCCCGGACCAGATGGGATTACGAACTCTATGTTGAAATGTTTACTCCAGGAATCGCCTAATCTTTTGCTAGAACTAGTGAATTATTCGTTAAGGAACGCATGGATACCTCCAGAATGGAAACTTTCCAAAATTGTATTGTTGCTAAAAAATGAAAATGATGCATACACGTTGGATAACATAAGGCCGATCGCACTGACATCAAACTTAGTGAAATTGGTTGAGAGAATCATCAATATACGAATTAATGAACTTATTACCATGACGTCAATTCTAAGTGCCTGTCAAATTGGGTTGAGGGCTGGTTGTTCACTTTGGGATGCCCACGTTGACTTAGAAAGTCGGCTTCAATTAGCTCGGCTACATAAAAAATATGCAGCTTTAGTTACCTTAGACATCGCTAAAGCATATGATACCGTGGAGCACTGTATTTTGATAGATCGATTAGAATACCTTGATTTTCCATCATATATAGTAGCGTGGGTTCATAATTTTCTTGCAGACAGGAAATTTTATTGTTTTAAAGATGGGTTTTCATCATCTACTCATACCCAAACGAGGGAAGTACCGCAAGGCTTGGTGCTTTCCCCGGTGCTATTTAATTTACTAATGAGCACCATTCAACGTAAACAGGATATAACAACTGATGTTTATGCAGACGATATCGCATTTTTTTGCAATGACAGATAACATTCAGACCTAATATGAACGGCTGCAGACTTACCTTAATATATTGAAGAGCTGGCTCGATGGCAACAGCTTTTTACTTAATCCGAGTAAATGTGCCCTCCTTGTTTTCCCGCTGCAATACCCTGTGAACATCTCTCTGTCTTACCATCATGAGGATATACCACAGGTGGAATCTGTTAAATACCTTGGAGTAATTTATCACACGTCACTTAACTGGCGACCTCATATCGAATATATCGCCGGAAAAGGAGTGCGGGCCATTGGCATATTACGTAGGCTAAGCAACTACCGCATAGGTATGAGAAGAGACACATTGGTAATGATATATCGCATGTACGTTCGTCCCTTTTTGGAATTTGGATGTGTACTTTTCTCTGGAGTTCCAGCTTACATGTTGCGGCCTCTAATTCTTCTGGAAAAAGAAGCTTTGCGCTTATGCCTTGGCCTTCCCAAAACAATTGCGAACAATGTGTTGTATCTCGAATCGAGGGTCCCGCCGCTTTCTTGTAGAATTCGCCTTCTGACTGTTCGGACATTCTTAAGAATTTATGAATCACCCTTACGACATTCAGAAACAGCCTTTATATCCACCCCGGAATCATTTTTTTTTTGCTAGACGGCCGCGATTTCACACGCCACAAATTACATTTGTGCAAAATTTACTGGAGCCTCTAAACGTACGTATCATGCGACATTATGCCGAGTCGGGATAATTTAGCCCCGGTGGAAATTCAGCTCGACGACATTTTTCCTAATAATGCCAAATTACTTCCCCATAATATTTTGGATGATTTACTACAAGATCACCTGCGCCGTATTACAACGAACGTTATTATTGCTACAGACGCATCGCAATACGACGAAAAGTCAGGGGTTGGTATTTTCAGCCCAATTTTAAATTGGATTTATTCCCTTCGACTACCCGATTTCATACCCGTTTTTGTGGCTGAGTTTCTGGCAGGGGTGCTCGCCTTACGCAAGTTAGATACAGCAATTACATCAGCTGTCATAATAACAGATTCCCTATCTCTCTGTGCGGCACTTTCTGTTGGTGCTGATAATCAAGTAACAAAGGCGTTCCGTGCTCTAGTACCTGCGCATTTGAGAAAAGTACGATTAGTTTGGGTTCCTGGACATAAAGGTTTGTTTTTAAACAAAATAGCCGATTCCTTAGCTAAGTAGTTAATCAGCGAACCAATTCTACCGCTCTGTCCATCATCCGCTTATGTGACTGCGGCTCGATTCCGCAGACGTACGCTTATGCAAGTCTTTAAAGGTTCAGCATTAACAAACTCTACAGAATATCGCCATTTATTATATCCCTGGCGAAGAGACTTTTGCCGCACTCGAAAACAAGAAGTAGCTATCACAAGGCTGCGTTGCCGGGTACCAAATCTAAATTTCTATAAACACAGGTATGCTCAGGCACCTTCGCCACTGTGTGCATTCTGTGATGAACTGGAAATAATAGACCATTTCTTTTTGACCTGCAGGCGGTTTAACACATCACGAAAAACCCTATTAGAAATACCTTTACGTGGTATTGGTATGGACTTATCTCTGCCTGTCATTTTGTCTTTTGGAGCTTCCATTTCTGGTTTCTCTAATGCGACAGTATGCGCGGCCGTCCGGGACTATATTGATGAAACTAATAGGCTGACTAATTAACCAGTTTCATTATCCTAACAGGTCCACATAATTATATACGTATAAAATCATATTATTGCTTTATTATAAGAATAAATTCGTTTATGTAAATATTTGTATGCATTCTATTAGGCACCACACTTTCCTAGGCTATCGGTAATCTTTCTGTTAAACCTCCATCATTCCAAATCTGAACAGTAAATTTTGAAGCCACTCGATTCTTGGCCAATCTCCCACAGTGGGTATGTGCCACTAACAATAGGAGAACAACAACAACAACAACAATAATGTGTGGTCTGGAACGCGCTTGTCCTTCATCGCCATCAGCGGCAGCCAACGGACGAGCCTCGACCTTAAATCGCCACCAAGCGAGGAAAGCGGCTTCCGCCTTCGAATTGTCGTATGCAAGTGCGTAAGGGGCTCAGTTTAGCCGGCACCTGGAACCATATGTGTGAAAAGGTATGTGGTGATATAAATACCCGACTTCTCTCCACGACTTTCACCAGAGCCGTCACCGTTAAGTCTAAAAGTAAACGATAAACGAGAAGACAGCTCGGCAATTTGAGGTTTGGTTTTACACGCGTCTCCCCCAGAACGGAGCGAATCAGTTGTAGTAAGTTTATGTCAAGTACGGACATTGCGTGTGGTGTGATATCTTAAAGCCGGTTTGACGGCGGGCACAGGACGGCCACTATATAAAGTCACAGAGAGGGTGTGGACAGGTATATATATATATATATATATATATATATATAGGTGTACACCCTTCTGTTCTTCAACACCCTCACGAGCGGCATAATAACACCCTTATGCCCCTTACACCCTTCTCTGAGGGTGTACCAGCAAAGAAAAGGGTGTTACATTCATTCGAAAAGGATGTAAATCTGTAAAACACCCTTTTTACACCCATAAGGGTGTTAAAAAGTTTTGCTGTGTACAAGTGCATCGAGTAGTCCAGTTCTGTGCGTACGCTAGACACGTACGAATTGGGTGTCGTGGAGGACCTGAGGTGGTATAGATTGATTTGATTGATATGTGGTGTTTAACGTCCCAAAACCACTCTATGATTATGAGAGACGCCGTAGTGGAGGGCTCCGGAAATTTAGACCACCTGGGGTTCTTTAACGTGCACCCAAATCTGAGCACACGGGCCTACATTTTTTCCGCCTCCATCGGAAATGCAGCCGCCGCCTGAGGTGGTATAGGGGTGACTTGGGACGATCACTCGACGATTCCTCACAGGAGGGGCTCTCGAACTATTTTTGTTGTTAAGTGTGTGGGAGGAGGCATGTAGCGTGTTTTTTTTTTATTCAAAGCCGTAGATTCCTCATCGAACACTAAAACTCTGCGTCAACACGAGTAATGCAAGAGACCCCCCTAATGCTACTACGGCCCAGATGGTCAAAATTTAAGACGTCATCATGACGCCACAGTGCACGAAGTTGCTCCGACCTCGTGTGATGACGTCATGATGTGACACAGTTTTTTTGTGTGTGTGTGCCGATCTCGGGGGCACGTCGTAAAGCTTGCAATGCATCCGATCCAGGAGGCAACAAGAAACCACGTTAGGTGACGAAAGCTTTCGAAGGCGCGGGACCATTAGAAGCGACATAAACAAAATAGTAGACGTATTTGGTTTTTTGAGACACTTCGGGTACATGAGTGCGTTTCAGCTTTATCGATGCAACTTTCTAAGTTTTAGTTAAGTATACTGCGGTGCAGATCAAAAATTGTGCGACCTCACTAAACGATGCAATGTGCGCGCTACATGTGTTCAACCAGGTGAGCTATATAATGTGCTGTAGGCTCATGAAATAAACAAAAGTTAAGTTTACCATCCATCCTGCCGTCTGTATTCCCCTTCATCACTGGCTTCTTTTGCTTCACGCACAAACAGACCTTACAATTTCATCATGTCTCCTAGTGACCAAGGTATGCGTTACCCGGGATAGACGTTGCCGGCAAAAGCAGTTTGTCGCCGCATTCGGCAATGACGGCGGCAAGGACCCGAGCGCCCACGCGCTCCTCTTTCGGCCCGGAGCACAGCTATAGTCGGCAATACTTGCGCTGTGACGCACCACAGACGAAATCCGAGAGCTCTGCACATGAACGGACGTGAAGGCGCCAGTGTCGTGACGGAGGGAGCACGGCGGAATTTCTCAGCTATACGATGAGAGCGGTGCCGCCGCCGCTCGACGTTGCCTCGGAAGCCACCTGCTCTCAGCGTCACGTAATATGATTTCCGTGTACCGACACACAGATAACTGGCGCACGTTAACTTGAGATGAATCGCGTGATTCGACCGGAGCGCCGCCGTCCCTTTGTGACGTCGGGGCCGTGGAGCACGGCCATAGCTAAGCGCATCTCTTTCGCAGGCGCATTCGCCACAGGAGTCACCTACTGATTCAGCGATTGTTTCGTGCCGGTCGAGCGCATCCACAGGACCTTCGAACAACAGGCAGCCGTTTCCAAGAAGGATGGCCGTGAACGCGAACAGTGGCACGGTGCGTCTGACTATGAAAGGAGAGCTGTCTGACTTGGTCCAGCAACTAGACTCACTAAACCCAGATGACGTCAGTGAGTTGGTCCTGAGAAACTGCCTACTATGCAAACCGGCTGAGCTGTACAAGCAAATCAGCCGCTGTGCGAGACTCCGGCGCCTGAGCTGCGTTGCCTGCGCGCTCCAGCCTAGCGCTCTGCTCAAGTTGATGCTGGAACGACTCAAGTATCTGCAGCAGCTAGAGTTATCGCTCGTCCAAGACACCCAGGCGAGTGTCGATTACGAGATCGACAATATATGTCTCATAGGGCCGCAAATGTGTGACGTCATCCGGTACCACAGCCTGCGTCGCTTGTACGTCGAGGTCGGCGGCGACCACAACTTCGAGCTTCTCTCGGTGCTTCTGGTCTTCTGCCCGAACATAACCGGACTTCACGTTCACTTCGTGCGTGGAACGTTCTCGAACGGTCTGGCGAAGTGTCAGCAGCTTCACGAACAGTTCGACCGACTGGAAACATTCACGTTCACCTCCGAAGTGCCGGACTCCGTTCCGCTTCCTAACCAGCCGGATCCATTATTGACGTTCGCGAACTACGCGGCCATCTGCGGAAATGTCTGTCACGACAAGTCGCACCATTGGTGGAGTTGCGTCGAACTCGGTCGCCTCGCACGACGCGGTGGTCCGTCCCACAGTCTTCCGTCGCAGCTGGTCGTTTTTTCCGGTGGTGACTCAGAGTCGGGTAGTTCCTTATTGAACGCAAGAATCCGGCACAGTTGGACACGCGTCCGCAAACTCTGCCTCCTGCTTCTGCCCCAATGGTACTCTAAGGTAACGTACCCGAGGGCGACACTGGTGTCCGGACACCACCTGGGGGGTTTCTTCTCCACGCTGGAGAACGTCGTCGAGCTGAACGTCAGTTCCTTTCACTGTCACCAGGACGTGATTCCGGACACTCTTCTGCATGACAGCCGGCTGGGGAGCCGCCTGCTGGCACTCTCAGTGCCACCGTGTTGGTTTCCGACGAAGTCTTCCGTACGCAGACTGCTGTTGTCTTGCCCCATCCTCAGAGACCTGGACGTGCGTGTAGTAACCCGAGAAGATCAATACCACTGTGCTTCCTGCGATGCTGCCAACATAGCACTGCCTGCCCAGGGATCATCAGACGCGCCCTTGTTGTCTTCCAGCATCACCAGGCTGACCCTGTGTGACGTCAATTCTCGGGTACTCCCCTTGTACTTCGAGCACTACAGAGCAGCTTCAACGCTTCGACTTGCGGGGTGGCGCCCCGTAGGGATGACGCACTACGACAGTTTTTTCCGACATCTTGCCAAGTTCATAGCTCTTCGCTGCCTCGTGCTGCAGAATGAAGACCTGCCACTCAACGATCAGCATTTTATGGTGAGTCATCGCATCTTTGCGAATGGCGGTAGTTCTGTACGCGTAGATTATTTGTCGACCATTGTGGCGTCTGGTACGATGATAGGGTCACTCACTTGAAGGTCGTGGACTCGACCACTCCGGTTGATTTTTTGATATGGCTGATGATTTCGAAGGTCCGTGTAATTTGCTTTAGCTGCCCTGTGAAGAATGACAAGTCCTGAACGTTATACTCGGGTTATCCCACCGCGGTGTGCATCATGATTTTATCGTGGCCTTCGCTCGTTCAATCCCAGCACTTTAGGTTATTTTCATGTTGGCACCATCTAACACAGCTCAAAGCAGCGGTGACATTTCAAGCTAGAGATGCGGGTTCCTTTATTATATTTCGCGGTACGCGTGGATGTCTTTTCGGCCAAATATAAATGACATCAGTATCCTCGACGTTGTCTTATTACGATGGAAACCTGCGTACAAAAGCTCTGGAGGGCGTTCGGCACCCCACGACATGGATAGCGATCTGAAGTGGTTGCTCAATGCGCTGCTCCGTCATTCCTGACAATACTTTTTTTTTCTTTTGAAGATCGCTAGAAACATAAGCGATGATTTTTTTTTCGATAGCCATGGATGTTTCAAGTCTTCGCTCGAAGATCTCTTTGATTCGTTTTATGCTTCTTTCGATAGCGGGAGTAACGCGTTAAACTGTGAGGTGCGCATTAGCTTTGGAAACACCTTAGTATTCTGCGATCTAACCATGCTCGCTAATGGACATCTATGCTTATTTATTCTTTATTTATATCCCGAGCACCGTTTATCTCGCTCCAGGCCAGCTTGTCCCTGATGCCCATCTTGGAGCATCTGTGCCTCCTGACGTCGACGCTGATCTCGGACGCCGAGGCATCGCAATGTGTCCGTGCCTACATCGGCCGCTCAGCGCAGCTGAAGTGCGCGCACGTGCACTACGGGCTCCCCGACGCCGCGCAGCGACGAATCACGGCGCTGAACGGATCCAGAGGCGTGGTGCTGTTACGAAGAGGTCCCTGCTTTGCGTGTTGCTCCACGGCGACGTTCATCGGTCTCGTCAAGCCGATCAATCGCGACTGTGAGCTGGGCATGTAAAGCCTGTTCGAGTGATGCAAAGGCGTGTTAGGAAAGTTTTCCTTAATCTAATATTACAGCATAAGACGTTGTAGCCTATAGAGTGTTTCCGTTTGTATGCATAAAGTGGCCCTCATTCGCTCAGAGTTCCAAATTTGGCTGTGGCGTTGCGTCTGCAGTGAATGTGATTATCCACGCGCTAGTTCGTTTCGCTCTTTCGTTCGCTCTGCTGTGTTCGTGGGCTCGACTGTCCACGTCTCCTCAGTGGCTGCGCTGAAAAAAAAATGGCAGCATATCCACGGAGTGAATGATGGAGAGTGGGGCGAAGCATTCGTCCGTCCATGCGTCCGTCTGTGTGACCGTCCATGCGTCTGTTCGTGCGCCCGTCCCTGCGTTCGTTCATGACCCCGCCCCTGCATTCGTTCATGCATCCGCCCCTGCGTCCGTTCATGCGTCCATCCATGCATCTGTCTGTGTGTCCGTTTGTCCATCTATTGAACACTCCAAGTCCCACCATCTCGCATCTTTTTATCATATATTCCCCATATAGAAGCACCGCCATTCAGTGGACGTTCCAAGGACTAAGCGAGAGGTGGCACATGCACACTTTCTTAGGGCTTGCGCTTCGGGTCTACTTCGCACCTTCAACCACGTTGAGTTCATGGTATATACTAGTTCAGTGTATTCATGGCACTGCGGCCCAATGCCCGCTAAACCTTTCTAAAACCAAGAAGGTTACGCCCAGCGAGTATAACGTAGCAACTTTTTCCTGTCAGATAGTGCTCAATGTACATGCCAGTGGCTGCTAATGTGAAATGAGAGACAGGAGGATTCAGCTTTTATTTTCTTACGGCTTGCGCTTCGTATCTGCCTCCCCCTTTTAACCACCTCGAATTCATGCATGGTATATACTAGTTCATTGTATTCATGGCCCTGCGGCTCAACGCTCGCTAAATCTTTCTAAAACTGAGGAGGTTACACCCAGCGAGTATAATGTAGCAACCCTTTCTTGTTCGATAGTGCTCAATGTACATGCCGATGGCTGCTAATGGGGATAACAGCGTGCGCGTTGACTAAAAGCCAAATGCTCCTGTCTCTCATTCCCGATTAGCAGGCATTGGCATGTACATTGAGCACTATTTTTTAGTGTTAAACAACTCACATAAGAAATATCTCACCGGCACCACCTTGGAGGTCAAATGTTATACCTATTTCGGGTATGTGCCACTGGTGGTTACGTATTACGAGGGACGCACAAGCCACGCCATAAGGAGCTTCGCCTGAGAGGTAGGCCTCGGTGTCGTCCGTGTCCACCGGTCGCCTCAGCCGCCTCGACACCACCCGGTTGAGCTCCTCCCTCGCTCGCTCCCGAACCTCCAGATCAGTCTTAGCGTCTCAAGTTGTCGTTAGCGTCTCACGGCGTCTCTGGGCTTGCGGGCGCCCGTCATGGCAAGCCAGCCCCCGAAGAAGGCGCTAGCCTTCGACGTAGTCGTCCCCGAGGGGACTAGTCCCGAAGACGTCGTTGACGCGACGTCTTCAATAGTAGGAATCGAAGAAGTATACTGCGTTCAGCACTTTGGAGGCCGGAACTACCAAGTTACCGTCAACAGTGAGGCCGCACTGGCCCAAATCGTAGACGCGTCGCACCTCATCATCCGAGGAGAGCGCGTTGCCATCGTACCCCTGGGACCCCAAGTGACCCAAGTGACCGTCCTGTTCCTGCCGTGCCGCGTACCCAGCGAAGTCCTCGCACAAGCACTCTCTCCCTACGGGAAGGTGCTGCACATCACCAGAGGACTCATGGGATCGCGCCCAACCGTGACCACTGGAACGCGATACGTCCGCATGGAAATGAAGGCATCGTCACCGGTGCCCAACTACCTCAAAGTCGCGGGCCATCGAGTAACCTGTGACTATAAAGGCATCCAGCGAGTGTGTCGTCGATGTGGAGACAGTGGTCACTTCCGCATGAACTGCACAGCTCCGTTTTGTGGAAGGTGCGGCGTTTATGGCCACGACGGGAAAGGCTGCTCGCTGCCGTGTCGCCGTTGTGGGGACCCGCATGCCACCGTGGCCTGCACCATCAGGCCATCGTATTCCGAGGCGGCATCCAAGGATTTCCCCCCACTTCAACCAGGAACGCCATCTAAGAACAAGTGTGACGATTCGTCAACGCGAGCCGTGGTAACCGACCACGACCAAGGTGAGCCAATCGCGACGCTGCACCAGACGCCTACTGCGTTTCCAACGATTCCGGGCCTGGTAATCCCTCCAGGTACTGAAAACTTAAGTTCCCCGCGTCCCGTGGCCATTTCTGAGGAATCGCAGGCCAAGCCCTCGTCAGACGAAGTGCCTCGTGAAGACGACGTCTCGGATGGGAATATTGCATCTGAGGCTCCTCTCGTTGCTGCTCTGTCGACAACAAGTTCAGGTGTCATCGAGGAGTCTACACCTCAAGACAACGACGCCTGCATCTACGAGGACTCCAACAGCACCACGAGTGAGGCGCCCCTACAAATTGACGAAGACGCCAGCTCCAGTGACATAAGCCAGGACAGTGGAGACGTCTTTGTACCATCCTCGCTCAAAAACCCGGACACCAAACGCCACTCGTGACTTAGAAGCCCCCACCAGAGACAGAAGTCCCCTGCGGACTTCGACGCGATCCCGGAAGCCCCGAGCCTCCGGTGGATCGCCTGGCCGGAAAAAATGACTCAGCCACTTGCGGGGCATTGGCTCCCGCACCTGATCAAGGTACCCCTGCATTTGCGTGATCCTATAGTATGTTTTAATTTTCCCCATGGCTCTTACTCTAAAAGTTATTACTTTTAACATTCAAGGTTTCCGAAATCCACAAAAACAGGCTGAGGTATTGGCTTTCGCACGTTCAGTGCATTGTGATTTGCTGTTCGTGCAAGAAACAAATTTTTTCAAGCTTTCTGATGTACTCGCTTTCAAGCGCGCGTTCAATATTGATTGTTTCTTTTCGTACGCCAGCACGCATTCGACTGGCGTCGGAGTCGTTATTTTTAACCGAGGTCTTTTACGTGACCATCATGTTTCCTTCGATGCCTTCGGACGCGTGCTGGCGTTCGACTGCACCTTTTTCTCGTTAAGAATAAGATTTGTTGCCGTGTATGCCCCAGCGGCACGCGAGAACTCGAACGCGTTCTTCCAATCTCTTGATGCGTTTCTTTTAAATTCCCGACATGTGGTACTTTTAGGGGATTTCAATTGTGTCTTAGACTCACACGCAGACGTTCGAGGTCCGGGTCGCGGCCGGTCAAACTGGAATGCCAGAGAACTCGAACGTCTAGTGCAGCAATTGGCATTGAGTGACATTCATCAAAGTGTACATGGCAGTAATTATGCCTATACTTGGCGTCGAGCAGCGTCGAGCAGCCGAATTGATCGCGTGTATGCATCCCCCAGTCTCATTACCTACGTTCACGACACCGGGGTAATGTCATTGCCACCGACACCAGTATACATTAGCGACCATCGGCCGGTTATGTTCTCTCTCCGCCTGCCAGCGGGGACGCCAACGGTTCACAGACCATGGCGTCTCGATTGCCGCGTCCTCCAGGACTCTCAGGCTACGGAGAAATTATCCCGAGCGTTACGCGCATCGCTCATTGGGGCAGATGTAGCTGATTGGGATCGCCTCAAAGAACAGTGGCGGCATCATTGCAGTGCGTCGGGCAGAGGACTTTGTACCCGTATGTCAAAAGATGCGTCATTATTAATCCAGAAGATACGCATTGCCAATCGAGATCCTAGTCCTTCCACTGTAATGCGGGCATGGCAAGAGGAGCTCGTTGAACGGTACCAGCGTATTATGCGCGCTTCTTCACTCTCGGCGGCAGCTTGGCGCTGTAGACGTGCACCCTGTGCGCACCCTGAGGTGCTAAGGTATGCACGCAGAGCTCTGCTTTGTCCACCAGGCACGCCTGCCCACTCGCTGAACTCTATCACCCCAGCTGCTGCGGGTACGCACGACTTTCAGGAATTCACTCAACACTTTGAGTCAATGGCTAAATCTGGTGCTAATGTCTGTTACCCAGGATCCGTTTCTTCGCATCCTCTGCTGGCAGATTTACCTCATGATTCCAACATGTCAAATGACGTCCTCCTATCACCGCCATCCGATGACGAAATCAAAGGCGCATTAGACGCAATGAAAAAGGGATCGGCCCCAGGCCCTGACGGACTTCCTGCAGAGTTTTATGTACAGTTCTGGCCTATCATTGGTCCAACTATGTCACGCGTCATTCGCAGGTGTTTCCAAGATATTACACTTCCAACTTCTTTCCACAAAGGCCGTATAACACTAGTTCCCAAGAAAGACCCAATGTCCACGCGACCAGAAGATTGGCGCCCTATTACCCTGCTCAATGTAGACTACAAGCTCTTGGCTAACATTTTGGTGCGCCGAATCAGTCCATTTCTTGCAACATTAATCGCTCCCCACCAGGTCTGTTCTGTTCCGGGCCGAGAAATACACACCCATACGTGGTTAACGCGGGACATCATTCAATACACTATTAGCCGATGTGCGCAAGGACTGTTGGTTTCATTAGATCAAGAGAAAGCTTTTGATTTCATAGAACATGGCTACATACTAAATGTTTTACATGCATACGGATTCCCGGATAAGTTCATTGACCTTATCAGCGCGATGTACACTAATTTAGAAAGTACCCTTTACTTAGATTCCCGTGAGAGTCACGCATTTAGAGTCACGCGTGGGGTCCGTCAAGGGTGTCCCCTCTCCCCAGTGATACTTATTCTTGCATAAAAACCCTTCTTAAGGGCCGTTGAACATCACCCGCAGATTCGTGGCTTACCTCTACCCGGTAACACTCAAGTAAAGGTCGCTGCATATGCAGATGATATCACTCTATATGTACATAATGAACAGTCGCTGCAGCATGCTCTTGATACATTCCATGATTTTGGTATTATCTCCGGTGCAAAGTTAAACTTTTCTAAAAGCCAGTATTTTTTCATTGGCAACCCCAGCGGTCGTATCAACATCACATCGCCTCTACAGTGGTCTCCTGATATTTCAATACTCGGAGTTACTTTCACTATATTTGGTATACAGGATAGCATCTGGTCATCCGTTGTACAAACTCTTCTAAATGATATCAAAGCAGCCAGGCACTTCGAATTCCCTCTCTTGGAACGCCGATACTTAACTCAAACGGTGTACCTAGGAAAACTTTGGTACCTTTGCCATTCTGTTAAACCACCGCTCCACGTCTGCAGGAAAGTGCAAAGCTGCATCAGTTCATTTTTTTGGTCTGGTGGCACAGAATTGTTATCGCGTCCAGCGTTAGCTCAGCCGCGAGATCAAGGAGGTTTTGCATTCCCTGACGTTTCCGTCGCGGCTTCTACATTGTGCCTCCGCACTCTATTGCGAATACTAAGCAATGATGACATGCCCGCTCAGACACTGGCTCGCTACCATCTGGGGCCATCACTACGTGTCTTCTTGCCGGATAGCCAAATAAACAAAGGTCCCCAATCAACTGAATTACCATCTTTGTATCGAGCCCTTCTGGCATTTCACCGACGTTTGGAAGCTACGTGCCCAGAGATAGAGGTGGCCGATTCTAAAGTGGTGGACACAATGGCCGCCCTTCTACGGCCCTTGGTGCCCCAGCATCGTCAATCTGTATTGAACCGCGCTTGGAAACCAATAACTGCCGCAGTGTTGCCAGGGCATCTCAGAGACTTTGTCTGGAGGTTGGGCTGGGGCTTGCTCCCCACGCGGGATCGGTCGCAGCGATGGCAGGTAGTTCGCACTTCCACTTGCCCCAACTGCGTCTTGGTAGAGACCAATCGACATGCGACGTTTGAATGTGTGGTTTCCCGCCTTTTTTGGCGTGCGGTTAATACTGGTTTTCGGGGACAGGGTGTGCGAACTTTCGTGTCCAACGGCCGATTTCCGCGTAGCCGCATCTCCGCTCTCTTAATAGTTGCGGGGCTGTTCAGCCTTTGGAGAAACCGATGTGAGGCCGTAGCTGCCAATTGCCGCCGGCGTGCCTTGTGGCCGATACTGGGGAGAATGAGACGAGAGATCCTCGCGTTCCTCTCCGAAGAGCTTTTCTTCCTCGGGGAGCAAGAGTTTCTGCGGCATTGGTCGTGCCCTTTCGTGAAGGTGGAACACGAAAGGATACAACTCATTTTTCGACCGACTTGGTGCTAAGCAGCGCCCGTTGAGCTGTTATATATGATTTCATTTGTTACAAATTGTGTTTCATTTGGATCTATTGTATCGTTATATCCTTGTATCGTGATATCACATTGAATATTTGTGTACATGTATGCCAACATTATCATGTATATTAGAACAAATGTCTTCACTGTAACGTAGTGATGTTAGTCGTGAAATATAGATGTGCCGATGTATATGTGCCCTGTTACTGGAATGGTATGAAGCCTTTGTGTTCTGTACATGCTGTAAATAAACTTTTTCTAAACAAGGAGCTTCGCCCCTAAAAGGCCTGTGCGCTCATATAGCCGAAAACTGCTTCTTAGTCCCCCAAGGGACAGCGTCTGTTGCTCGTGATGGCACCCAATCAGACGGGTGACATCACGACGGCAGTGGAGCTGCTTATACCGGAAATGCAGTGAGAAGAACGCGCCAGCCATAGCAATGGGTTTTGATTGGTATAGGGGCCCCTTAATGTTAATGGACGTGTTTAAATAAAGGATTCAACTGTTCAGCGGTGTACTAATCTTGTGACGGGTACAAAAGACCACACCAGTTTTACAACCTGGTGGGAACGAGACTTTTTTTTTCGCCGAGGTTTACCCATCTGACTCGGTGTTACCTTATTCACACAGCCAAAAATACCACGCACAAGGAACTATACACTCTTCAGTGCCTGTTCACTCTAAAGAAAGATCGAGTAAGAAGGGTGACCCCGCCGTGGTGGTCTAGTGGCTAAGGTACTCGGATGTTGACGCAGAGGTCGCGGGTTCAAATCCCGGCTGCGGCGGCTGCATTTCCGATGGAGGCGGAAAGGTTGTAGGCCCATGTGCTCAGATTTGGGTGCGCTTTAAAGAACCCCAGGTGGTCGAAATTTCCGGAGTCCTCCACTACGGCGTCTCTCATAATCATATGGTGGTTTTGGGACGGTAAACCCCACAAATCAATCAATCAATTAGATTGAAAGTCGATAGGGAACAAATGTATGGGCCTGTCATTCAAGCTTAGGGACGCATTCCTTCCTGTAATGCGTACTGAAACTATATCCGTGCAATAGTACACTGAGGTATGTTGGAGGAGTTCTTGTCCAATTAATCCCTGCAAAGTAGTGGTTCGGCGTGCTACCCCACAAGCCAAATCACAGTCCTAAACTTTTAGAGGCATTTAAACGAGCTCCTGATACTACGCCAAACTTTTCAATAGTATATACCACATTTTCGACACTTGGCTTTACTGTGCAAAAGAATGCGACATCGTCTGCATAAGCTAATACTTTAACCTCACTGCCTAATATACTGAAGCCACGAATGCAACTCGACTGTATTATGCTTAAGCACGTTGGTTCTAGATAAAGTGCAAATAGGAGAGGTGACAACGGGCACCCCTCTTTTACAGAAGAGTGAATAGAAACAGGCTTGGAGAGTTGACCATTAACTATCAGACGAGTTGAGCATTCATTATAGCATAGTTTAACGCCTTTAAGAACAACCTGGCCAACATTGGCTTGTTCGAGAATAGAAAAAAGAAAATAGTGTCGAACACGATCAAAAGCTTTTGCAAGGTCTACCTGTAGCATTGCAAGATGTTTTTGAAAACGATGACAGTATTGAAGCACTGTTCGAGCGACATGTGTATTGGTTTGTATAGATCAACCCCTGATCTCACATGTCCGATGAGACCCAATGAGGCTTTACATAGCAAACTGCAACCTATTTGCTAATACTTTTGCGAAATTTTTGTAGTCCACGTTTGACAGCGATATTAGCCTGTAGCCCTCTACGAAGCGAAGTTTTTCCTTGTCAGTTGTTTTCGGTATTAACACAGTGTGACTTTTGCAAAAGGATTGTGGGAGTGTATCCATGTCATAACTCATTTGAAAAATATTCAGCAATATAGGAGCAAGAGTTTTCTTGAAAGCTTTGTAAAATTCACCTGAGATGCCATCAGGGCCCGGTCACGGTTTTCAATAAAGGCAAGTTGTCGATTGCTTGCTCGATTTCCTGTATAGTAATGGGTCCACTAATGACTGCACAATCATTGTCCTTCAAGGGGTTCACAAGAGAAACAAAACTAGCCTTGAGGTGAGCGTCAGGTTCATCAGAGGGAGAACTAAATAAACTGTTATAGTACTTTTCGAACGCCAAAGTAATGTCTCTATTATCTTTTATGAGCACATTGTTAGAATACAAGTCTAGAATAACTTTAGAAATCGCGTAACGTTGCTTATCAAGTAAAGCTTGGCGCGTCGGTTGCTCAGAATCTAAGGTGCGCTGGTTCCGAGATCTAATACGTGCTCCTTGGTAGCGAGCAGCATCATATCTCTGTAGTTGGCACTTAATATTCTCAATGTCTTTGATGTACTTTCCCGGCATTTCGCATTCCCTCTCATAAAGATTGCAAAGACATTTAAGAAGTATCTTTTCATCATTCTTTCTATAGAAAGGCTTAACTGCCCCGATTTCTAAAGCGATAGCACGAACTTCTTGTTTAAAAAGCTCCCAAGCAGGGAAGCTTGCGACATGTTGTCAAACTTGCCTTAGGCAGGCTTGGTGTCGGAAAATCAATCGCGTTAATAAACTTATAAAGCGTTTCACAACAGCGAAAGAACAACCAGTCGTCGCACAATGCGAATAGCGTAACGTGTGGGCCGTTCAATGATACAAACCATTACAAAAGTTTGTTCCTTTTATTAAATGTGGCCCATACCTACTTCAGCCATAATTCCTCGTCATCTTCAGCCAGTTCATGGACAAATGGCATAAAATTTCTTGCAAGGGTTTAGCGGATACCACGCTTCTCAAAAGAATGACAAAAAAAAAATAGCATAGCGAATGCCGGCCTACTACCCAAGGTGCGTTGATACGTGGATTCCTTCGGTACAAATTATTCTAGGGGAAGAGAAGCCCTGATATCCCGGAAAGGAATAACCCATGCACATCTTATAATTTAAATATGGTGCCTTAATTCCTTCTAAAAATCACATGACTATGCACGAATGAGTTTGTTGTATCCAAACAGCAGCATGTTCTTGATCTTCACATCCGCCCCGCCGCGGTGGTCTAGTGGCTAAGGTACTCGGCTGCTGACACACAGGTCACGGGATCGAATCCCGGCTGCGGCGGCTGCATATCCGATGGAGGCGGAAATGTTGTAGGCCCGTGTGCTCAGATTTGGGTGCACGTTAAAGAACCCTAGGTGGTCTAAATTTCCGGAGCCCTCCACTACGGCGTCTCTCATAATCATATAGTGGTTTTGGGACGTTAAACCCCACATATCAATCAATTGATCTTTACATCCATCGCAAATCGGTCGTCGTCGACAGGAATGAAATGCATCATCAGGATTGGCAGCGCGGCACAGACATTTTTAATGATCTCACATTGCTATACGATCCTGCGCTTGATTCTGCAGTAGCAATTTAAACTTTTTATTGTTTTACCCGCAACATTACTAAATCTGCTTTCCTTGTTCATCTGCCGATTGAAAGAAGCAAAAAGCGAACGCAAACATTGGAACAGCGCACGAAGCAAGCGCATCATTATGTAGGCACGCTGCGGCTCACATCGAAGAGTCCGTGCCGTGACGTCATCCGCCAGGCGGCGCCACTCCGACTTCTCGGGGCTAATGGGCCAACGGGGGCCGTAGCCAACGTTCATAGAACTTCTATACGCGTTAGCCGTAAATTATCGAGTAAAAAAAATGGTGCAGTGAAAATCGATTATATGCGAAGCACGAATAAGGTAGGTTGATGAAAATCGGTGCAACGCTACGAGGCGGACGTAAATTGTGCGTACATGACTTCCATATCATGTTTCGACGTGTCGTTTACCTTCGTCGTGTATTCACGTCACGTGATACCGAATTTGGTATATGTGGAACTAAATATATACCGGTAATAGATAAATGCTCAGAATATAGCCAACCACTATGCATAACATTCATTGATGACTAGCAGGCGTTTGATTCAGTAGAAATACCAGCACTCATGCAGACACTGAGGAATCAGGGCGTCACGTTGAAGTATATATAAACATCCTGGAAGAAATCTTCAGGGGATCAACTGCTACCATATTGCTCCATAAAGAAAGTAGCAGAATACCAGTCAAGAAGGGTATAAGGCAAGGGGATACAATCTCCCCAATCCTATTTACCGCGTGCTTACTGGAGGTTTTCAGAGGCCTAGAATGGGAACTGTTACGGATAAGAGTTAATGGAGAGTATCTTAGTAACCTGCGCTTCGCCGATGACATTGCATTGCTGAGTAATTCAGGGGACGAATTGCTACTCATGATTCCGGAGTTATACAAGGAGAGCAGAAAGGAGGGCCTTAAAATTAATCTGTAGAAAACGAAAGTAATGTACGACAACCTCGGAAGAGAGCAGCGCTTCGAGATGGGTAATAGCGCACTACAAATTGTAAAAGACTATGTCTACTTAGGGCAGGTAATAACCGCGGAGCCAAACCACGAGATTGAAGCAACTAGAAGAATAAGAATCGGGTGGAGTGCATTTGGCAAGTACCCTGAAATTATGCCAGGTATATGGCCACTATCCTTCAAGAGGAAGGTATATAACAGCTGTATCTTGCCGGTACCTAGCTAGGGAGCAGAAACCTGGAGACTTACAAAGAGGGTTCAGCTTAAACTGAGGACGACGCAGCGAGCAATGGAAAGAAAAATGGTAGGTGTAAACTTAAGAGACAAGAAGAGAGCAGAGTGAATTAGGGAACAAACGGGTTTTAAGGATATCATGGTTGAAATCAAGAAGAGGAAATGGACATGGGCCGCGCATGTGGCGCGTGGACAGGATAGCCGCTGGTGATTAAAGGTAACTAGCTGGATTCCCAGAGATGGGAAGCGGGTTACGGGGAGACAGAAAATTAGGTGGGCAGATGAGATTAAGAAGCTTGCGGGTATAAATTGGCAGCCGCAAGCACAGGACCGAGTTGACTGGCGGAACATGGGAGAGGTCTTTGTCCTGCAGTGGACGTAGTCAGGCTGATGATGATGATGAAATATATACCGAAACAGCCGCAAGCATGCTTTTGTAGTCATGTTTTACATGGTATGCATGTCAAGATTTTAATGTTTGGACGTGTCATTTATCTTTGTTGTCTACTCACGTCACGCGGTACCAAATTTTGTGTACGTTGAGCTGAAACAACTGCGAGCGCGCAACAAGCGTAAGATGTGGTCATGTTTTACATGACAAGCATATCTTGATTATCATGTTTGGATGTCATATACCTTCGTCGTTCATTAACGCAACGTAATACCAAATTTGGTTATGTGGAGCTAGCAAAACGATCCCGAGCACACTATGGACGTACTACGTTGCATGTAGTCGTGTTTTACACGACGCGAATATCATTATTATCATGTTTAGACGTGTCATCTGCCTTCGTCCTCTATTCACGTCACGTGATACCAGATTTGGTGTAATTGAAGCCAGCAAAACGGCTGCAAACGTATCATAAGCGGGGTATGTTGTCATGTTCGGTCATGACACGCATGTCATGACTATCATGTTTGGACCAGTCATATACCTTCGTCGTCCATTAATGTAACGTTACACCAAATTTAGTGTATGTAAAGCTAGCGAAACGACCGTGAGTGCACTATGAGCGTAGCTCGAAGTCGTGTTTTACATTACACGAATGTCATGATTTTCATGTTTGGATGTGTCATTTACCTTCGTCATCCGTTCGCGTCACGTAATAGCAAATCTGGTGTATGTGAAGCTAGCGAAACCACCACGAGTGCATCATGAGTGTCGAATGTAGTCATGACTTACACGACATGCATGTCATACTTTCCACGTTGCGCCCCGCCGCGGTGGTATAGTGGCTAAGGTACTCGGCTGCTGACCCGCAGGGCGCGGGTTCGAATCCCGGCAGCGGCGGCTGCATTCCCGTTGGAGGCGGAAATGTTTGAGGCCCGTGTGCTCAGATTTGGGTGCACGTTAAAGAACCCCAGGTGGTCGAAATCTTCGGAGCCCTCCACTACGGCGTCTCTCATAATCATATGGTGGTTTTGGGACGTTAAACCCCACATATCAATCAATCAATCAATACTTTCCACGTTAGAGTCTGTCACTTATGTTCGCCGTGCAGTCATGTCACACCATACCAGTTTTGCAATACGTCATGTGAACGACACCATCGTAAGAACAGCAAGACCATAAAATGTAAATCATGACATACATGACATATATCTCATGATTTTTATGTTATGACTAGTCACTTATGCTCGTCATACTGCCATGTTATTCCATACCAATTTCGGTATCCATACCAATATCGGAACCACCAGGAAAGCTGAAAGTCATAGGCGGCTAGATAGATAGATAGATAGATAGATAGATAGATAGATAGATAGATAGATAGATAGATAGATAGATAGATAGATACGCCCACCACGGTGGTATCTGGCTAAGGTATTCGGCTGCTGACACACAGGTCACGGGATTGAATCCCGGCTTCGGCGGCTGCATTTTTGATGGAGGCGGAAATGCTGTAGGCCTGTGTGCTCAAATTTTGGCGAACGTTTCATTTCATTTCATTTCATTTCATTTTTATTTCCTTAAAGACCCCCGAGAGGGTATTAAATAAGGGGTGGGTAACATACAATCGATATTTTTGTCACAATGATAAATGTGAAGTTACATTTGAAATATTATGCATGAAGCTTGATAGGGAGGTGATTGTGGCGATATCGTGGGAAAGGCCATTCGAGTCTTTTGCTGCTCTGGGAAAAAAATGAAGCAGAAAATGTTTTAGTATGGACACCCGGGCGAAAAACTTGAAGCGCATGGCCGGTGCGACGAGATATGTGAGCTGCATGGATAATGTAAGGAGGGCGGTTAAGTGGAGAGTGAAAAAACTTGTGAAATAATGAGAGGGTTTCGATGCTTTGGCGACATGATAAAGGGGATAAGTTACACGCGGCCTTGAGGGATGAAACACTGATTTCGTATGAGTACGAAGCATGAGTTAATCTAGCTGCACGTTTTTGAATGGATTCAAGGGAATTTGTAAGACCAACTCAGGCGGGTTCCAAATGGGAGATGCATATTCTGAATTAGATCTAACTAATGATGTATAAGCAAGTAGTTTTACATGACGCGGAGCGCTGCGTAAGTGGCGTTTTAAGCTGTCCAGGGTTCTGTTAGACGTTGATACGATTTTATTAATGTGAGTGTTTCATGACAAATTGTAGGATAGAGTGACTCCAAGGCATTTGTAAGTGGTTACTGATTCGACAGGGACGTTAGCTATGTTATAAGAAAAGCGAAGAGGGTTTAGACGGCCAGTGAATGAGATCAGTTTGCATTTAGTAGGGTTTAAGTTCATAAGCCAGTCATCACACCACTGCAGGATATGGTTGAGGTCTTCTTGTAATAACATTTGGTCAGAAGGGTCAGTGACGGTACGATAAATGATAGAGTCGTCAGCAAACAAGCGGCAATTTGAGAATACGTGCATCGGAAGGTCATTAATGTAAATTAGAAATAAAAGAGGACCAATTACAGAGCCTTGCGGTACACCCGATGTTACCGGAAGAGGTACAGACAAACTATCATTTGCAACACCTTGTGGGAATCGAGGCTAGCCCGCCGCTTTTGCGTGGGCTTTGCCGCCGCTTTCTCTGTTCTCATCTCCTGACATGACTACCCTCATCCGTGGTCTGCCGCGCTGGGAGAGTGGAGAGAAACGTTTAACCCCTCTCACCCGCATTTCTTAGGGAACTTTGGCTATACGTTGAAGAACCGCAGGTGGTCGAAATTTCCCAAGCCCTAAACTACGCGTCTGTCATATGGTGGTTTTGGGACGTTAAACCCCACATATAAACCAAAATGTAATTACGCTCAAAGTAGCCAAAGTTCACTAAGAAATGTGGGTGAGAGGGGTTAAACGTTTCTCTCCATTCTCCCAGTGCGGCAGACCATGGAGGAGGGTAGTCATGTCGGGACATGAGAATGGAGAAAGAGGCGGCAAAGCCCACGCAAAAGCGGCGGGCTACCCTATTGGAAAAATTGCCATGGTGGATACTGGAAAACATGGTGGGCGTAGTGGAAATAATAGTGGGCATGGTGGAAATAATAGTGGGCATGGTGGAAATTATGATGGCTATGGTGGGACGTAGTGGAAAATATGGTGGTTATGCCGGGACATACTGGGTGGTATGGTGTACAGATGATGGGTAAAGTGGAAATGATGGTGGAAAGCAGAGGCTAGATAGTGGGTAATAATGGGACACTCTGCCCACCATTGCGATAATGCTGGGAAGCCCTAAGCATATGGTGGGTGGTGCTTATTATGGTGGGCTACATGGTGTACCAAGCTGAGAAACTCTTCCCACCATTGCGATAATGCTGGGAAGCACTAAGCAGATGATGGGTGCTGCTTGTTATGGTGGGCCACATGGTGTACCAAGCTGAGAAGCTCTGCCCACCATCGCGATAATGCTGGGAAGCAGTAAGCAGATGATGAGTGGGCTTATAATGGCGGGCAAATTATATAGTGTATGAAGCTGGGATCTGTACACTACATGTTCAACCATCATGATTTCCACCAAAGGTTAGGCCTACTGACCGAGCCCGTACAATTGTGTTATCCGTGCTTCCGGGTTTCAGAATACACGATTACGACGATTAAGTATGACAATACAGCGCAGCCATATGGCATCAATTAACCTAAATGCAGCATTTTTCATTGTGTATGGTGTTCGCTCAAGAAGCAACAAACATCGATGTGACGCGATTAAAGCACTCCCAGAGAACGTAATTAAGTGTCTTCTCACCGACAGCCGCCGGTCGCACTCGCCGGCACTTCTCTAGCTTTTGTACGAGAACTCAGACGTGGCAATTCGTGTTCTTGGTGAACCATTATGATAGCGTAAAGTTTCCGGTACACTGCATTCGTTTTGGCCAAGCCGTTATGTAGTTGTTGCTTTAGCGAAAGAGCTACAGCATTGCGCTGGCGCGACCGCCCTCTACATTGCGCGAAAAGCATCCCAATACTCAATCAAATAAATTAGGCGGGCGTATCTATGAAATGAGCCTAGAAGCGTCATAAAGCGTGAGCAGATGTCGCCCTTTAGAACGAGCGCGAAACGGATATTAAACTTGGCAGACCCCGCCGGTAAACTGTTGCTGCTCCCCAGTCCACTTGGTTTTTTTTTCCTTGACGTTGTGAATTGTAAAAAAAATAGCACTAGTGCCTATAACATAGTGACAATCGTTACAGGCCGCAGTTGCTTGTGTTTAATAAATGTGCAATCTTTAGTAGCAGGTGTAGATCTTGTCTATGTTGTGTACACGACAAACATAACTTAAGTTGAAACTTAAGTTTGTATGCCAACTAAGTATTTAACACGCAAGCTCCGTCATGTTGGTGTGGCGCAGTGGTTAGCGTCTTCGAATGGGAATCCGCAGGTTGCACGTTCGATCCTCTGTGGCACCTTGTTTTTTTTTTTACGGGACGGGTGTTTTTTTATGCTGTTTTTATAGAATTCTTTTTTATTTTTTGTGGCAGCTCGTCACGGTGATTCTGACGTCATTTCGCGCTCAAGTGTTGCCGGCACTGCAGCACCCACCATACCCGCCATGCGCCATGGTGGGTGTTTCCCACCATTCACCCACTACATTAATCCACTATAATGGTGGGTGGTGGTTTCCACCATGCCCACCATTCGTTTTTTTCCGATAGGGTAGCCTTGATTCTTACAAGATGTTGTCATACACTGAGCTTTCACTCTGACGTAATTTGTTATTTGAAATTAGTGTCCTTTTAAAGGGGCCCTGCAACACTTTTTGAGCATGGCCAGAAAATGTTGCCGATCGGTAGTAGAGGCTCCCGACAACACATGAGCCAAATATTATAGCGCATGCAGCACGTGGCCTGGAATTCACCGTAAAGGATCAAAGTCAGCTAAATATCACTTTCACTTCTCTCAACAAATAATGCAATATGCCATAAAATCACTCGTAGTAAGCCCATCTATCAGCCATTGGCTGATTTGAACTTGGCGCGCTCGGTCATTACAGAGATCGCCGAGAGAGGCTGCTACTTGTCCGCACGTGTGCGCGCGATCACGCTGAAAAAGTGACGCATTCGAAGAAGAAAAAAAAGTGCTCAAGGCCACGAGGCACAGGCGACGTATTTTCATTGCCCCTTGCGTCCCTCCTTGATTAGGTTTCAGCGCTTTCATCTCGGCGAGAGAGTGCAATGTCAACACGCGACAAGTCTTTGCAACTCCACTCACACTGGGCGGATTCTCAAAATTTTTTGCGGCGTTGAATTTGGGACGCAATACGCTTTTCCAGTGAATTAATTTCATGGCTTCTCAAAAAAGTGTTTCAGGGTCCCTTTAAGTTCGCCCATGTGCGCAAGCGTTCCTCTTTCGGTGCGGGGCACTACTAGTCAGCAATATATACTTGCGTTGTGACTACAGTTCTGACGCAGCACAGATGAAATCCTAGAGCTCTGCAGGTTGACCGGCAGCGTTGCGGCCGTGGATCTTCTCAGTTACGATAAGAACAGTGCGGGGCTCAACGTTGTTTTAAAAGCCACACATTGTCAGCTCCACACATCAGACTATTTCCGCGTATCGATACGCAGATAAATGAGCACGTTAACTTCGTATGAATCAGGTCACCGTCCGTTCATGACGTCAGAGCCGTGAGACACGAGGTACATTTTAACAATCTATTTCGAAAGCGCGTTCGCACAAAGAGTCACCTGGCCATTCACCACTTTTTTCGTGCCGGTCGAGCACGTCCGCTGGACCCTCGGACAAGAGGCGGCCGCTTCCACGAGCAATGACCGCGGTGAACGCAAGCGATGTCACCGTGCACTTGAGAATGAATGAGGCGCTCTCTGACTTGGTCCAGCGACTGAACGCAGAAAACCTGTACGCCGTCAGGGAACTGGTTATCAGAAACCGCGGCAACTTCGAAACGCCAGAGTTGTATGCGCAAATCGGCCGCTGCGCGAGACTCCGACGCCTGAGTTGTGTTTCCTGCGCGTTCAAGCCAAGCACTCTGCTCAAATTGGTGCTGGAACAACTCGGGTATCTGCAGAAGCTCGAGTTATCGCTCGTTCAAGATTTCAAGGCGGTCGTTGATTCCGAGATCGGCAACATGCGCCTAATAGCGCTGCAAATGTGCGATATCATCCGGTACCACAGCCTGCGTCGCTTGTACGTCGAGGTCGGCGACGACCGCAACTTCGAGCTTCTACTGGAGCTTCTGGTCTGCTGCCCAAACCTAACCGAACTTCACGTTCACTGTGTGCGTGGAATGTTCATGGAGTGTCTGCTGAAGTGTCAGCAGCTTCACGAGCACCTTGGTCAGCTGGAAACTTTCACGTTCACCTCCGAAGTGCCGGACTCCGTTCCGATTTTTGACAGCCCGAATCCAATATTTAGGTTCCAGAACTACGCGGCCGTCTGCGGAAACGTCTGTCACGACAAGCCGCACCATTGGTGGAGTTGCGTCGAACTCGATCGCCTCGCAAGGAGTGGTCCATCCCACATTCTTCCCTCGCAGCTGGTCGTTTTTGCCTGTGGTGACTTAAAGTCGGATGCTTCCCTATTGGACGCAAGCATTCGACACAATTGGACACGCGTCCGCAAACTCTGCCTACTGCTTCTGCCGCAATGGTCCACTAGTGCTACCTACCCGAGGGCGACACTGTTGTCCAAAAACCACCTGGGAGGTTTCTTCTTCGCGCTGGAGAACGTCGTCGAGCTGAACGTGAGTTCATTTCACTTTCACCAGGACGTGATTCCGGACACTCTTCTGCATGATAGCCAGCTGGGGAGCCGCCTGCTGGCGCTCTCAGTGCCGCCGTGTTGGTTTCCGACGAAGTCTTCCGTACGCAGACTGCTGTTGTCTTGCCCCATCCTCAGAGACCTGGACGTGCGCGTAGTAGCCCGAGGAAATCACTTATACTGTGGTTCTTGTGATACTGCCAACACAGCACTGCCTGCTCAGGGATCATCAGACGTGCCCTTGTTGTCTTTCAGCATCACCAGGCTGACCCTGTGTGACGTCAATTATCGGGTACTTCCCTTGTACTTCGAGCACTACAGAGCAGCTGCAACGCTTCGACTTGCGGGGTGGTGCCCCGTCGGGATGACGCACTACGACAGTTTTTTCCGACATCTTGGCCAGTTCATGGCTCTTCGCTGCCTCGTGCTGCAGAATAAGGACCTGCCACTCAACCATCAGCGTCTTATGGCGAGTGATCATATCTCTATGAAAGGCGGCAGTTAAGGACGCGTAGGTTATTCGCCGACAATGTCGTGGCGTGTGGTACGATGGTACTGTCACTCACTTGAAGGTAACGGGCTCGCGACCCCGGCGGTAGCGTTTGATAGAGGCGACGATTCCGAATGCGCGTGTTATTTTTCTTGGCGCCCCTTTGAAAAATTACAGGTGCTGTAATGTTAAATAAAACTTGCAGCTGAGCGAGTTGGTTCACATCATCAAGATAAACTGGTGTGCGCAAATTAAAGACAAGGACTCGGAACAGATGGTACAGGGACAAGCGGTAAACTCCGATTGTCCCACCAGGGTGCACCCCTTAATTTTTTTTTCGTGGGTTCCACTCTTGCAATCCCATGGCAGTTAATGTTTTGTTCTCGTTGGCACCACTGTGACACCGCTCAAAGCAGCGCTGATATAAAATTGGGATATTTCAAGCTGCAGATGCTGGTCTCTTTATTCGATTTCACGGCAAACATACACATGTCACTTCGGCGAGATATTAATGACATCAGTATTCTCGAAGTTAGCGTATTACGAGGGAACATCGCGCACAAAAGCTTCGCGGAGTGTTCTGCACCTCACGGCGTGTACATTGCGCTGGCGTTAATTCTCGATGTGCGGCAAGGTCAGCGTGTCGTACATGAAACTTTCTTTTTTTCTGTCTTTTGAAAATCGATAACGACATAAGTTGTTGTTTGTAACCATGCTCCCACCTTTTGTGGAAGTCTTTGCGCGTGTATCGTTTTAATGTTTTACGCTTCTTTCAATAACGGGCGTAACCTTTTGAACTGTGTGGCGCGCATGTTGTTTGCTTGTTAACACATAGTAGGGTTGAGCCCACGTTATTTACTTTTTATGGTCGAACCATGCCCGGAAGTGGACGCCTACGCAGATTTACTTATCTGTCGACATCGTGTGCATCCTTTCTCTCGTTCCAGGCAAGCGTGTCCGTGATGCCCAACCTCCAGCACCTCTGCCTTCTGACGTCGTTGTGGGTTTCGGAAGCCGACGTATCGAAATGTATCCGTGACTACATCGCCCACTCGGCTCAGCTGAACTGCGTGCACGTACACTACAGGCGCCACAACGGCTGGTTACAGCAACGATTAACGGGCTTACATCGACCCCAAGGCCTGGTGCTGTTTCAAGGAGGACCCTGCTTCGCGTGCTGCTCGACGGAAACGTTCATTGGACTCGTCAAGCCGCTCAATCGCGACTGTGAGGCGAGCATGCAAACCAACTAAGAGATACAGCTTTTATCTAGTTTTCGTTAATCAGATTTTAAAAGAATTGATGATTGGAGCAATAAATTAAGGTTCGATCAGTGTAGTCAGAACATGAACGGTTAGAGTATTATCGGTAGGAGTTTAATACAGGCGGATGTAAATTTTAAATGACCCCTAAACCAATGCCTCCTCTAGAAAGATGCTTGCGACTTGAGTGGTAAAGCCGGTTCCCGGCCCTCTTCTGTTCTCTCCTCCTCCACTCCCCCAAACAGTTTCGGCTGCGAGTGCTCACTGCGGCGGCCGCCTAAACCTCTGAGATAGAAGCTATGTCTACTGCCGTTTCGGAGGCAACACAATTGTGTCTTTGTGATGGCGTCACTTTCGAATCCAGTGGAAATAGTGGTGTCAGCTTTGAGCGCTCCTTGCTGAGAAAGTACTGAACTACCAGGAAACTCTCGTCTCCATGGGAAAGCGTGTGGTGTCGCCGGCATCTTTATGGAAGAGGCGTAGCATAAACCAACCAGAAGTTCGGATTCAGTTGTGGCGTTGCGGCTGTGGACGTGTCTACAGCGAACGCTCATCTTGCACGCGTTCACTTGTTTCTCTTTCCTTGGCTACGTTGCGTTCGCCGCCTTGCCTGCGTGTAAGGTCCCTAGATGAAACAAGTTTCCAAGGTAGCGACACCCTCCCTTTTCCTCCTCGCTCATTTGCCTAAAGCGCCCCCTAGAAGGTTTAAAACTTTCATCCAAAAGCGAATGTTTGGGTTCTGTTGCTACGGTGAATAGATGTAAATGAAACAAAATGGAACGAAATAAGACGTAGAATAAACAGTTACCTTTATGAACATAAACGGCACAACACAAGAGCAAGCGGGATGTGCGTTACTCAACCGGCAACGTTGTGCAGTTCTATACTTTACACCACTAGCCATGGCGTCTCGCGTAGTACATTTTAGTTCCACAGCCGTGGTATTTCGTCCAGTTCTAACTAGTACACTTCTCCGATTGTGTTTTGTTCGTGCTGTGACACAGTGAACGTGCTTCTTGCTGGATCCTGTAAGTGGCCACAGGGCGTGATGTTGTCACGATTGATTACAACCGGCTTGTGCACACGCAAGAAAAAAAACTACGACCAGACTGGTACGAACACTCGTCCAGCAGCACTGCGATGACGTTTTTTTTTAAATGTGCTCATTTGGACAATCGTGATGCCAAGTGATTCTGATGCGGTGCTGGGAACTTCCTGAAAAGTGAGAGAGGCTACTGGTGAGGTGTCTCGAAGCAGCGCGTTTCGGCTCAAGCGGGAACTGGTCAAGAGTGAAATGTTTCTGAAGGTGCGTTGATTACAACCTACAGCTGTTCTGTATACGTGCATACCCACATGTATTTGTACCAACTGGCATGCACTAGACACGCATTAGACGCGCGCCTGGCGTTTCAATAAAAACCGACAAGTGAACTCGCTTCGCAGATCCGCGTCGACATACGTTGAGGGAGTGGCAGGAAAGCATTCGCGTGAAATGGTTCATAGTTGCACTTCATGGTGCGCTTCATCTCGGAAAGCACGAGGTAAGTTGAAGAGAGCGAAACCATTTTCTGTTGTTTACGGCAACGCAGCATTGCTTAAAAACGCAGATGTTGCATTGAACGAGCATGGCGAAACAATCTTGGTCGACTTAGCGCACACCGAAACGCTCCTCCTCTACAGTTTATGTTCTGGCTACAATTTTGTCTTTGGTCACGGCGAGAATCCGGCTGGAGCCATATGCGCATGCGTACTCGTTTTGGACCTTTTGCATAATAATAAATAACACCACCAGCCATTTGCAAGATCACGTGCAAGTGATGCACCAATTACAGACGCGGATGACAGAGAAAAAAGAGGAGTAATCGAGAGAGTGAGGAGGACGGCTCGAGAACAATGAGTGACGCTACCTTGTTTCATCTAGGGACCTTAGCCTGCGCGCGTCTCTGAGTGCCCTTCCTTGGCGTCAGAAGGGAAAACACAAGGAACGTTCGTACTCACTATTCTCGGCGACAGATTTCTATGGCAGCACGGCCAAACTTACGTGGGCGGAGCTTATGCATGTGTTACTGCGCCAAGTAGTCCGTTTGCGGTCGATTTAGGTTTCGGTTTCGCCAGCGCATTCAACATGTACTTGCGGTTTCGCACGTGGATCATACAGCGAACGTTACATTTTTTGGTAGGATAGGTACAGCGTCGAGGCACTAGAGGCTGAGGCCCATCACAGAGCGAAGGATGCCGAAGTGCTTCGGAGACAGTGACTTAACGAGGCGCGTCGCAGAGCGACGGAGGCTAATTGAAAGCGCAAGAGGTGGAGTCGCATCGAAAAGCGTTGAGCACTGCGCTGGTTCACGAGGCACGCCGGCAAACTAGGACACCGAGGCGCGTCATAGCGAGCAGAAGGCCAAGCTTAAAAACAGGTGCTATCCAGGACAGAGAGGAACCCGTAAGAATTGAGACAGTTGAAGGCTAGCCGGCTAGCTTAGAGAGAGTATGTTAGTCTATTGCATCAGAAGCGCAGACACCTTGCCGTGGCATCGAGAATAAGCTAGTTGATCCACCTGGAGCTTTCGCACTGCACGTCGAAGACGGCGATCTTGAAGAGTACGAACACCGGTGCTCTGAGCATTGTGAGCACTTCCGACAGGAAGAGGCGTCGCTGGAAACGGAAGGGGAACGCGAATGAACTTAGTAACACCGAGCACGCCGTAAACGCCATGACATATCACCTCTCGTGACACCTGAGATCACAAAAGGGCCCACTAGGTTACTGTTACTGAGATCTCGATCAGGCGCATCGGGAAGAAACGATTCTTAAGGAAATGCAGACGCCGAAACCTTCGCCTTGTCTCATCTTTTTCACTGGCAAGAGCATGGGGGAATGTCGCGCATGGCTGAGGAGTTAAAGAGGCTGTCCCCCACCGTGGCGAAAGGTAAACTGTTTGACCGGGACTAGCGGGGAGCGAAACCGTCTCCGAGTTTGCCGGCTGCGGTTCCAAAGTCGCCGCTAGTTCTTTGTGCCTTTGTCAAGACCGGGCCCCTCAAAAACTGTGAGACGCGCGACTCTTCCGAGCTCCTCTAAAAAGGCTCACTTACGAACATCCCTTCCTTAAGCTGACATTAATGATCAATACTAAGAATTTATGTTGTATTCGGTTTTGGAAATGGTTTTTTGTTTTTTTTTATGTTTGGTCATTTGCCGACGAGGAATCTTTTTGTAAGTTTTATTTTCCTCCTAATATTTGAAGCAGATTGAACTACTTCTTCGTTTGCCTGTGTCTTTTTCTTTTTCTTTTTTTTTTACTTCGGAGCACGCTGCGAGTAGATGGACCACAATTTCCCCGGCCTCCATGGTCTCTTTAGCAGATCGGAAGCCGGACTCGGCGCTATCTATACTCCCTGACAAACCATTTCGCCAAGTTGTGGAGATAAAAGAATATCGGTAAGAATATATAGCCGATACTCTTGAAACGTGGGCGATTGAAAAGAGGGCTACAGGAACAAGGAACAGTGAATGGTCGCATGTCGAAATATCTCAATCCCGCCGTTACTCCCGCCGTTTTTTTTTTGTGCCGTTGGTGTGGTCTGTAGGATCCCACTCTCATGCGGAAATGCGTATATAAACCTGTCCGGCAGATGCATCAACAAAAAACTTCGCCAGCGCAGTAAGACTAAAAGGAACGCCGACGTCACACCTTTCGTCACATTGTAGATTGTGCGGGTACAACCCGTTTCTTCTTTATGCTGAAACGAAAATAAAAAGACACATGAACTTGCTCGCGTGTTTTTTTATCAAAAACGAGAGTATTGATTGTATATCTCAACTATCTGTTTGTCTACTTAGATTACCAGGTACGCATGCTCAACCATTTCTTTGACGTCACCTCATATTTTTCTTCCGCGCACGCATGTGTTGTTCATTTTTGTTTCATTAAACTTCAGTTGTTAGACAGCGCTCGTATTTTGTCAATCTAGACTCGTGTTCTGTCTTATTTGTGTTGATTTTGTACAAGGTGAATTCGTGCATCGGGGGATGGGGGTGCAAATAAATGAGCGCCAAATCAAGCTAGGACCTGCCCAGTGCCAACCATCTCCGCTCTGCCTGTTGCGAGTGAGTGCCAAGTGGGCAATTTTGTTTTTTTCGCTTCCGATTGAATTACTTTAAACTAACGTATACAACACACGTCACGTGTGCCAGGCGTCTGCGAAAGGTCGGATGCGCTGATCGCACAAACACGATCGGGAAAGAACCTAATCTTATGCAGTTTTCGCATGGCTGCGATGTTCCGTGCGGCTTCGTGTTGAACACAAGCGTGTAATGTTAGAGGGCTAAACTACGATGCGATAATGATACGAAAACTAGAAAGTTTCAAATATTGTGAAAGGACGTAGTGAATGTAAAGGACGTAATCAATGTAGCAACAACGCCAAAGACAAAAGCTGGAGAAGAAGACAGACACACAGCGCCGATTTTCAACGACACTTATTAGAAGAGAGGATACTATGTATTTGTGGAATTGGAGGCATGTGTAGCAGAAGGTGCCGTAATCAATCGCGCAGTTTATAGTCACTTACGGAGTTGGTGAATGCACTCTTTTCTACCTACATGACTATTTTGTCTGTTTTTCTCATTATCGAGTGTTGTCCAGTCGAAAAAAAATGACAATACACTTCTTTCGAACATTCTTTTCGGCAAAGAAACACCCGCCCGAGCTTTGAGATGTAGGCCGTTGTCATTTTCGAAAGGCTGTCCCGGAGAAAGAAGCCTTCACCGCTTGACGTGAACACAAATAATATGCACAAAACTATTTACAAAGCAAAAAAAAAAGGTAAGGGCCCACTCTGGGGCCTAAAGAAACAGTACCTGTGTCTAGCCAGTAAGCTTTCCTAGCAGCGAGAGACGTCCCTGCTTTGTCGCACTCCCCTTTTATCCCCTCACATTTTTGCCTTCGGTCATGGACACCGGCTAAGACAAGACAGGCGGTTTCGTGGAAGAAGCGGAGGGGTGAGTTCAACCCGACGGACATGAGGCCCGTGTACATGGACGCGACGGGGGCGGGCTGAGTTGAGTGGCGGGTTCAGCTTACCTCGACGCGCCCGAGTGTATATGAACTCGCACGGACGAGTTGAGGTGAGCGGTGATCGCAGTGACGCTTTGCGTCGAGGCGAGCCGAAAGCCCGTCTTCCGGTACCGGTTTCCGCTCCTCCAAGCCTGCCCTCTCGCCGCTGTGGGCTGCGGTTGTTTACGCAGTTGTCGCTCCGCCACCGTGATGGCTGTCTTGGTATTTTTTCTCAGTTTGCACCAGCTGTACTTTATAGGTCCGTTCGATTCACCTGCACCGGTCGGAACCGGTTCACGGCTGTGCACGCGAAGTTCAGAAATTGTGCAGCGTGAGTTCAGCGGTGCAGGCACAGCACGACACCCGAAACAAATGACGATGTGCCGACAAGGTGTTGGCCTTATTTCTTTTCGGTTAATTTACACCATTCAGCAAACACCGACCTATGGCGAAACGCACATGCGGACAGTTTATGAGGCGCAAACATCTTGGCAAAACACACCGCATTTGTAGAGGCGGGTACGGCGCCTAAGCCACCTACGTCTAAGTTCTGCGTCGTCTGCTCAGCTGCACGCGCGCCTGCACCAAGCCGGCACCGTCAGCGAAGGAGGTGCAGGAAAATTGTGAACCGGTGCTGCACCTCTTCTGCACCTTTCGAAACAAATGGCAGGGTTCAGCGGTCGTCAATGCTGCACCGCTGAAACGAATGGTAAGGTGCAGCACCTCGTGAACTGGTTCACGTGGTGCAGGCGAATCGAACGGACCTTATGGTTGTGTTGGTGTCTTGGCTAACACTGCACAACGCGAGGGCAGCAGTGGTTCTGTTGCGGCACAGCGCTCGCTGCAGGCGTATCCGCAGCCTGACGCACCGACCCTATTCACCCCTGGCTGGTCTCTCCAGGAATTCACCGTGATTCATGGTTTGTAACGCCTTTCATTTGTGTACCTGATGCTGTGGAAAATCCTTTGAAGCCCTACACGCGAGTCATTTTTTGCAATAGTTGTGGCTTGTCGCTAATACGAATTAAGCGGCGCCCTGAACCTCGTTGAAAATTTTAAATTGAAAACAATAAGCAGCTTTTAAATGAAAATGACTAAAGACCTTCATTAATTGTTGGAACAAAGTGTACAGTTCCACCACAATTAAGTGCACCGTGTTCCTCTTGCCTCATACGCTCACCCCGTTTGACTAATCTGATTTCTGTGGCTTTTGGACTGGACAGTGAGATCCTTACACGATGAATTTTTGTTCTGAAGGCTTGTAATTTCAATTGGAATGCAATATACATTTTTGAGTAAAGTTTCTATCGGCTTACGTAAATATTCATACGGCCGCATACCATTTTGCCGTAATTTTACACCTCTATTTCTATTGTGCCTCGTTTATGCTTAAAAATGAAAGTAATTTGCTATTTTTTTATATTTCCTTGCAGGATTGGAGCAAATCACTCAGTTTTTTCTCGTTGACTAAAGCTAGCAACGTCGTTATTTCATCATCTGTCCACATGGTGCGTAGAGCCCGCGAGGATGTCATCGTGCCTAGCGCGCGTACCGGCCCACAGAAAAAGAGCAACGTCGGAGTGATGGGGACAGGGGAAGCGGAGACCGCGACGGGCGGGAGAGGTCACGAGCCGTCAACTCAGCGCGAGCGGTTATACATGCCCTTTCTGAGCGTGGCGAGTTCGGTGAACCTACCCCCTGTCTCCGGGTCGACGGGACTCGCCACGACGACTCTCCGCCCCGACGCGTCCGCTTATACATGGGGAGGGCGAGTCCAGAAAACCTGTTTATTTCGACTCAACGCGCCCTCGTCGGGTCAATGTAAACGGGCCTATGTAGGGCTCGAGCATTCTTCGGTGCACCTTGCCTCGGTAGAGTAAGGGTCACGCCGGGCACGACCTTGCAACAATAGAAATTCCGGCTACCGTGAGTCACATGTACGAGACTCCACACGGAATCTACACGTGTTTCCTTATTTCTGCCCGAGTCCAGCAGCAAGATATTGCCGCTGCTCCTTCGTGGCATCATGACATTTGACTCGCACATGTACCGCATACTATGACCGCCAGAAACGTGATTAATCGATGGCTGCGTGTCGCGACGCCCAACAGCGCTCTTTTCTGTCCTTGTTTTTTCGCTTCCGTAGTTACGAAGTAACTACTTCTGGGTTGCGCTGTTCCTACATCCAGCTTAGCAGCCAGCGCTGGAGCCTACGTTGTTTTGCTAGTGTAAACTATTCGCCCCGTTCTAGAGGCCCTAGAACGAACTGCCGAAAATGTGCGCTCGTCTGGACCCCGACCAAGGTATCGACAGCCTGGTTGAAGAGATCGAAAAATTCCAGACGCCATTGGATGTGAAAACACTGGAACTAACGAACTGCATTCATCTAGAGACCGAAGAAGTGATTCCCATCATCAAGAAATGCGAGTTCACGACTTCACTTTTATGCCTAGGCTGCTCAATCCGACCGGGTGCCCTGGTGACGTTGATAATGGGGCACATGCGGCACCTTACGCAACTAGAGCTCACCCTCGTGTGCGAGACGGACGAGGAGGTGGGCGAGTATCCCGACAAGGACGTGTGGGTGAACCGGTACATTCTTCCCGACCTGCAAAGCATCTACGTCGAGATGGCCTACGACGCGAGTTTCCAACTTTTAGCCAAGATTCTGCGAGAGAGCGTGAACCTGAACTATCTTCACGTGCACTTCCTGCGGGGCAGCTTCCAGAACGCCCTCGTCGCATGCAAGGCCCTCTACGAGAAGGCAACACCTCTGGAGAAATTCAGGTTCACCTCCGAACAGCCGCCGTACTGTCAACGGCTCTCCTCGCCATTGAAGTTGTTCAACTGCATCTCTGTGTGCGCCAACGTCGAACGCCGCCAGCCGAGTGGCTTTATGTCCGTCTTCGCGTTCCACGACCTGGCGGAGGACTGGGGCAAGCCGCGCTGCATGCCGAATCAGGCGACCATGGTTGCCGTTCACACCAAACGCGGAAACCTCGCCCCTGAAATGATGCGAGTGGCTTTCAGTAGACACGACTGGTCGTGGTTGTATAAAGTATGCTTTGTGTTGCTCCCGGAAGACGCTTCGAGCCTCGTTTACCCGCAGGCGGGCCTGGTGTACCGCGACAGCCTTCTCTTTTTCTTCACCCATACATTCAGCTACCTCCTAGAGCTCAACATCAGCTCCTTTCATTTTGGTGCCGACCTCGACGTGAAAGAACTGCTTCAGGATGCTGCGCTGGCGAAGCTACGGCACCTGCAGTCGCTCTCAGCGACCCCTTGCGGTCTGCGTCGCCTGTCGGCTCTGCGCCTTCTGGCTCAACGCTGTTCATACTTTGAGGAACTGGACGTCCGCTACGAGAAGCGTGGTGTGGTCCGCTGTCCCGGTTGTGAAGCAGACGTCCCACTGGACCCTGATGCGCCGACCAGGGTTCCCGGAGGCACGGCTGGCTTTCGGATGCGGCTCCGTCGGCTCACCCTGTGCGGCGTCAGGTTCCCCGTGGGGCTGCACTTCATTGAGTGCTGCGGCCCGACCACGACGGTGCGACTGTCCGGCTGCGCCGACGCGTCGAACGAGCACTACACGCATCTGGCTAAGGTCCTCTCCGAAACACGCTCGACCGTCTGCCTCGTCCTTCGGCACGAATGTCTACAAATTCGCGACCCTTCTTTGGTGGTGAGTTTCTATTTTTGTGTTATAAAATGCGAGGCATTTCTTAGCGAACTTCGGCGACTTTGAGCGTATCTATCTATCTATCTATCTATCTATCTATCTATCTATCTATCTATCTATCTATCTATCTATCTATCTATCTATCTATCTATCTATCTATCTATCTATCTATCTATCTATCTATCTATCTATCTATCTATCTATCTATCTATCTATCTATCTAGCCGCCTACGACTTTTAGCTTTCCTGGCCGTTTCGATTATGGTATCAATACCAAACTTGGTATAGCATAACATGACTGTATGAAGAACATGTTTCATTAGTCATAACATGAAAAGCATGACATGTATGTCATGAATGTCATAATTTACATTTCATGGTCCTGCAGCTCTTGTGGTGGTTTCACTCACATAGCATGTTGCAAAGCTGGTATGGTGTGACATGATTGCATGCCGAACACAAACGACCAACCCTAACATGAAAATCATGACATGCGTGTCATGTAACACTATGACTACATGCCACGCTCACGATGCGCTCTAGCCCGTTTCGCTAGCGTCACATATACCAAATTTGGTATTACGGTACGGGAATGGATGACGAAGGTATGTGGCAGGTACAAACATGATAATTGCGAGATGCGTGTCATGTAACAACATGACTACATGCTACGCTCATGATGCGCTGGCGGCCGTTTCGTTAACTTCACTTATACCAAATTTGGTATGTTGGGACGTGAATGGATGACGAAGGTATGATAGTGGTGAAAACATGATAAACATGAGATGCGTGTCATGTAACAGCATGACTACATGCCACGCTCACGATGCGCTCGCGGCCGTTTCAGTAGCTTCACATGTACCAAACTCGGTATTACGTGACGCAAACGGACGACATAGGTAAATGACACATCCAAACATGATAATTATGACATGTGTGTCATGTAACATGACTACATGCCACACTCATGATGCGCTCGCGGCCGTTTCGCTAGCTTCACATGCCAAATTTTGTATTGCGTGACGTCAATGGATGACAAAGATATGCGACTGGCGCAAACAAGATAATCATGAGAGACGTGTCATGTGAGAACATGACTACATACCACAGTCAAGGCGCCAATACATTTCGACGTGACGCAATACGCGTGCTCGCCGGCGTTCATTTCGTCGCGTCTCGCCGGTGTTGCCACGCCAGGCGCCGGTCTTGCCATATACTCGCAGGCTCGCGCCACGCTGCGTTGTTTTGACGCACGCGCGTTGCATCGATTCCGGTGTCCCTCCGTCACGAAAACGGGGAGATGAGAGAGACGCAGTGTTTTCCAGGTAACGCATGGGCGCGAAATGTCGCATTTCGCGCCGGTTGCCGTCAGGCCGCGCCGACGGACGCTGGTCGCGCCTTGCGTTGGACTATAGAGTGCTCGGGTTTTGCTATGTAACGTAGAGTCACTGTGTCAAGCGTGCGCGCGCGTCAACGCTACGTAGTAGTATAATGGGCCCTTCTTGATTTTCTCGCGGCCGTTTTGCAAACTCCACATATACCAAATTTGGTGTTACGTGACGTCAATGGATGACGAAAGTATAAGACTGGTGCAAACATGATAACGCTGACACGCGTGTCATGTACGAACATGACAACGTACCACGCTCATAGCGGGCTCGTGGCCGTTTCGCTACCTCCACATATTCTAAATTTCGTATCACGTGCCGTGAATAGATCACGAAAGTAAACGACGCATCCAAACATGATAATCATCACACGTAAGTCATGTACGGCATCATTTACCTCCACCTCGTAACATTGCGCTGATTTTAGAGTGACATATCAACCATCCTCATTCGTTGATTTGATTGATATGTAGGGTTTAACGTCCCGAAACCACCATATGATTACGAGAGACGCCGTAGTGAAGGGCTCCGGAAATTTCGACCACCTGGGTTTTTTTAACGTGCATCCAAATCTGAGCACACGGGCCTACAACATTTCCGCCTCCATCGGAAATGCAGCCGCCGCAGCCGGGATACCATCCTCACTCGTGCTTCGCATATCATCGATTTCCGCTGTATACGTGGGATCTGCCATTTGTTTTTTAACACCCTCAATCTGTAATGTTGGTTAATTCAAGTACGTTCACAAACAAGCTGGCGAAAATTTCGCGTGTACACTACCGCACTTGCATCTAACTTGCAATTGAATATTTTTGTAAACCCGCGATGGACCTGAGATGTCGGACCACGCTGACAAACTCATGAGTTGTGACGTAACAAGCTGTTTATGGAGGGAGCTTTCGTGTTCCGGCGAACGTATTTGTTCTGCGCGTGCAATCGAGATGTTTAAACACATTACATTAATCACATGATGAGCAGTTCCATGATAAGGTAACTTTCGGAGCCTCTCCATGCCTGGTACGTCATAATATGGTCACCACCACCAGTTCGGAGGCGTAAATGTACACAGCTGTACTCCCTACGTCCCCTCCTCCTTTTTTTCTTTTTATATGCTTGAGACTACCCGGTCTCATCGTATAGTTGTAGTAGGCGTCAGGTGACCAGGACGGATGATGTACAAAAAATGCTTAAAAATGAAACAACGCTGCTTTTCTTGCAATGAATAAAATTAAACGGTGAAGCTCCAAGTGACGTTTCCCTACAACCAGTCGTCGTCTATAGCTTACTCGAAAAATGTACTCGCTGCGCAAGCCGAAGGAAAACGAGAAGAGAGACGGGGAAGAGCGCAGAAACGAGACATGCAAATGGACTGTGCGACAAGGTCTATACGCAAGCCATGGCAGCCTGTGACATCTTCAGGAAGAGTAGCAAAGTGCCCGCAGAACCAGAAATTCGTTGAAGCAATCCTTCTTTGCAGACTACTTGGTTCATACTCAAACACTGGACTCGCTGCCCAAGCCGAAGGAAAACGAGAAGGCAAACAGGAAAGAGCACAGTATATGCTTCTTCCTGTCTTCCTTCTCCTCGCGCAGCAACTTCCGTTTTCGTTTATGTCCGACGCTTTTGCTGGCGTTTAACTGGCTGAGGGATTAATCAAAACTAACAGACAATATTGTGTTGTTGTTGTGGTTGTTGTTGTTGTTGTTCATGATTTTTTGTATAATACTTTTGTATCGCATATTTTTTGTTGTTCATTATTATTTTTTGTATATTACTGTTGTTAACCACTCCCCTCTTTAATGCTTCGGCCATTAGGGCACAATAACTTGATGGATGGATGGATGAATGAATGAACTTTATTTGGTCCTTCGGAACCTGTTTAGCACGTTGTGGGCCGCTCCCACGTCAGAACAGAAAGACCAAGTCTCTCTGCTGCGTCGCGGGCCCAGTGGACTGCCCATAGCTGTTGTTCGATTCCCGAGCGAAATGAAATAATTAGAAGTAACTGCAATGTAAAAGTGAAGAAAGAAAAGTGGGGGAAAAGATAGCTTGCCGTGGGCAGGAACCGAACCTGCAACCTTCGATTAACGCGTTCGATGCTCTACCACTGAGCTACAGTGGCGGTTAACCCTCCATCTTTTTTATAGGGTATAAAGTTGCAATTTAAACTTGGGATTAGAGTTACTGTAAATGCTACCTCTAGGTATATGCTACCCAAAGGTAGCATACACAGTGACATTACGTGATGATGATGAGGACGATGATGATGATGATGATGTTAGGAGCGTAAGTCAGCGCCACCTTTTGCCATGGCGGCGAGTGTAGAACACACTTCCTGCCTGTTAGGCGTCACGTAGTACGTGATCGTATTACGAGATGGCAGCTGACCGATAATCCCTCGCATACCACCTGAAAGGCATCGAGCCTGCCGGAACTAGAGCCCCGCTAGGAATGAAGGAAAGTGTAAAATTCAAAGGCTCGTTTTTTTCTTTTGTTAGATACAACAATAACGAGAACTAACAGACAATGATGCTAGATAAAGTATACGCCTTTTTCTCAGAAGCGTTCTCGAACCAGCGAGCTGCAGGGGTCGAGGGTCACGATCGAGTCCGACCTGTATATCGCGCAGCTGCACACACAGCGAGAGAACGCGTCCCAGCTTCCGCAACGCGCGTTCGACGTTCGTTTAGTTAATTAAAACGGCCAACGTCACCCAAACACTCGTGGAATGCAACGCGGACCACACAGAGCCCCCATGGGAAAGGCACAGCTAGTGGGGCAACTTTATCCACCAAATCCGGCGGCATTCTGGCAACACTGACCCCTAAATCAGGCAACAGACTTTCGCAACGCCAAACAGATCCTTGCCACTTACGTTGAAATTACTCCTAATAACATCCTCTACACCTTCCCACACATTATTGTCTGTTTTCATTAATGTTGTGTCTAACAAAGAAAACGAGCGTCCAAAATAGACACTTTCCTTCATTCATGGCTGAAGGATTTTTTTTTTTACTGACCTACCCCCCGAAGCATTCGTGCGATGATAGTGTGCACTGCCTGGTAACATAACACACATCCCACAAATCTCTTATCAACTGGCACCACTACACGCTCAATGTGTCGAAACTTGTCGGCGTGGTTCTGTTTTTGTGATGTGGCTAAGTGCCTACGAACGTAAATTCTGCGGTTTTCTTCCATCGTAGATGATTGATTGATATGTGAGGTTTAACGTCCCATAAACACCATATGATTATGAGAGATGCAGTATGGTGAGGGTTCCGGAAGTTTGGACCACCTGGGGTTCTTTGGCGCGCGCCCAAATCTGAGCACATAGGCCTACAGCATTTTTGCCTCCATTGATAATGCAGCCGCCGCAGCCGGGATGCGATACCGCGACTTGCGGGTGAGCTGCCGAATACCTTAGCCAGTAGACCACCTCCGAGCGGGCCTTCCCTCGTAGCTTGGTATAATGCTTACTATATGCCACAATGTGACTTGCACGGCAATGCATTTCGTTCATTTTCTCGTTCTTGAAAAGGTCTGCTTTTCTTTTGTTTTCTTGTCAATATTATCGCACTGTACACGCTCTATACCTGATCGAAAAAAAGGTGTGAGATATTTGACGAGCGTTCCACTCTTTTAGCTTTACGCATTTCATGAAACCTTAATTGTGCTAATGGGAAATCGATCGTTATCGTTTCAATACAGGGCAAGCTTTCCAGTATCCGCAGCCTGTCGTACTTGTACCTGCTGTCAACTGTCGCCTATCCTGACGAAGTCGCCGAGTTCTGCTTCCTCGCGCTGACGGCTACCTTGCCTCGCCTGCGGTTTCTCCATTATCATTACCTGTCCTTGAACGGCGTGGACCGGAGTCTCACGTACACGCGTCGCAAGGACGATCCTGAGGACGGAGGTGTCCTGCTTCGCAACGCTCCCTGCTTCCAGTGTTGTTCGACTGCGACGTTCATAGGACTTGCCAAACCATTCAACCGAGAGTTCAAGCCGCCTTCATAGTCTTCGCCATGGTGACGTTCAGACGAAAAGAGAAACAACTTTGTTTAAAAGAAAACAACTTTATTTGACGTTCAGACAAATTTTAGGTGCGCACTGAATTTTCAACCTTGATTGCAGACAATTCTGCCTGAATATAATAAACAATAAGAAAACGTTTATAGATCAGAATTTTCTTCGTTGGCAGGGGAGCAGGCACCTTTGATGAAGGCTGAGAACGTCCTTCCCGAATGCTGGCTGTTGTGCTGGTCGCGAATGTTGGCTCGCCATCGACTATGAAGCAACCCAGCACATAGCTATAGCGTTGACCATGCCGAATCGTAATAGCTGAGTGCATGATCATGTACGTACGCTTGATCTAAACGTCAGTGCGAAAGTAGAAGCGGTTTGGTCAATAGAGCAGAATATTTCTACCATCGCACGTTTAGAGCTAGAACCCACAATCTTAGGCCCATGTGCTCAGATTTGGGTGCACGTTAAAGAACCCCAGGTGGTCGAAATTTCCGGAGCCCTCCACTACGGCCTCTCTCATAATCAAATGGTGGTTTTGGGACGTTAAACCCCACAAATCAAATCAATCAACCCACAATCTTGACCCCAGCTATCATTAGTCCGCGCACCCAAAGGTAGGGGTTGCTGGTTTGCTTACGTCACTCATGCGTCATAACTAACGTGGAGCCGACGCCCGCGTCCAGCTCCTTATGTAGGTAATTAACTGACTTTAATTATTATCCGGTGGTAAACGAATGGCTTATTCTCACTCTGCGTTAGCTAAGCAAGCCGGGTGGCTTGGGCCGCACGCGCAGAAACTTGGAAAGCAAGGCGACTCGAAAGTTGGTATTCTTTTCAAGATTAGATTGGCTTATTGCAAACAGAGACTATAGTAGGTCGGAAAAGAAAGAAAGGGAGGACATGAGGAAGAGAGACCAGGGCCGATCCCACAGGTGCACCGTCGAAAGGGTGCGGGGGCAACCACTTCGGTCCCGTCGGCATTGTGTTGGTGGCCGGTCGACGGCCCCATCGAGACCCGAGTAGTCGGGCGGCGATGGTTTGTCTTCTTTGACGGCGTCTGTCGGGCCGATAGGTCGCAGAGGCCTTCGGAATTCTCAATATCCTCCCCCTAAATGAGCCCGCGCTCATTCCTGCCCTTCTTTGTCCCATTATGGATGGGCTCCCTTTTGTGTGCCCAAAGTATTTTGCAGGTGCTTGTTCGGCCGTCTCTTCCTGGGGAAGTTTTCACAACAAGGCACAGCTTCCACATCTAGACGGTGAAGAATTCGGTCCTCCTTTCCGTGGCTTACTGCATACGCATGTAGAAGCCGGTTGCCGGAGAAATATGAGCCGTCAACGTCGCCAGAATGAGTCAACAAGGGCAGTGTCCTTCTTCCAAGGGTACTGCCCTTCTTCCATCTTCAGATCTGAGTATATGAGGTTGATTTCACTTCCGTGGTCTCTCGGAGAGGTGACAAGCGTGTTTAATTTGCAGCCGACCAGGAAATGTGTAGTTTTCAAGGGCTTAAGTTTCCCCGCGTCTGAAAAGACGGAAAATAAATTAGCCTCTGTCGACGTCGGAACTGTAAAGATGTGGTTGTACTCGAGGCAGCTTTTTTCCGAGCACTCGGCGAGTACTGGCTTTGATGGTTCTCTCCATTCTTTCCCAAAAGCCGCCCGACCATAAGTGCCTATTTATTTGGAGTAGGAGAGGAAAGAATGCGCTTCTTTCTCTATCGGGGACACGTTCACCTTGCAGGGGAGGGAGGGAAAGGGACTTAAAGGGTACAGAAAGAAAGAAAGTGAGGAGGGTAGGAGACAGGCTACTGAGAGACGAGGTCGTCCGCCCTGGCACGAGCAGGAGGCCGACGATTCCCAATTAAATGTGCTGGGCCTTAGCGGGTTCCGCAAGCTCCAGGAAAGCCCTCAGGGCTGGCAGGGGTGACCACGCAGGGAAGAAAATGCCCTCGGTTTCAAAGAACATGCACACTCGTAGCGGTTGCCGGGCATCATAAGATCCGGTTTAACAGGGTGAGGTTGATATGAATGTTCGCATTCATTGGCTTTCATAAGCTCTTACAAATAAAAAAAGATTTGATACCCTTGTAAAGAACTTCTCTTTTGTTTATAGGTCTCTTTTTTTCCTTATGTCGTGAGTTTTAGATAAGGCGAAGCGCGGGAAATGACTAACTTGCGTTTGTACCGCTTGCCTCCGCTCTTTCTCACCCCTCGCTTAGCGATATCAAAAGTTGGATCGCGCTCAGTCGGCGTGTCAACTACGGGAAAGATAAAGACGGCAAGTTTTGGCGGGCAGAGAACGGAAACCGCAGTGAGCTACGCCGAACAAGTTCACCGTCGAAGATGGCTTAATCGGGCAATACGTGTTTTTTTCGCGGCTCTGCGGTGTGCTAACCCGGGGATGTCTAGTTCCGCGAAGCTTGTTCAACGTTTCCTAAAGGCAACGTTTGAGCACAGCAATTTGGACCCATTATTTGAACAGGTCTTGATTTTGCATGAGTACATCAGTTTTCGGCAAGCCTGACTGGACTCACGGAAGTGCACTGTCGATTGACTAATTGGTGAAGAAGGCAGCCAAGCTCCTGTCGGGGAAATGCGTTTATTGAAAGACTTCAATTTGAGTTGGGTCGGCTACATAGTTTTAGTTTCTTTTACTTTCGGCGTGTAGTTCAAATTATGTAAAGTAATGATAGGCTGCGTCCTGCTCATGAAGTTATTGTAGCTGCGGTTTCGAAATTTGTGAGTCTTCACTTCTGATAGTGTCACTCGACTACACGTGATGAACTAAATGCTTCTAAACATTGTTACAGAGAATGTCGATGGAGCCAAACTTTAAGTGAACTTTTCTTCGGCAAGGTAACGCTGTTGCCCTGACGAAGACAAATCAACTTGCCGAAACAATATTTCCGACAACATTCTTTTTTGAAAAAAAAAACTTTTGATAGATTCAAGCTTCTCTGTGCCTCCGAACTTCAGCCTCGCGTGGTATTTAAGTCTTGTAATAAAACTATGCACGCCGTCATAACAAACGTGGTCGAGTCAAATATGGCGTGTCCTACACTCGCAATTGTGGATAATTTTCGCATTGGTTCGAATACTCCGGCTTCAACGTTTGCTCATTATGTTCATATGTCGATTGTAAATCAAAGCTGTGTTTATATATCGACATTTTCACACCAAATGTATGTATCTGTTTTCTTCACATACGAAACATGCAATAAAAAAGTGCTTTTCATCGGTTTCGATCGAGTTTCGTCGTACTGAGACATCAGTCAGCTTAATTTTTGCCTCTTCGGAAAACACGGACAAAACTTAAAAAAAAAGATTAACAAAATTTTATGGCCACATTGTCCAAGCGGCCAGCGGACCTGAAAGACGGCATGAGCGCATTCCGCTTGGACGCGAAGTGGGAAAGGAGGGCTTCAGCGGCAACCCTTCTCCTCTCGAATTTTCATTCTTTCCCTCTATTTAGGGACCTCATCAATGAAGTCATGAAAACAAGTTTTTGTTCGTTATTTATTTCTGGTACGATGCCCGACAACCGCCAGTAGTAAAAGCGGTGCTGCCACTGCCGAGAGCGAATACATGGGAAGTATATTTCCGCCCCCCTGACTCGGTGGTACGGTGAATTCGTGGCGTCCATGGCTTGTCGAAAGGTGGCTTGCTTTTTTGCAGTTGTTTCATGGCGCTTTCAATGTATTCTGGTGAAGTAATTCGTGGTTTCGGCTCCAGAAAGTGTAATTGATTACTCGTGCCCTATTTCGTTACTGACTCTAATTGCCGTTCATTAGCTAGATTGCACACTCTCTCTGCTCACGCCTGAAGTACGTCCACTGCCACCATATCAAACGTTCCTTGATCACTCGTTGCGTGAGCAATCTAGCAGTGCTTGTCTACCGGCTATAACTCGTTATTTTGCTTGGCCATAGATGACGCGAAAAGCGAACGTGCTTTATTCACTTGCCGTTTGATGGGGCTGTAGGCAGCCACCGCAGAACGCAGGCCACGCGTCCGCGTGTTCCCTTTCATAAAGAAGGACAGTGTACACTTCGAGCGAGTGCACTTCGCCGCGAGTGTCATTTCCGCCCTGTCACATGAGAAAGTTTTGCGTCGCTCGCTACAAAGTACACTCGCCGGCAAGTGTGTTCTCCACGAGCTAACTTCGCTGCGACGAAGTGTGTAGCCTCGGTACCAATGGCTTGCACAGAAATACGCTGTTGCCTAAAGCGGCACTACTTTTTAAATAATTGTTTTTAAACCTCGCTGTTTTCTCTCTCGGGCAGTTTGCGGCCACGTTCGCTTGGGGTATGCGGCAGCAGATACCGATAGAGTTACTGTACATATACAGAAACTCTAGATACCATTGATTGATTTATATGTTGGGTTTAACGTCCCAAAACTACCATGTGATTATGAGAGACCCCGTAGTGGAGGACTCCAGAAATTTCTACCACCTGGGTTTCTTTAACTTGCACCCAAATCTGAGCACATGGGCCTATAACATCTCCACTCCCATCGGAAATGCAGCCGCCGCGGCTGGGATTCAATCCCACAACCTGCGGGTCAGCAGCCGAGTAACTTAGCCACTAGACCACCGCGGCGGGGCTGTTGCCTAAAGTGGCACTACTTGTAAACCATTGTTTTTAAATCTCGCTGTTTTCTCCCTCGGGCAGTTTGCGGCCACGTCCGCATGGAGGATGCAACAGCAAATAACGTTAGAGTTACTGCATATATACAGTAACTCTAGGTACCGTTGATTGATTGATTGGTATGTTGGGTTTAACGTCCCAAAACCACCATATGGTTATGCGAAAAGGTCGTAGTGGAGGACTCCGGAAATTTCTACCACCTGGGGTTCTTTAACTTGCGCCCAAATCTGAGCACACGGGCCTACAACATTTTCCACCTCCATTGAAAATGCAGCCGCCGTGGCTGGGATTCGATCCCGCGACTTGCGGGTCAGCAGCCGAGTACCTTAGCTACTAGGCCACCGCGGCGAGGCACTCTAGATACTGTGCGATGGCAGCGTCCCTCGCGTTATTTACTTCCTAGCATGCTTGTACACTGTCGTCCTATATGAAAGGGACACACGAGCGCGTGGCCTGTGCTCTGCGGCGGCTGCCTACAGCACCAGCAACCGACAGCAAAAGAAAATGGGTTCGTTTGAGCGTATCTGTTGCAAAAAATGATAATAATAACGAGTCATGACGGGTAGACAAGCACTGCTAGAATGCACTCCTTCTCTGCTCACTCCTCCTGTAGTCCACTGCCAAGATATTAAACGTTGTGCGCGACCACGGCGCAAACTGCAGTAATCGCCTGATATCGCTCGCCGCGCGAGCGGTGAGGGAACGTAATCTAGCAGCGCTTGTCTTCCGGCCATGACTCGTAATCTTGCTTGGCCATAGATGACGCCACAAGCGAACGTACTTTCTTCGCTTGTCGGTTGATGGTGCTGTAGGCAGCCGCCGCAGAGCGCAGGCAATGCGTTCGCGTGTTCCCTTTCATAAAGTAGGACAGTGTGCATGTGTAGGTGAGTCGTTTTCGAATGCATGGCCTGTACCGCTTGTCTATACTTCCACGAAGACAACGTGGTCTAACGATGAGACGCGGGCGCGAAAATAGACCATTATAGTATACCGGGCTTACCGGGATACCGGGCGTACCGTGATATCGGAATCGAAGTGCGCATGCGCAGATACCTACGTTGCCCGTACCACTTACCGTACGCGCGGTATTTTTCAGATTTAAGGTTACCGTGGTAGCGCAAGTGTACGTAGTGTACGTAAACATGGCGGCGCTCTCGGACGCCCGCTTCGAAGTGATTTTGGCGTAGTTGAAAGATTCACCCTATTTTTTTGCAGCAAACGACAGTTCAAAGTGGCTTCACTTGCCTTCAGTTAGCTTCGATGACCAAGTATTACGGATAAAAAGGCTTAATTATTTAGGTAGCTTCCTATTTTGAACGCGTGCAGGCCTAACTACAAGATTAATGTAAACAAATCGGCAACATAATTTTTTTTCGTGTTAGGTGCGTGCTTCATATTTATTTGTTTTTATTATGAGTAAAATAAACTTGTAACGATGCTTCGCGTGGTGGTATAGGCAAGCATTCTCGTTTTATTTTCTCTTTTGACTGTCTTTAATTATTAACCATCCCAGCTGGGGCACGTAAACCACGTAAACGCTATCCCGCTAAGCTATAAGACGCTGTCCACAAGGAATGTTAGCTGCACGGTAACGCAATTCCCTTAACCTCCGCTATCACGCTAACCAAAAATATATAATTGTCTAATAGCGAATGTATGCTGCGCTAAATATCCGAAAATAGCCATTGTCATCATTTCGAAAGTACGCTTACAATAGAAAGGGGGAAAAATGGGCAGATCCCACGTACCTTTGGAATTTATGTTGTGCGGAGTATGCGGAGGGAAGGTGAGCGTGTCGCATTTTTTTTTTATTGGGGGACACGTCATGAAACGACGCTAAATATATGTAGAAATGTCGCACGCACAGACATATGTTAAACAGTTGCAGATATTTATGTGACCAGATGTTTGCACTTGTGCAACCATGCCAACAGTAACATACGTATTAGCAATACCAGAAGCCGATATGAAGCGCTCATATTCATCAAACCATCCCCACCCAAACGTAAGCGGCTATATAGATAAATAGGTATGCGCTCAGAGTCGCCGAAGTTCGCCAAGAAATGTGTTCACATTGAAAAAGAAAGATCAGAAGTGGTCCCATGGAGGCTGTGGAAAAGGTATGAGGGCGCAATCATTTTGGTCCTGTCGGCTACGGCCGCGTTCCATGAAAGCGGCCGTGCGTCGGCATTGTGTTGGTATAGTCGCTGAACGGCCCCTTGTAATCGGGCAGCCGGGGGCTCCGGGACGGGGGGGGGGGGGGGGGCAGTGAGGGTCGTCGCCTCCACAGGTTAGAAACTAGGGGGGGGGGGCGTACCCCCCCACACTAACAGCTGCTACGACCCCTCCCCCCCTATTCTTGCCTTAGTAAAAACAGAGATATGTATTAATGATTAATGCCCCTTTATATATACATATACTTGCACACAAACGTCACCCCCACACTTCAGATATACCTCCGGAGCCCCTGCGGGCGGCGATGGCCATCTTCGACGGCGTCTGTCTAGCGGAAAGGTGGCATAATGACACTGACAGGCCAGGCATTGTCGTGGTCGTTCGTTCCATTGTAATCAGCATCCCCAAGCTCCTCAACAAAGACATGGCTGCCCCTGCAAGCGATAAAAGCACTCATGTCCATGCCTGTGAACTGGGGGTATAGACGCCATCGACATACTAGAGAGTTTTAGTGCTGGGTACCCAAGCTCTTGGGGCGCTGCGGGCTTGGGGGCGCGCGGCGTTTCGTACTCAACCCATACCCAACCGGAATGCCTTATAGCAGTGCGCACGCAAAGGTGAGCCGCACGAAGGTCACACGCGCTTGCAGTGCCATAGCGTCTTGTCGCGTATTATTTAATCATTTTTACGATTAAAAATGTTAAATTAAACATACAAAGTGACATAAAGTAAACTAATCTCAACAAATAATTCAAAAATATTATGACAGTTATCAACACGAAACAAAAAAGTTTTTTCGTATGCGCGACGCTTGCGACTGAAGCCGGCACCGTCGATGCCAAGCAATCCAGACGGCCGGTCGAAGTCCGACAAGCGCGATGACAGAGCAACGGTGTAACGTGTAACTCTGTGTAACTTTTAGCTTGCACGCATACTTTTTTACGATAACGTGTTACCGGATGCCAGTTTGTGTTTACCGTCTTACCGGAACGCGCCTCTTCCAACGTTTTGAGCTCCTCATAAGTAAACATGTATGCCTTTAAGTTTTCGCAAACCATATGTGGTGTTGCTAGCTGTATTTAAGGGGAGATGCGGGTCGAAAAACGCGAGTTTTTTTTTTCAAAATTACCGATCTTTAATTTTTGCCTGTTTTGATAAGATTAGAACCTCTACTGTTATGAAAAAAAATACTGGTCGAGACTTGACTGGAAATGCTTTAAAATTGCATCTAAAGGGCACAAGGTGCCTGTTAAAAGGTCCAAAGTGTGCAGTCTTCGAGCACCTTGCCGCCGATAATGGGCCGCCGCTCGCCATTGTTGATTGCATTAGCCGAAGAGTCGACCCTCACTCTTCAAGCAACAACAGTTTCTCTCGCTGATGCGGCGCAAGAAATAATAAAAAGAAGCATACTTCTGCGCGTTTTTCGAGCGCCGCGACAGGCTAATCACGTGGTACGGATTGGGGACCCCCATTGGCTGCTGCGCACCTGTATGTGCTGTGAAACCTATTGCGGGGTCCATGTCTTGTTGAGCAGCGCAGCTGAACATTGCTTTTCTCGTGTAATTATCTCCGTTATGAAGGAAAAAAGCATTGCTCGCAAGTGAAAGCCACACAACGGCTTTCACTTGCGACCATTGCATCAAAATCAAACCATCTTGCCATCAATGCCAAACTTGCGATCAATGCATCAAAATAAAAACCAATGCATCAAAAGTAATTCACACCCGTCAGCCGGAAAGTTCGGGATGTGGCAATGGATCACGTCAGCACCAATCTTGCGAGGTTGAAAGAGCTCGCAGTGAGAGAACTTAGCAGGGACGACATTGCCATTATGTACGACGGTATGTGGCACAAACATGGCCGCAAAATGGTGACACTGAACTTACTTTAGATTTTGCAATCATGTCGAACTTCTTCCTAGCTTGCAGTTGGCACAAGGCTCTGCCAGATGGAGCGGAAGTTTGGCAAGCGTTTCATGGCCCTGTCTGTGAGGGCCATGAGGGCCGTATTTTTAGTTTCTATGTTCCAGGCCATTCTAGCTTTAGTAATCTGACTGAAACAATCTAATCGCTATTGGTTCTCACACTTTGGCTTATTTTTACTCGGCGGCTAAAGTATCTATTAGCAGTGCGGATACCGTGAGTTGCTGCGTAGGTGGACCTTACAAGGCGGCCGATACATGCTGTCCGAGATTTCGCGCATTTGTGCCATGCTATTTGTATAGGGGCTAGCCACTCAAGTATTTGCGCTTAAAACTTAAACTTCGGCCAGCCTCGGTTTGCTCGCCGTGAAGGTAACATGATGCGCCAGGGCAGCTTACCTCCACTAGGAGGCAAATAGCGGCAGCGTTGTTTATGACCACGTGGACGCATGGCCCCATCGCACCAGCGATCTTGCGACGCATTTGTTTGGGGTTTCGCGCATGCGCAATACCACCGCCCCAACTTCCTGGGTACGCAAGCCGCTTGGGTACCCAGCCTTAAAACACTCTACTGAGGCGCTTGTATAGAGACGTCTCTGCGCGCAGGCTCCGCCCAGCCCAAAGCTCGCCCCCAACCTTTATGATCCCGGGACACTGTGGCAGCAGCTGCTGCTTCCGAGCGCGTAGTGGGAGTGGAAATGGAAACTGAATGGTACCAAACGTGACGAAAAGGGGAAAAAAAAAAGGCAAGGTTCTGTTTGGCGTTGCATAAGCTGTTGCCATACTTGGCATGTAAGTGTTGCCAGACTGTCACCAAATTTGGCCGAAAATTTTCGCCCCTGTAGTTGTGACTTCTTTGTGAGGGCTTTGTGTCGTCCGCGATGCATTTGGCGAGCGTGCGAGTGACGTTGGCCGTTTTAATTAACGGAAAGCGTTGCAGAAGTCGGGACGCCTTCTCTTGTGTGCGCCGCTGTGCAAATAAGAGATCATGTCTCGATCAGTGTTAGGGATGACGCGTATGAATGCGGGGAAGTGAATTCGTGGGTCGCGTTGCCGAAGCATGAAATATCTCTGTAGCTGTGCGTACCTAGTCGGCTGCGCACACCGACGCGTTTTCTGGGAAAACAGAATAGAGTCCGAACGATGTCTTGTGCTGACACAGCTATATAGGAAGCGTAGCGTCCCCGTCGTCGTGCGTGGTCGACGCGGCACGATCAGCTGTGCAGAGAGCCTATTTCTTAGATATGATCGTCAAACACGATCAGAAAAGGGAAGCACGCCGCCTGCTGCGACTCTGTTCAGTTTCCCCAGATGTGTCGTTGTGCGCATTCGACTAGGTACGCCAAGCTACGGAGATATTTCGGGCTTCGGCGACACGAGTGCCACAAATGTGTTTCCCCTTAAGCGTTCATAAGCGTCGTCCCTAATACTGCGACAGGATCTCTTATTTGCACAGCTCCGCGCACAGCAAGAGAACGCGCCCCGTATACTCTGCAACACGTGGTTCATTCCGTTAATTGAAACGGCCAACGTCGCACACGCACACGCGAAATGCACGGCAGGCGACATGCACCATGGACGACATGAAGCCCTCACGGAGAAGTCACAACTACAGGGGCAAGCTTCTCTGCCAAATCTGGCGGCAGTCTGGCAACAACCACCCTAATGTCTGGCAACTGAGATGCAATGCCCAAGAGAACCTTGCAAAAAAAAAACGATTATTCTGAACAACTCAGATAGCGACAGGACGTTAGTTCTTAAAAAAAGTCCCCCAGTCACTCCGAGTTTGAATACGAAAAGTGATTTGTAACCGACAGGCTCTATCTGCTCCTCGCCGCTCATATCTTCATAGAACACGCGGATAACGCGAGCGCGAATCGTTCAGCGTATCAGATATTGCTATTTTCTGCTGCAGTCTGTTATCTCCACCTGTGCAGCCGAATGCGCATAACACGAAGTGAAATCAGCCTACTTGCGTATAGCACATAGTCAGGTGAGTCGATGCAGAAGCTCGTGCGACTGCATTAAAAAGCACGGTTAATGGCAACTCGCAACTTGTCCCATATGGACCAATCGAGAGCTCACTTCATCAGTACGTAACATGAACACGAGATCGCGTCACGAATCGTGCTAGAAAAAACGGGAGGCGCAATAACGCGCTGGTTCTTTGTAATTTAAGAAGATTTTTTTAAGGGCTCTTTGATGCTCTTGTTGGCGCCATGTTGAGAACAACCATTGTGAGCAGAGATACTAGTTTTCAGACGAAGGTATGAGTAGTTCTTGCGACTATTCACTGCGCTTGCGCGAGAAATGGAGCCGCACGGCGATTGCATAGAACACTCACCGGCACCGAAGCGAGCACTTCATGAGCCTTGCCAGAAGCGTAGAAACATGGAAGATGAGCTGCTCTCCGTCACTGCGGCGCTACTTGGTGTGACGCGCACGGTGACGGACGCGGGTGGCTTCTGTCAACTGGTTCGACACCTGACAGACTGCAACAAAGTACTGTGTCACGCCTGCCTTCAGCTCAGAGAAGATAGTCGCGACGATCCCGGATCCTTGAGCGTGGTGACAGTGCAAGGCATCTTCTGCATGTACGCTTGCTGCGTCCGCAACACAAAACAGGCGCTGGTTCTCGCCAAGGAACTGCTCACGTCGCACCGATGCATCGTCTCGGTCGAAGCGATTTACGACGTACTGAACTCATCCGAGCTCACAGAGCCCCTCGCTTCTTCGCCGCACCTCAAAAGGCTGTCCGTCGCTGACATCGAGGAGGACAGACGAGAACTCATTGAAGCATTCTTGGGCGACAAACGAGGCGCTGCTGAACAATTAGCAAGACGCTGCCGAACAACAAGACGCTGGCGACGAACAACGAGAAAAATTACAGCCGTCCCTGCAGGATCACGCCTCAAGCACGGATATTCCTATTCGTTTGCTGGAAAAAGACCATGCCACCCTCGTTTCCCTGAACCTGTCGTCCCTGCGCATGAATCCTTCGATGGCGAAGAGTTTAGTCGACGCGCTTATTAGGAACAACAGTGTTGCTGAACTTGCCGTGGGAGCCGAAATCTTCACTTCTGGTCCCGCCGAAGAGACATCGATGTGGTTCGCTCAGTACCTGGTGAAGAAAAATGCTACGCTCCAGAAGCTCATGCTGAATGATGCCGGCTTCGTGCTCGTATCGGCCGAGTCGCAAGCGCTAGCTCAAGCTATCAGCGCAGTGACTACGTTGAAAGACCTGACCTTGCTGTTCCAAGCCACAAGCCCCGACTGCAGCCTGCTCTTTACAACAGTAGCAGGGAGCCGGTGCATAAGCGTTCTGAGATTTCTGATCGCCGCCGGCGATGACGACGTCATCGATCCTCAACCCTGCAAAGAAGTCCGAGACGTTCCCTAAGTATCTGCTTTCAAGGAAAACGGCTCGCTTGAGGAGCTAGTTCTTAACGCGTCGTGGGCCACCAGCAGGGAGTGTTGCATGTTACTTGAAGCTCTGGGGAACAAACCTGGTCTTCAGAGCCTAAGCTTGCGTAATTTTCCAAATGATGGCGGCGTGCAGGAAGCCTGTCTCACCATAGAGAAACACGGTCTTGAGCGAAAAGCCCGCGTTGAAAATTATTGTATTGTACCCGAAGATTCCGAGACGTTTGCCTGTTGTCGGCAAGTGACTGATATCATGGTCAGTTCATTCTACATCGATGAAGCGGCCGGACTGAAGAACGTGTTCAGCGTAATTGCTGCTTGCGACCACGTCACATCCGTTCGACTATACCTGGAATTCTATGACGAGCAAGCTTACGCCTCTTTGGCTGCTTACGTCAGAGGAGCGTCCTCTTTGAAAGAGATCAATCTCGCAATAGAAATAGCCTACCTCGACGGCCAGAAAGACGCCGTGGAAGCGGACGACGAGCGCCAGCGTTCGCTATCCAACTTGTGCAAGGCACTGTCTTCTAACGCTGGAATCTCCGTTATTAATCTTACCTCCACGATCGAAATAGGCAACCACGATTTCCAAGAGCTAGCGGACGCCGCCCTGAACAACCGCCATCTACACGAACTCTCCGTCAACTGCATGAGCGAGAGTTACGTCCCTGTTTTCCTCGATCGTCCCCTGTCGCGACTGGCGCAGTACTACAACCTACTTCTACTGCGGGTTCAGACCTGCGATGCGCGCGACAAGCTTCGCGACGTGCAGGACATAGTGCGTCGTAACTGCAGCCTCGTCGAGCGTGCCACCAGGTTCGTGATGGGCGAGCACGTTCCTTACTGCGCGCACGCCTTTCAGGTCGTCTCGGAGGAGCCGGCGCTCGTCTTCAACGTTCGACGCAGATCGAGTGCTGCTGGTGGTGCAGATGCCGCCGCGAAAGTACGCGGCGCCCAGCGGTTTCTGCGAGTCGCCGACGTGCACGAACACGAGACGGGACGGCGTTGGCAAGGAGCGTACGGAATGCGACGACGTTCAGCAGGGCGAGGGTCCGCATTTGCACCGTATTACCTGTACGACTACTGGATGCACTTACATGAGCACGTCAAGGTAACGGATGTGCTGGAACTATAGAACTCCCTTTACAAAAAGAAGTCGCGCTGTAGTCACAGTCTTCGTTTAGGCACTGTGTACAACCTTTAATTATCCACACCAACAAAAAAAAAAGACAGTTCCAACCAGCAGTCGCGCCTGCAAAGGATGGGACGAGTCTTTACACTAACACGGGAGTCACTCAGCCCATGCATGGAAGGTTTACTGTAAATTCAGGCACGCCTTGTGATCTTGTGCATACTGCATCCTTTTAGTGCACCTCCAAGATTACAACAGCCGATGTTGTTTTCTAGCTTCGCCAAACACAATTGCGTTCAGCTGCCATAGCTGTTGCATTTTCTTATCTCTGGGACGATCGCGAAATAAAGCTCGCGCGAAAAGAACTGTTTTTTTTTGTTCTTTTTTATACTGTATGACATATTTGACTGTCAGTCAAAGCTTTGATATATGGCATGACGCGCACCGTCTATAGACGGAGGCACTTGCTGTTAACGTGTCACCGTTTTAGCATCTTACGCGTATCGTTTACTGACGATGCAGCACAGACGTCACTTTTACGGAAAGCGAAGTTTATATGCTTAGCGTTCGTAGGCGTATCCGTGCGGAAACGAGCAGGACTGGATTACAGTTTTATTCACGGAATTGCATATTCCAGCGTTTGTGATCTGCAATAAAATCAACTGTAAAAAAAAAGAAACGACATGGTCTTCTTTGATCTGCGCAAAATGTCTTATACAGTTTTCAGTGTAAATACGTTTCACTGTGTTGTTGTGATGCAGGTTATGAATCGCCTAGCTGTGACGCATACCTGCATACCGTATGCCATTGTAGGCGTCAAACGTGAGTGTGGGAAAGTGTTTCATCCCTTACGCGTCAGGCATACCATATGTTATTGAATGCGAGGCATTTCTTAGCAAGCCAAACGTATTTGTGCGTTTCTTTTCTATCTATCTATCTATCTATCTATCTATCTATCTATCTATCTATCTATCTATCTATCTATCTATCTATCTATCTATCTATCTATCTATCTATCTATCTATCTATCTATCTATCTATCTATCTATCTATCTATCTATCTATCTATCTATCTATCTATCTATCTATCTATCTATCTATCTATCTATCTATCTATCTATCTATCTGTCTGTCTGTCTGTCTGTCTATCTATCTATCTATCTAATTATCTATCTATCTATCTATCTATCTATCTATCTATCTATCTATCTATCTATCTATCTATCTATCTATCTATCTTTCCGTCTATCTATCTATCTATCTATCTATCTATATGCGATATTAAGTGCTCACGAAGTCCGCGAATACCAGGCCGGCACCAATTGCAAATATTGTTTGTGATGTTGTTGCTAAGCTGATGAATAGTGTCACTACTCGAATACAGAAAATACGAAAAGAAAGTCCAGTACACAGCTTCTTCTGGAACTGAGATAGAGAGGCGTTGCATTAAGAAACAGGGGACTAAATCAATCTATCTATTTTATCTGCCTGCCTGCCTGCCTGCCTGCCCGCCCACCTGCCCGCCTGCCTACCTGTCTGCCTGCCTGTTCCTACTCACAATGCGAAAGAAATGCTGGAATGTATGGCTACATTTCATGGTCTTTTCATTTATACTAGGACCTACTCGCACCTAAGTTCTGGCAAGTTGTTGGTTCCTTCAAAAGATGGAACGTGTAGGCACTCCCGTTTTTATTAATGAGACAAGAAATTGCGTACCTATCTACTGCTGAATCATGTTAGCCATTGGCATCACGTGCCCAAAGCGTCTCGCAACTGTGTCCATTTGTATCTTTTTCTTCTTTTTCGAGTTATCGATTATATTGACGAGGGCTGATGTGTGGATATATGCATTTATACACGTTTTTCGCCGCAATTAACTTCAGCTGCCAATCGGCGCTACGTGTGGTTGTGTATATACCTTTATAGCCCTGGTCTTTCGCACTGTTTTCTTAAAATGTGTTCGATCAACTAGCCGACAAGTTGATCCAGCAATAAATTGACGCAGGGACAAATCAGTGCCGCCTTCTTTATTTCCTCGACAGTCTATACCCACCAGCGGATAGCGTCGATCCAAGCCAGAACTGAGGCAAGCGGCGGGATCTTCAGTCCTCGTCTCGTTCAGCGCTCTCGTCCACGATGTCGTCCAGCGTGAGGTAGCGCCTGATGGCGATCCAGCAGTGCTCATTGAGGTCGTCCAGTTGTGCACGTCCGTCGTCCCGGTCGTGGCACGTGACCCGGACGTTGACGACTCCTGCGATGCGCATGAAGTCGTGCATGGCCTCGAGCGCCCTGACTTGCGGTCGGAGTTTAGCCGCGAGTTCATCCACGCTGACGTCCTCGACTTCGGCCAGTTCCTGCAGCAGGGCACGGTGCCGGTACACCCGCTCCAGGGACGACGCGATGATCCTGCCGACGAGGCGAGACGCGTCAGGAAAGTCTAAAGTCTGACAGTGATCGTTTAACAATTTTCAGAGAGAAGGATGCGTGAAGAAAATTCAGCAGATACCATGTACAATGAGAATCGTTACGCGAGCCACGTACGCGGAGGGAAGGCGAGTATTTTCTTATTGAGCAAAACGTTGCGGAATGACGATAAAGATGTGTACAAATGTGGCACGGACAGCCATGTGTTGAACAGTCGTAAACCAGAAGCGGAAAATTGATATGTTGGGCTTATGCTTTCGAGGATGGTGGCCTTGGCTAGGTACGACCCTGATCCCTGGCTTGGAATGTCTGCACTGGCGTAGCCAGGTGGGGGTGGGGAGGGGGGTCTTTTTATTATTTGAATATTTTCATTTCTACATTTCTCTATATACACGCCCACATACAACTGTCGGCACACTCCTGAGAGATGATTGACACCCCCCCTCCAAAAAAATAATAAGTTGATGGCAACACCCAATCCGGTTAGAAATTTTCGAGGGAAGTGGGTGAAGGGGTGTCAACTGTACTCCATGCATGTTTGTTCGTGTTGCTGTATGTGTGCGTGCGCATATAGATATGCAAAATTGAAAATTTCCCAAAGGGGTTGGGAGGTGTTAAAACAACGTCGACCACCCACCTCCCCTTGCGATACGCCACTGCCACTGCCCTTGATGCCTGGCAGTCGCAGTCACACGTCGGCGTCCCGTGCTCTATTCTGGACTTTTTGGTTTACCGTTACCAATTGAATATTGCCCGGATAACATTACCGAATTCTACATAGTTAACTTTGCCGAAATAATTGGGCCAGGAAAACCACACGGGTCATTAATAGTTGTATTCTACTGCAAAGTATCAATAATGACATTAAAAGACATGAACTAAAGTGGACCACAAATCGTGCTTTTCCGTCGGTGGAATCGCCTACCGAAACATTCGAATACATTTTTTACTGCTACACTGCATTTCTTCCAATTGATTGCCCCTTGTTAATTTGGTGGTGTCTAACAAGACAGTAAGCCCTTCAAAAAAAAAAAATCCATGAGGTAGACTTGTGCTCCGTCACCCCGCCGGTGCGGATCTCGGAGGTCGCATAGAAATAACCGCGGGGTAGAGATCCGCTCCACCAGGAGGAGAACCCTGCACACACCTATGGTTATCTTACTAAACATTCTGCTAAAATTTAGAAATTAGTTGTTGGGTTGTTGCAGAGACAAAGCTGAAATACTTCTATAGTATATATAGTCTACCGAAAATAAATAACGCGTCTCTCATCATATACAAGTTTCAAATGAGAATTTTTCGCAAGGCTATCTGTAAGTATGTACAGGAAACAGCCAACGGCCCCCATTGTACATCAGCAGTGTTAAGGTAAGGTTAGGGTTCATTTTACAAAGAAAGTAATTGCTTCATTTTACAAGTAATTAATTCATTTTCACGAACGCTTCATTTTACAAAAAGTTATTGACGCATGCATCTTTCCACCTGTTTGGGAAGAAAAGGCCAAGTTTTCATCTAGGCTGCGATCATATTGGTTCCCAATTTCGTGTTGAATCGGCACAAACGACCACGGTGCAGGAAAAAATTCTGCCTCAAATATGGGAGCAGAGCGTCCCGCTTTTCGTCGTTTAAACAACAAAACGAACACCAATAATAGGAATGAACCTGTGTGTCACAAACGACTCCAATTTTCGGAGCATCCGCGGGCCCCATCTTCCAAGGAAGGGCGCTTTTGTGTTGGGAGACGACATCCGGCGACTATAACGACCCAGCGTGGCGCCGGCTCGTCTTCCCTGCCCCTGACCGGAAGGGGAACCGGTGGTCTCAACAAGGAGAATTACTCCCAGATGAGATGGGAGCACGTGGACGCCCCTGAAGAGGTTTGAACTGCATCGGAAGAGCAGTTGACGTACAACCAGCAACAAGTGCGGTCGTCGGTGTCGCGAGTCTCGCGTAGGCGGCGAGCACGGAGTGACCCGCGCAACGTATTGAGACGGCTGCAATTCCGGGCACCCTCGTCGTCTACCAAGCCGGCGAGACCTTCAGCGGCACCCGTCAACTCCCCTACGTGCACCAAGAGCTGGCCTGGTCCGTATGGAACTTTTATTGTGACTTTTTTTTAAACTGCTAAATTGTTTTAACCAGCTTTTTTTTTTTAAATCTGTGTAGTTGTGTGCGCTGCGACGCACATAGAAACTCAAAAGCGCTACCCTGATCCTTCTGTAATTATTTTCTTGTATCCCTCTCCTTTGATTTCCATCTTGTTGTTATTTTGTTAATGTTCCGCATATTTGTCTTTAGCCTGTATCTTTTGTAGTGTTTTTAGCACATTTTGTTATATAGCTGTTGTTACTATCGCGCGTATGTTTCCTCCCTTGTTATTTTTGTAATCCCCTGCCTTTGCCCCTGTTTTAATTAAATGCTTGTTTATGTGTAATCAAACTCTGTGTCTGCTCTATGAGTGCGTCGGTCAGGCCCACACATCACCACACGTGCAACCCCGCACGGGTCGACCAACCCGCAAATAAATTCGAAATGTGCCACTTCGAGGCCTTTCAGGCGTCGCAGGTCGAAGCGTAAAGTGGAAGCCTGCGAGTCTGCCGCACGTCGATGTTAGATCGGCGGGGCCTCACCCGAAGTGCGTGACACTGTGGCACACACGTTAATCACTTCGACCTGGGGGTTCCGCGATTAAATAGTGCTGTATCCACGGTCCTCCGTCGTCTTGGACTTACCTGTCGCACTCCGCTCCAGCGAGAAACTGCGAAGCGCTGGCCACCAAACCGAAGTTTCTTCGAGTCGTGTCCCAGACAGCGAACGAGTCCCTGTTCATGTAGTCTGGAAGCTGGACGCTAAGCAGACTGTAGTTGTTGTATATGCCTTGAGACAAGCGACTCAAAAACTCCGTACCGTGCCACCAACATCGGACGGAAACTCCGAAGCTTCGTATATTCTCGCTGCATTTCACAACGTCGGCCAAGAGCTCCGAGTCGACCTTGACAAAGGAGGTCACCCTCACGCACAGCTCCGACAGGCTCCTGTTTCTCGAGAAGGACTCAAAGACCTCCATCCAAGTCAGGTCGGACTCGTTGTTCGGGTGCTCGAAAGACAGGGATATCAGCCGCAACTTCTTGAGCGCGGTCGTGGTTCCGACGTAGTCGGAAAGCGCGGACGTCACGCTGCGCTTGCAAGTGGTGGGGTCGACGTGCACCGTCAACGATGGCACGTGGTTCAGCGAGCAAAGCTGGTGCAGAAGCTTTCGAAGCGACGGGGCTTTGGCGACGCCGTGGGCATCCGAGACGAGCACGTCGCGGAAACACTTGCTCTTGACAAGGTGGAAAGCGTACTGGTAGCATGAGGCACCCAAGAAAGGTCCGAAGACGACCTTGTCTTCGGCGCCACTCTCTCGAAGGGCGTCGCAGACTTCCCGCAAGTAGACGGCGTCCTCCGTTTCTCCGACCACGAGCACCTTGCGTAGATGGCGTTTCCTCGAAAGCGCTTGGAAGAACTGAGCCCACTGAGGCGACGACCAAATGTAGAAGGGCAGCGTGATTTCCTGGAGCGTCTCGTTCCCGACCAGAGCCGTCAACCAGGTGTGCAAGTAGAGGGCGCCCATGTCATAATGAGGAGGGCAAGGAATGACGTGAACGCTGCGCAGCGTCGCGTTTCTCAGGAGAACATCGCCCACGGCTTCGACGTACTCATCCTGCTGCATCAGCGCTGTCCTGAACTCTATCCTGGCGATGGTTTTGTTTTCCGAGACTCCTCGCAGTACCACCCGCATGCCGTCGCTGTACACGTCGTCCCGTCCAGCGAAGGTCACATTCGTCAAAGCAGTGTGACTTTTCAGGTATACGGCGAATGCGGCGCAGCATTCTTGCGATGCGAGGGCGACGATTCCAAAGTTGAACGAAAGTTCGCCCAGGGACGGACACGTCGCGAGTGCAGTCAAGAAAGCCTCGGCCTGCTCGCGCGTCATACGCAAGTCGGGAACGCGGATCGACTCTAGAGACCTGGTCTTCAGAAGCGCCGTCAGTGTTTCCAAAAACAGTGGTCGGCACTCCGCGTCGCTGTCGCATTCGAAGTGTCTCAAGTTCTGCAAAGTCGGGATGACCGCGCAGAAGTTCCGATGAGGACCATGCTTCTGCTTGTAGGTGTCTTGCAGCTTCAGCGTTTCCACGGACACGTTGTCGCAGAGGGCGTCGCACAGAAGCTGCTCGTACAGGTTGAGCCTTCCCATGGCGATGTCGAAGTGCGTCACGCAGCGATGCGTCTTGATGAGGTGGTGGAGCAGGCTAGCTGCCTGGTGCAGCATGTACAGCGAGTGGTCCACGATGTAAGGGTTGTCCACGCTCATCAACGTCATACCGGTACGCGTCCGCGGGCTCTGCCTCAGTTCCATCTTGGTCTGCGAAAGCACCTCGTTCCACAGCGACAGCTGCCGAACGATGTGGCACGCCCGCTGCTCGGTCGCGGAGCAAGGAGAGGCGTAGTCGATCGTTCCACCCGAAAAGAAGCCCGTGATTTCGTTCAGGTCCGTCAAGCAAACGCCGCACTCTTTAGACGAGTCTTTCAGACTAGCCTTCGTCGAGAGCACCGTTTTGTTATCACCGCACGCCATTAGACCTGGAAGGGCAATTAAGGTCAGGAATTCAGAAGAGTGAGGCCTTATGATACTAATACATTCGAACACAGGGTGTCGCTTTGCAACGTGCTGAGCAAGGTAAGATAAACAATGCTCCCCCTCTCCCCACCTCCTAAATAAATGAGGCTATGTAGGAGGAGGACAGGCCGGCGCAGTTAGGTATACTGAGCGAAATGTACAGGCAACGAAATCTAACGAAGATGAAAGCGTAATGCTGCAAGAGAGAGACCCAGATCCAGCGCCAAGAGCACGGGCATCTGGAGGAATTGATAATCAAGAAGCAATTAAAGAAGGTGGACAAAACGCTAGAGGTTCTGACAACACCAATGAACAAAATATAAAGGAAAGCAGGAGCCCAAAACTTCGCACCGACGATACGCGTCAACAAAAAATATCACAGCATATCCACGGAGTGAATGATGATGAGTGGGGCGAAGCGCCCATCCGTCCATGCATATCTCTATCCGTCGTTCGTCGATCTGTCTGTCTGTCCGCACCTGCTGAGTTAGTCATTCAATTAGGCGGTCGTGAACCACGACGAGCTGAGACAGGCCCGCGACTTTAGAAGCTTCGCCCCTAAAATTACACCATTTCCTGCTAAAGGGGACCATGAGGTGATGCGAAGCACCACGGGGAGTCCACACCGCGTTTGCACACCGCGCGGCTCTTACACAGCCACTTGCGCAGTCTCGAACGCGTTGGCACAGCGGCTACGAAGCGTTGGTTCATCGCAGGTTTGCAGAACCTCGTTCCCCAACGTCATCATGTGATTGCTTAGAAATTGTAAGGGGGAGAGGCCACAGCGTCTTGCACCCTGAACCAACGCCTCCTAGAAAAACTATGCCTAGAGCGTCGCTCTCTTTTCAATTGGGAGCCTCCTGCCAGCACGCAATCTCGGAGGCCATGCCTTATGTTGCGACCGGCCGCCGCGTGAGACCGCTCAGTCACGTGACACAACCGTACCGCTCTGTCACGTGACATAACAGCTGCTTGGAGGCAACTGCGAGAGCATTCGCAGGGAACGAGCGTCTCCGTACCAAATGAGGGGGGGGGGGGTAAAATCAGAGGGTAAGGCAGCTCGTTCGCGGCCCACGTTCCAGGCATAATTTCTCGAGGAGGCGTTGGTTACCCACTTCTGCACTGCATACGTAGCGTCGGTAACGGCGTTGCTTACGTAAGAACGCTGCGTTTCGCATAGTGCATGTGTAAAACTTCTTTGCGCACTCTACGAAACGCAGCGATCTTACACACTCAACGCCGTCACGGATGCTACGTGTGAAGCATGGTTCTTGTACTGTGGTGCGCAACAATAAAATTGTGCACCCACGTTTCACAAAAGGCTGACTTGATCAATAGCACCTCGGCACTGTGAAAATGCGCCAAGGGTTTCTTGGGTTGCACGAAGAAAATTCTTCGGGAAGACATCATCATTGCGGAAAAGCTCGCTCGCCTGGACGCGGCCTAGTAGTTTAGTCAGGCAGGTCATTGACGCAGGTTATTCATTATCGCCTAATAAATGCAGTATGCAATATAAAGTGGCTATCCGTACAACCAGTGCATGAAATGCCATAACTAAAGTTAGGGAAATCACAGGGGTCAGACACAGGCACCGTTAGATCGCGTAGCATCACGCAAGTATATATGTAATCCTGCTGAACACATCCTCACTATATAGCGCCTTTATTATCGCATTTTGACTCTACCGGGAATAGATCTGCGGCTGCCGCTTACCGAAAATGGGAGCGCTGCTTCGCATTGATTGTGGTCGTCGTCGATTCGAATTCCAGACTGCTGCGATTTCTTCTTCTCCTTCTACTATGATGCGTTTTGTGCTGAGCGCGGGCGTCGAAATGGCACCGCGAAAGCCGCCTGCCTCTGCCAGCCGCTTGGAGCGCTGCGCTACGAAACCACACGGAGACGCGCGCACACGAAGGCTCCCTAAAACCACCCTTATTATTCATGATGTACCTACAAGGATTAGAGGCCAAATTAGAGGGAAGTGGGCTGTGCTTCAACCTCTCTTTCGTCAAACAAGGAAAACTCATTGAACAGGCACTACCAACATTGATGTACGCAGATGATATAGTGCTAATGGCCGACAACAAGGAAGATTTGCAAAGATTGGTGGACATCTGCGGTAATGAGGGAGATAGGTTAGATATTAGATTCAGTAAGGAAAAATCAGTAGTCATGATTTTTAATGATAACAAAGGCAGTGAGCTTACAATACAGGAGGTCACGCTAGAGATAACAGTTAAATACAAATATCTGGGCGTATGGATAAGCAATGGGACCGAGTACCTAAGGGAACACGAAATATACGTGACGACTAAAGGTAACAGGAATGCGGCTGTGATGATAAATAGGGCACTGTGGAATTACAATAGGTATGATGTTGTGAGAGGAATATGGCAAGGGGTCATTGTTCCTGGGCTGACGTTCGGCAATGCGGTGTTGTGCATGAGATCAGAAGTTCAAGCAAGATTAGAAATTAAGCAACGTGGGATAGGTAGGTTTGCTTTAGGAGCTCACGGGAATACACCAAATCAGGGAGTACAAGGTGATATGGGATGGACATCATTCAAGGGCAGGGAATCTAGCAGCAAGATGAAATTTGAGAAGCGATTGAGAGAAATAGGGGAGGAGCGTTGGGCTAGGGAGGTGTTCAGCTACTTGTACATGAGGAATGTCGATACAAAATGAAGGAAGCAAACCAGGAAAATTATGGGTAAATACTTAGAAAACAGCAAGGGGCCAAACCAAAAAGAAGTATCGGTCAAGAAGAAGGTGAATAACGGCAATGGATGGGAGCTTGCTCAAAGAGGCCAATCATATCAATGGCAATATTTTCTTAAGGCTTGTCAGGAAAAGTTCCTGGCTGCATAGGGGCTGCAGTAGGCCATGCAGATTTGTCACATGACTGGCAAACGAGACATGTTTTAACCAGTTCTTTTACATGGTCATCAATTCGAGGCCACCCAGTACATCTCTCGCAGTCTATTTTTCGTACGACTGATCCCCGGATGCGATTCATGTGCGACTTCCATCAAACGACGAGTAAGGCTACTTCTTGGAACTGCGATCCTTTCACCACGGTGAAGCAAGTTGTGCACAATGGATAGTTCGGCACCCACATGGAAATATGTCATTAGCACCGTTTTTAGAGACTTTTTTTTTCAGGCCAAGATGAGGAAACGAAGTCTATGACTTTTGTGATTATCTTGTCAGATGCACTCGCTGCTTGTAATTCTGCCAGGGTTAACACTTTAGAAAGCGGGCAAACAAATTGATCGTCAGTGACCCAGCCATCCCATCCTCGTCGCCAGTATATTGTATTTAGAACATACAGAAACGATGCATCCGATGCCTTGACATCAAAGTTACGCGCACTGTGAACCAGTGTGTCAGCTACGCAACGATCTGAAACTGAAAGCAGCACGGCGAGCTTACTCGATTTGCGCGCGTCAGAAGGAACATCGAGCGTATCATTGTGCGCAAGTGTCGAAATCACACCATACCGCGGAAGTTGCGATCAAATCAAGTAAATGAATCGTACACGAAAGAAAAATTAGGGGAGGGTACTACGACAGACGACTTGAATCGCCTCGAGCTCCCCCACCAAACACACACAGTTTAATGGCACGCTCGCCATAACAGAGAACAAGCGATTGCCAGATCCTTCGAGTGACACGTAAAATAACTTGCCTGAACGTCGACTTTGAGAAAGGCACGATCACTTTTGGAGTGAACATGCGGACGGAGCTTCAGAGAAACGTTTCGTTTCGCCTCGTCCCAAGTCGACGATCCGACGCCACACGTGAAACGCGCCGGCTGTTGTTGTGCACAGTGTTGACGGAACAAGTTCGGGAAACGTTCGTAAACGAAGTAATTGCGATTACCCCAAAAAAAAAAAGGATCTCAAAGGCCATACTTCATCACTGAAAAAGAAGATGGTACTGAATCCACTGAAAAAGAAGATGGTACAACCGTGTTATATAATGTAGTATTTAAAGAGAATATTTACAGTTGCTACAAGCAACCCCCCTTCGCGATCCAAAACTAAGCGCGTTATACGTAGCGGCCCCGCTTAGAAACATCGCCAGGGAACAAACAGGGGCCAATTTTGAAACGCAATATGTCACTACGCTCTGTTCTGTGGTTGCGCGCGGTGAAAATCGGCCTCATAGTTTCCGCATTTGTGTAATACGCGCGTACACGTTCACAAAACTCCTGCGCGTATGTGTACATACAAATGGGTGAACCTCACCGAAAAAATTTCTCGCTTCGCCCCGACATGCGTTTCATACGCGTGAACTGTAGTGTAACCTGAAATTTATTTATTATGGACAAACTTATCCTGTTTATGCCTGCGTTTGCTCTACAGGTGAAGCTCTGTTCTCATTAAACGCGGCACGCTGACAGTTTGGGTTCGTCAGCTCGCAATAAAATTTAAAAGGAACAGCAAAAAAAAAAAAAAAACGATTGTTCCAGCTTTTTTTGAGTGTACGACTTTCGGGCACATCGCTTCGATCCTTTTCGACGCATCGCAACTTGGAACAGGCTTGTTTCTGAGTGGTGCAATTATCACCATTTAATTCAATAAACAATTGTCAAGTTTCCGAAAACCAAATGCGGTTATGTAACCAAGCGAAAGTGCCACGTTTACCCTGTTAATTGCGTAGCCGTTCATTATTGTTTGTTTGTTTTTATGACCAACGTTTCCAGTACACGGACCTTTTAATAATGCAGTGATGTGAATTTGCATGCGACATCCTCTGACCAGAGGTGAAGCTTACCCATTTTCCCGGAGTGGGCGAACTGAGTAGAGGCGCGCTTGGGACTATTTGCACGTAAAATAATGACTCAGCGCAACATTGAGAGAAGTAAGTGAAAGAAATTATTGCTACGGACAAAATATGAAATTTATTATTTACATGAAGTTGGTATGCCTCGTGAAATCTTGCAAACGGCCGGTGACCCTTTTTGAACTCTTGGTCGGGTCGGCTTCACCCCACAGTTCTTTAGGAACTGATCTCGGTGTCCCAGTTCTAATAACTTTATGTATTGTCGGACTCCGCCGAGGTCAGATGCGCCTTTGCGATTTCGCTTTTTGCACGCTTAAGCAGCGTTTCGTAGTAGCGCTGCCGTTGATCGCGAGGAAGTCCGACGACTCGGCGGAACATCGGCTGCACGGCCGGCTTGTAGGGGCCTCTATTAGGGTCACACTCGAGTTCCCAGTTTTCTTGCGACTCGGGGACGAATGGTCTCTCAGCGACGAGCGACGTTGCGTCGTAGTCTGGGCTTTGTTTCCAAACCGGGCACGTCTTGTGGCACTTCGAAATATGACTGGAAAGCCGCTCCCTTTTCACCTTTATGTGTGGCTCATACGGGCAGCTCACGAGGTCGTCATCAATCGGTTTGTTCGTGGCCATGATCCTTGCCTTGGCGATAATCAGTACCTCGGAGCCTGAGGAATCGCCACAGCACTAGTCACAGAACACTGGTAGAGTGACATGTAATTTGAAAGCGACGGTAGCGCCGTCTGGGTTTTGTAGGGAATCGTAAAAAGATTGCAAAATGACTATTTTACTAATGAGTGAAAAAGGTTTCGTTACCTTCTACACATAAATATTTTTTGAGCTAAATATAACTAAAAATATTGTTCGTATAATTTATAGTAGCGTATAAAATTAAATTGGTTTCAAAAGCACCAGGGTGTTTTGATATGGCGGCTGGCCTTCCGCATAGCAGACGGCATCGTTGTCGTCTGCTTCTGCGTCATGGCTGACCCCCGCTCGTTGTAGCAGCCCCCTTTCTGAATTTCTATAGTTTACACATTGTACAATGCAGTAAACTGCGCAACATAAGCTCATAAGTATCTTGCATACGTGCTTTAGTGAGTTGCGATGCCGCATACAGGCCGAGCGAAATGACAACGCTGGTCTCACAAGCTTGCAACAATAAATCGTTTTATTGCAAGTCAATCGATCGAAGTTTACACAAAATACAGGTCACGTGAGTAACATTTCAGCACGTACAGCAGTGAACACTATGCATGCATCAACGTTCATGTGCAAACAAGGCATACGTACTACGCATAGCCCTAACGTTGATGCCCGGAGCTGAGAAGCTGTCCAGCGCTGGCTGATATATCCATCGCATTGCAGGAAATCTTTGCTGCAGTAAGTAAAGGCATATCGCTTACGTCCCTGCACCTGTGTAGCTCAAGATTTCGCAACAACTCGTTGACAGTATTCGGCAAACTTTCTGTATTGCGAGCCTTTCACGAGCAGTGCGGCGAGACTGTTTGTATCCTGGTCCGCACTGCCAACTAAAGTGCGTAACTTACCAATTTTCTACGCTTTCGCACTTTGCATGCTTCTGAATACTTGAAATTAAATGAGGAACGGTTTTCTATGCTTTTCATTCCGAAGTCTTACAAATAAAATTGTCGAACAAAAGGCTTCGTTTGGTTTGGTTTACCTGCGCGTCCAGGTGCACTGTCGTCGTTTCGATGGTGGCCACTCTTCACGCTGTGGCCGCGAAGCTCACAACATGCCACCACGACCTCCTCTATAGATTGGTCTATAGAGGAGGTCGTGCATGCCACAGGCCTGGTAGAGGTGTGAGAGACGCCATGGTGGAGGGCTCCGGAAATTTCGACCACCTGGGGTTCTTTAACGTGCACCAAAATTTGAGCACACGGGCCTACAACATTTCCTCCTACATCAGAAATGCGCAGAAAAGGGGTGAACTTATTGTCTTAAAAGAGACATTCTTGCTTATATGGCAGCCCATCTCCACGCAAGCGTGCGCGACGTGAGTGCGTTGACCGGCGTTTCCAGCAATAGTGTTTAGCGCGCCCGCAAGAGTGGATGACTTCCCCCATACTATGTTCACCTCATCAGCGTGTGGTAGACAGATATTCAAAGCCGTCTTGACTTCCACAACTGGACACTCATACAGGAAGAAGATAACCCCAGCTTCCTGAAGATTGTTACGCCATTTCCTCCACACTCTTCGCGTAGAACGTCGGGTGGGCAGGAACTCATACTAGACTGATAACAGACTAAACTGAGACCACCTGAAAGCCGACTATCGTTCCACTACGGGGGAACCACGCGGTTGTAGGATTTAATGCATCGGCCCTGTGCGCAGCTTTTTTTTTATAATATATTAGAGGGGGGCCCGCCGTGGTGGTCTCGTGGCTACGGTACTCGGCTGCTGACCCGCAGGTCGCGGGCTCGAATCCCGGCTATACGGCGACTGCATTCCCAATGGAGGCGGAAACACTGTAGGCCTGTGTGCTCAGATTTGGGTGCATGTTAAAAAACCCCAGGTGGTCGAAATTTCCGGAGCCCTCCCCTACGGCGTCTCTAAGAATCATGTGGTGGTTTTGGGACGTTAAACTCCACATATCAATCAATTAGAGGGGCTCTGCAACACTTTTTTGAGCATGGTCAGAAAACGCTGCCGATTGGTAGCAGATGCTCCCGACAACACGCGAGCCAAATATTATAGCGCATCACACGGCCTGAATGCACAGTAAGTTATCAAAGTCAGCTAAAAATTGCTTTCTCTTCTCTCGACAAATGACGTAATAAGCCCAAAAATCACTCGTAGTAAGCCGATCTATCAGCCATTGGCTGATTTGAACATGGCGCGCTCGGTCGTTAGAGAGATCGCCGCGGGAGGTTGCCACTTGTCCACACATGCGCGCGCGATTGCACTGTAAAGTTGCATATTCGAAGAAAAAATCAGGGGGAAAAGCGCTCAAGGTCATGATGAGCGCGTGTCGTTTTTTCTTTGCTCCTCCCACCCTTCCCTGCTTAGCTCCAAGCGCTTTCGTCGGACGAGAGAAAGAAGAAATTGACCGCAGCGTGTGACAAATCTTTGGAACTCTGCTCGAACAGGACGAATTAAATAAAATTATGCGGCGTTGAATTCGTGAGGCAATAAGCTCTTCCAGTGAATTAATTCCATGGTTACTCAGAAAAGTCTTTCAGAGCCCCTTTAGCTCTGTGGCCTCTCCTTTCTTTCCTTCCTCCGTGACGTGAATCACAAGCGCCGAGGGCGCCTTCACGCGGATAAGAAAGAAGGCGCGTAATTATAACGCCATGGCCTCCAAGATTGCGCGCCGTCGGGTTGCCCTCCTCCGGCGGTTCCAATCGCCGCGCTTCCCAGGAGAATGCTCAAACTTAGGTTACCATCACGACTCACTTCGGCCAGGGACAAAAGCAGACGAAACTGATGAAATTGGTGAAGTAGCTTCATATACTACCATCATAAACAAGTTGTAAACATAGTTCAGTCGCGCGTCCACATTCACAACAGAGCGAACGCTACGATTTACTAGGACTGGCGCATGCCACGGATGAACGCGTCACCTTTAATCGCCCTATATCGAGCATTTAAGGTGTCATTTCGTGGAAACACTTGTCAAGAATGCTCAAGTGTTGCGCCATTAGAATAAAAAAAAGTCGAACCTTCAGTCCATTTTGACGTCCTTCCCACTTCAGTGCTGACATTTAGGTGCGCTTAACGAACACCAGGTCAAATTTTTCGGAGCCCGAGCTCCACTATACTGAGTCCCTCATCGCAGTCTTGGCACGTAAAACCCCAACAGTTATGACTATGCCGTTCCATATACCGGTAATTGGTACCAGGGGTGGATCCAGCCACTGATTTTTTTCCGGGGAGGGGGGTGGGGGGAGTGGTTGCCTGAAGCAACACCTGAGAGGGAAGCGTGGTCATGGCTTTTTTTTTTTAAGAGAAAACCTTTTCGTAGCAAAAGTTTGTTAATATGTGCGCGCAGTCATTTCACTCGTGTGATAACTGGTATATAGGAGGTGAACTATGAGCACCGCAAAGGGGGGAGACACTGGCACAGACGGGGGTAGGTCGTTTTTACCACCCCACCCCTCTCTGGATTCGCCACTGCTTGGTATTGTAATCGTTGTGAAATGTCGTGAAGTTAGGCGTAAATAGACAAAAACACAATGAGTGAAACGGCTAATGTAACTTTAGGTGGTTCGAGGCGAATCTGAACACGGAACAGACAAGGGCAATGTAGCTTTCTCTTGGAGCGCCACCAGTTTAATAACATGGAATAACAGCATGTGATAACATCGTATGTAAAATCCGTCAAAATACGTGCAGATAGTCTGCGTACTTGTCGAGAAAATCGTGTGTAGTGAGGGTTAAAACCAGTTTCGTTGCTTTGTCGTGTCGAAGGCGAAATCGCGTCGAAGGTGACGCCGGGGTCGTCTGCGGCACGTGGCACCCTGAAACAGAACCGATTGAGCGGTCAGGGACGGAAGAGCGGGCACAAAACGTTTCTGCAAGCGAGTGGGCCAGGGCATACGCGCGTTGGGCTGTTTGCATGCGCCATCGAAATTGAGAAAATGATGCATATACGAGTAGCAAACACGTTGGAAACGTTAGAAATAAATAAATAAATAAAATAGATAATTTTGTTGTTTGGATTCAACGCTGCCGCGTTACAGCGATTGTGCTGTGTACTGACACTCATCTTTTTGCCTCTAGAGGGTTGTCTTCCCTTTTTTTTTTGGGGGGGGGGGGGTTGGACGGGGACAGGGGAGAGTGTTTACACTTTCTTTCCTGCGCCGTGAATAGTTGTTTTGGGAACCCAAGGTGGTCGAAATTTCCGGAGCCCTCCACTACGGCGTCTCTCATAATCATATGGTGGTTTGGGGACGTTAAACACCCCACATCAATCAATCAATCAATCAATCAATCAATCAATCAATCAATCAATGCTTGTTTTGGTAGATCTTCACTGCTTTACTGTTCAGACGCTACGACGTGTCACGTGACAGGTTCAGCTGTTTAACGTGTGCGTATGCGTGTACTTCCCGATAAATGTTAACGCGATAGCGTTAAAGAGCTCATTTCACGGAAATTCCGTTGGTGTCGGCGGTTGTGAGCGAAAAAATCATCCTCTCGTGCGTCACCGAAAAATCCCGAAAAATGCAAATACTGAAACAAATAATAAAAATTATGGCTGCTGAGTGAGGATCGAACCTGGTTTGTTTGCGTAGCAAGCGATAGGTGGATGCATGGGTGTATCCGGCTGCGCCCTTTAGATTGGGTAGTGGTTCGCGCCACCTAGCCATAGAGTTAAGTACTATCTCTATGTGCTTAAGGATTGAATTTCACTCACGCCTTGATTGTAGCCACCAATCAGTTAGCCTCCTCCCGGTTATTTCTACCCGTCTAAATTCTATTTTGCCTTCACTGTCCCTAAACCCCAATGCTTTGAAAAATTCCGCTCCATTATCTTGGACTGTTCTACCAGTGCAAGTGTTCTACCACAGTGCCACCCGTCTTAACCCGACGTGACGGCTGTATCAAAGGAGTACATATGTAATGTTTATAAAACTGGGTAGGCAGCACTGTAACCACTGTTGACGTTTCGCGAAGATTAGCGTCTATTTGAAAAGTAGTTCCGAGACCTGGCGTAGCTCTGTGATAGAATCCTTGACTGCCACACAGAATGCTTGGGTTCGATTCCTGCTGCGACCCTGCTATTTATTATTTGCGTTTGTCGAGAGTTCAACACTGTCGCTATGTCAGGTTTTTCTTAACCCTGACATTTATTCTATGCATTCGTTGGGTCGATGCTACCGATGTCGGGTATTGCTTAAAGATCACGCGTTAAAATTGCCCATGTGTGTTCTAGTCGTTTCTGGGTAGTGTCAATCACTTGTTGCACATACCCGCATACCAGCGGCACATACCTGCCTGTGGGTATGTGCCACTGTTTGGTGTGAAATGTTTGACGACGTACACGACGTGATTGTGACATTACTCATGTCCTGACCAGCACGTCACATTTGCCAAACCATCTTACCCTCCCTTGCTAATTTTCATTCACGCCAAGTTAAGGGGGTGACCACGAGAGCACCCAAACGTAAGCGGCTAGATAGGTAGATAGATACGCTCAAAGTCGCCGAAGTTCGCTGAGAAATGCCTCGCATTTAATACTTTCCAAGCTATGTTCGCTGTTGATATTTTGCAGATGATATACGCACGTTCACAACGATCAATCCCGCAAGCTATCTCGACCACGTGTCAGTATACTCTTTTAAGAGTCGTGTACAGTGACTACATAGAGAAGAAGTGCTTACCGCAGCCAGCCAGTTTATACAAGTTGTCTGTAAACGTTGCGATATATATAAAAAAGAAGCCTTTGCTAATCTCATACACGATCGATTTCTGAACTATATTTGGAGTGATGATTCCAACAAAATGCCGACACCGATCTCAAAGTTACTGCAATCTGGACGCCTATCCCGAAATACAGAATTGTTGTTTCACGTGTACATATCAATACATGATGATCATAAGGGTGCCTCACGAAAAAAAAATGGTTTGTACCAGTCATGTCCGTGCAGCTCACAAACATTCTTAATAGCGAAATTACAAAAATGTGGGATGAAGACAGTCCCGTGCACTTTGTGTGCCACATGTTTGCGACTCCTGGTATGAAGCGATACACATGACAATCGACGGCTGGCACTAACGTCACTGAAACGGTCATGTTAGAGTATATAAATACGAGCGGCCGAGCTATTGATGTCACGCCTAACGCTGTGCTGTAAGTGGCTTACGGGTTCTTTTGTCAGACGCACATGCATAGGGTATACGTTCCAGCGGCATAGTTATGACATTGTAGCACGGTTAACCGCGACGCGATCATCTGCCCGGACGTCAGCCATGCAGCCGTATCACGTTTGAGCCCCGGGACGTTCACAACGAGTGTCCCTGAACCATACGTGCAAGCTGTGAATACCATCGTGGCCACATGCACTGTCGTGAAACGCACCAGTATATATGGACCAATACACGACGGAGCATCGCGGACTTCATGTGACCTGGTTGCAACCGGTCTTGCTGGCGGCTCCGGTGTAGTTTTGCGCGACGAAGTCTCGCAGCCTCGTCAGGAAGTCGACGCGGCTGTACGGGCCGCTGATGCCCAGTGACGTGCACGGATGCTGGACCGAGTCGTAGAGGACGTCGTAGGCGGCGACGCCGTAGCTCAGGTTCAGGTAGTGCTGCTTCAGGTCGCAGAACTGCACGCGGATCGCCGTCGTCTCGTGTGGCCGTTTCTGGTGCAGACACCGTGGAAGACAATGCGCTCGTTTGCGGTGCTGGCCTGAAGGTCACGGGTTCGATCTCGTTTTCGGTGGTCGAATTCAGTCGAGGGCATAGTTAGAATATCCGAAGTTGGCGTCCCCGTACCACGATGCGATTACGAGGGACGTCGCAGCGGAGGGTTCCACATGTATTTGGACCATGTCCAAATATATACGTACATTTAAAAAGTATATATATTGGACCATGTATATATTTGGACCAAATCATGCCGAACCTCTATCGCATTGCTCGGACATCGAGCCTTTCGCCGGCTACGAAATGCGGCCGCCGCTGCCAGGATTCGATCCCGCGACCAGTCAGCAGGCGAGCACCAGAGCAGTGTTCATCTGTTCTAAACAGAAGTGTTATATACTGTAACACACAAACTCACACGTTCCGCCAAGCTTCGGCCTCGGTTGACACGAAGGTGAACTTAAAAAAAAGAGTGAATGCGAGCTGCAGCTAGTACGTACTTTTAAAAAGTGCACTAAGTACAAAGGGCCAAGAATGTACAGTGTCAACTTTTTATGAAAGGAAACACGGCGACGCGTGGCCTGCGCGCTCCGGCAACTGCTGGCAGCGCGATCAAGCGGCAGCGAGAGCAACCGCAGTTTCTTTTGGCGTCATCTCGCGGTGAGTGAACGAAAAATTTGTTGCTGATATAGAACGACAAGCTTGCAACCACTCCCCCTTCAAGGCGATTACCAGCTCTCGCGTAATCACCTTGAAGGGGGAGGGGCTGTCGCAATCTTGCCGCTGGTTCCATATCAGCAACGAATGGTTGTTTTCTTCGCCGCGAGATGAAGCGACAAGAGGGTGTAGTTGCTCTCGCTCCCGCTTGAACGCGCTGCCAGCAGCCGCCGGAGCGCGCAGACCACGCGCTCCCGTGTTCCCTTTCATAAAAAGTTGACACTGTACACAGAACCAACGCTGATTGCCAACTGTTTGATTTATTGCAAGGGGGGTACATATACTTTGAAACAGAAAACACGGGGAGGGGAGGAAACATATCCAATCTTCTGGCGCGCCCGTGACAATAATTGTTTTGTCATATACGAGATTAGCTTTGTAGATAGCCACACTTCTTGTCTGTTAGATCAATCGAGAGCTGGCTGACACGTCTTGCATTTTTGCGTTTCATTGTGAAATCCACGTCAATTTCTCGTGCAGTCTTGAGCGAGCACATCAAGAACGTCAAGACAAGAAATGGTAGCAATGTGGCTCTTCACTGTGCTAATAGTGGATGCGTGCCACGGTTTCGGAACGACAGGATGCCGCGCGTGCGCAAAGAGCACACTGCACGTGAAATTTATGAGGCTTTGCGATAAAATGCAAGTATGAAGCATGCGAAAAGCTTTTCAACCAAAATGGGCCAAGTCCAAAACCGAAACAAGCTGAAATAAAGCTCCATGGACACACATATTGTCGCGACGTCAAGAGAGAGGTCGTACTCGAAGACGCTGAGAAAACAGCAGCGGGTCGGTCTTTTTGTTAACCGCGTGAGAGAGTGTTCCTCATCTTTCTCGTTGTTGCGTTCTGCATAAAAGCGTGCAGATGCGCGTGTGCGCTGTCGCCTTCGTCTTTTTCGCGGGACGCATGTGATATTTGCCTCCCTCCAAAAATGGCATCGTCCCGATGCGCAGCCAAGGCACTCTACTTATAAAAACGCACATATGCGCCGCCACGCACAGGACAAACGAGAGTTAGCTGGACAAGTAGGGTTTCATCCGGATGACATGCACGATTTCGGGTGAGCAGTTTCGGCGACTGGAACTGCAATCGCCATCGGGAATAACTTCGTAGTTGATGTCGTTCAGTCGTCGGGTGACTCGATATGGGCCAAAGTATCGTCGTAATAGCTTTTCTGAAAGTCCGCGTCGACGTATTGGGATACAGACCCATACCTTGTCGCCTGGTTTGTAGGTTACCAATTTATGTCGTAGGTCGTACCGTTTCGCATCTTTGTGTTGCTGGTGACAAATACGCACGCGGGCTTGCTGTCGGGCTTCTTCGGCACGCTGACCAAGTTCTTCGGCGTCAGTGTGAGTGTCGTCACACTCGTGTGGCAGCATAGCGTCCAACGTTGTAATGACTTCGCGCCCGTGTATTAAACTAAACGGCATCATTCCGGTAGTTTCCTGCCGGGCAGTATTATAGGCGAAGGTCACATAAGGCAAGATTTCGTCCCAGTTCTTGTGTTCTGTGTCGACATACATGCAGAGCATGTCTGCGAGGGTCTTATTAAGCCGCTCTGTTAGTCCGTTAGTTTGTGGGTGGTACGCCGTTGTTCTCCGGTGAGCTGTACCACTGAGCCTGAGAACCGACTCCAAAAGTTCTGCCACGAACGCAGTTCCTCTATCCGTGATGAGAACTGTTGGAGCACCATGTCGAAGGACGACGTTTTCCATGAAGAAATGAGCCGCTTCTGCTGCTGTGGCCCTCGGCATGGCTTTAGTTTCTGCGTAGCGAGACAAGTAATCAGTGGCGACAATGATCCATCTGTTCCCTGTGGTAGAAGTTGGGAATGGGCCCAGGAAATCCATTCCGATTTGGGCGAATGGCTTTGCTGGCACTTGAACGGAATGTAATAAGCCTGCCGGCCTGCCGGGTGGTGCTTTTCGTCTTTGACAGTCGGCACATGTTTGGACGTGATGTTTCACAGCAGCAGGTAGGTTAGGCCAGTAGTAACTGTTTTGCAGACGGGACAATGTTCGAGTGTAACCGAGATGACCAGAGGTGACTTCATCATGGCAGGCTTCCAGAATTTCTTTTCGCAGTGATGCAGAGACGACGAGCAAGTATGGGCTGCCGGTGGGAGAAAAGTTTTTCTTGTATAGGACGTCGTTCCTTAAACAAAAAGATGGCACTCCTCTCGCAAAAATTCGCGGCACGTCTTCCCGTCGTCCTTCTAAGAAATCGATAAGCGAAAGCAGGTCAGGGTCACGGCGCTGCTCTTGTGAGATAGTGGCCGCGTTGACGACTCCCAAGAATGTGGCGTCCATAGACTCGTCATTAATAGCGGCAGGCTCAACGGGTGACCGCGAGAGACAGTCTGCGTCGGTGTGCTTCTTCCCTGATTTATAAATAATGGTCATATCAAACTCCTGAAGCCGAAGGCTCCAGCGTGCTAAACGGCCGGATGGGTCTTTCAAGTTAGTGAGCCAGCAAAGCGAGTGGTGATCACTGACGACCTTGAATGAGTGGACGTACAGATACGGCCGAAATTTGAGAACCGCCCAAACCACAGCGAGGCACTCTTTCTCGGTAGTCGAGTAGTTCTCTTCGGTGCGAGAGAGAGCTCTGCTGGCATAGGCTATCACTTTCTCGGAGTTATCTTGCCATTGTATCAGTACGGCGCCCAGGCCTACATTGCTTGCGTCGGTGTGAAGTACTTTTGGCGCTTCCTGGTCAAAGTGCGCCAGAACCGGAGGTGTTTGGAGGCATTGGCGTAATTTGTTGAACGCTGTTTGTTCCTTTTCGCTCCAAAGAAAGGGGACATCCTCTCGTGTGAGCCGCGTCAGAGGTGCCGCAATAGACGAAAAGTTGGCGATGAATCGTCGGTAGTAAGCGCAGAGGCCTAAGAAGCGTCTCACTGCTCTTTTGTCATGCGGTGCGGGAAACTTTGCGACAGCGTCGATTTTGCCCGGGTCAGGTCGAACACCTTCGTGGCTGACCACGTGGCCTAAGAAGCAAAGTTCGTTGAAACCGAAATGGCACTTCTCTGGCTTTAAAGTCAGGCCAGCCGAACGTATAGCTTCTAGAACTGCGAATAATCGACTTAGGTGTTCCTCGAATGTAGCTGAGAAGACGACAACGTCGTCTAGATAAACCAAGCATGTCTGCCACTTAAGTCCTGATAGCACAGTGTCCATTAAACGCTGAAAAGTGGCTGGCGCTGAGCATAATCCGAATGGAAGCACTTTAAATTCATAAAGACCGTCGGGTGTCACGAAAGCAGTTTTCTCGCGGTCTCTCTCGTCGACCTCTATTTGCCAATAGCCACTTCGCAGGTCCATCGATGAGAAATAGCGTGCATGCCGCAGCCGATCAAGAGAGTCATCTATACGTGGCAGTGGGCAGACGTCTTTCTTCGTTACTTGGTTTAACTTGCGGTAATCTATACAGAAACGCAAGCTGCCGTCTTTCTTTTTAACCAATACCACGGGGGATGCCCAGGGACTCTTGGAAGGCTGTATTACGTCATCTTGGAGCATCTTCTGAACTTGCTTTTGGATCTCCTCACGTTCTTTCGGAGCCACACGGTATGGGTTTTGACGGATCGGTCTCGTATTTTCTTCAATGATGATTCGGTGCCGGGTCAGTGGTGTTTGCTTGACTTTCAACGTGCACGAAAAACAATTTTTGAACTGGTGTATCAGCTCTAGTAGGCGCTGTTTTTCCGAGGCTGACAGGGTTGAGCAAATGTTGACAGACAAAGTTGTCGAGGCTGGGATGGTCACCTCGTCCGGTTGCAAAGCGAAGCAATCTCTGGCTTGGTCCACGTCGTCGTAGTAGGCAATGGCGGTGCCCTTCTGGATGTGACGACGCTCGTTGCTGAAGTTGGTGATGAGGACTTCTGCCCGCCTATCAATTAGTGCCAGAATGCCTCTCGCTATTGAAACACCTTGCGTAAGCAATAGCGTGTCTATTCGCTCCGCTATCACCTCATTACGGCACGGCCGTTCACACAACACCGACACAAGGCAGCAAGATCTCGGCAGGAGCATCACATCATCGGCTACACGTAAACGTTGCAGTTGTTCTTCAGTGGTGGCGTCGACGTAAGGATGGGCGGAAAAGGTGACGATACGTTCTGGGATGTAGATGACAGCACCGTACTCTCGCAGAAAATCCATACCCAAAATCAACTCTTTACAACAGTCCGGTAAAATGACAAAAGTGGCGACGAAGTTCGAATCATCGATTACGAGCCGAGCGGTGCATTTACCGGTTGGCGTCATTAGCTGCCCACCAGCACTCCTTATGCTCGGCCCGCTCCACGGCGTCTTAACCTTCTTAAGGCGGTCGGCGAGCTCTTGTCGCATAATAGAGAAGTCAGCACCAGTGTCAACCAGTGCTGTTACGTGGTGCCCGTCTATAATAACGCTGAGGTCGGCACGTACAAATTCATTGGCAGTAGTACTCGTGGTTGTTGTCGTCTTCGTCATCACCGTCGTCACGTCGTCTTTGTGTAGAGGCAAGGGGGTCTTTTTGGCGTCTCGGCAATTGGCAACCTTGCCCCCGGAGGTCGCGGCAGTTAGTTTTCCTGGCACGGGCTTGGGGAGCGGTTTCTGATGGCGTCCGCGTATCTTTGGCGATTCGGGGAATTCTGACCTCGTGCAGGTGAGGGAGACCGCCAGCGACGACTTGGTGAAGACGTTTGGTTGGTCGGTAAGTGATGAGCACCATGGTCACGAGGGTCTTCAGAATAAAAAGAAGCGGGCCGAGAAAAGTTTCCAAACCGGGTTTCTCGATGACGGCAGTAGCGCGAGATGTGGCCTGGTTCGCCGCAGTGGAAACAAAGGGGTCGACGGTCGGCGGTGCGCCACAAGTCGGTCCGACGTACTGGTGGTCACCGCACAGGTTCACGCTGCCACCACGGCAAGGTAACGGGCCGCGGCTGAAAGGGTGGTTCTTCTGGGGCAGGCGGATGACGGCGGACGGCATCAGCATAGGTCAGTGGACGTGGTTCGGGTGGTGGCGCCGGTGAGGGAAAGGCTTGCCGTAGTTCCTGGCGCACGATTTCTGCAACAGAAGCAACTGGGGGATCGGTAGACGGAAGGCCGAGGGCCCGCAGCTCTTCCCGCAGGATTTGTCGAATCATTTGCCGTAAAGAGTTTTCAGAAACGGTGGCGTTTTGAGCGGCGGCACCAACAGGCGTTTGGTCGGGCAGGCGGTCAAAGTGGTGGCATCGTTGCCGGAGCGCCCGCTCAATGACAGTCGCCTCTTTGATGAATTCATCCACTGTTGTTGGCGGATTTCGTACAAGGCCGGCGAAAAGCGGTTCCTTAACTCCCCGCATCAGATGACGAACTTTCCTTGCCTCGGGCATGTCAGGGTCAGCGCGGCGAAATAGGCGGGCCATATCCTCAGCGAACATGGCTACGCTTTCGTTCGGCTTTTGCATGCGGGCTTCGATCATCTGCTGTGCGAGATCCCGTCGGTCCGCACTCAGGAACGTCTCGAGAAGCTTTTGGCGGAAATTGTCCCAGGTTTGGAAAGTAGGCTCCCTGTTCTCGTACCATGTGCGAGCGCTATTTTCCATTGCGAAGTAGGCACGGCCAAGTTTTTCTTGCACGCTCCAACGATTCACCACAGCGGTCCGCTCGAACTGGTCGAGCCAGTCCTCGACATCTTCATAAGGTTCTCCACGGAAGACTTCGGGAACACGAGGAGTCTCAAAAGTTACCTGGTAAGGGTGAGTCGTCTGGGCCGGGGGAAGATTCGCAGACGCTGAAGGGGCTGCCATGTTGGTAACAGGAGATGCCGTCAAGTGTTCTGGGCTTAGGCCTAATAGGCGCCGGCTGAATCGGTGTACTGGAGTCGCAACAAGACGTTGAGGCTCCGGACTGGGTGTACGGTCCCGAACAACGCTTTCTTGCATCAGGTTGCAGGCCCCAGCACCTCCACCAGTGTCGCGACGTCAAGAGAGAGGTCGTACTCGAAGACGCTGAGAAAAAGCAGCGGGTCGGTCTTTTTGTTAACCGCGTGAGATAGAGTTCCTCATCTTTCTCGTTGTTGCGTTCTGCATAAAAGCGTGCAGATGCGCGTATGCGCTGTCGCCTTCGTCTTTTTCGCGGGACGCATGTGACAATATACTCTCAATTTCCTCTAAAACAAGAACAATAAATAGCTAGTTGTTATTAGTAATTTCTTATTACTTTTTTCTAGGAAAGTAGGCATGTATATATGCGCCTAAAGAGCCTATTCGAGATAGTTCTGGTTTTGGATTTGGCCCATTTCGAAAAAAAAGGCTCCTTATGCGTCGGCGCGCCCTCGATTAATCTAACAGACAAGGAGTGCATGCAGCTATCTACAAAACTAATCTCTTGTGACAAAACGATAGCGTGCCGCTAGATGTAGGCGACGCCAAAATATTTGAAACGTTCGCTTCCTTCATGTTCTCTGCTTCTATGTATATGTGCTCCACTTAGAATGAACCAAGCAGTTTGCAGTCAGCGTTGGTCCTGCGTGATTCCCGTGTGAGCGTCTACATAAAAACACACTATGAGTGGGAATAATAGTGTTCTGGAAAACAAAAACTTGAACCATCTCCACGAAGGGGACCCTGGTGGGATGCGAATCACCAGCGCTGCGCACGGATGGCGTTACGGGTTTCATGACGTTAACGCGGTTCTGCGGTGAGTGCTCCAAGATTCGTTTGAAGCGATGGCTGGCGTATGTCTTGTATGTGACACGTACAGACATGTTTCAACGCGTACGTTAGGCGCGCGTCAGGCTTATTGCGCGTGAACCGACGAGTCGGCGGTGTATACCGAGCGGCGGTCGAGGCAGGCGTTGCGGGTGCCGCGGCGACCGCGTGGCAGGCGAGGGAGAGGGTGACGTCAGCGCGTACTGCGAGGGGAGCATGACGTCAAGGCGCAGCAGAGGTGTGACCTACTTAGCATCGCGCCAACACCTGCGGAGCGCGGGACAGCGTTCCGCTGGTTAGTCGAAGAGCTGCTTCGCATCTAAAAGAATTCGTGTATCCCATCCCAACATTCCAAAAGAGCGCCGGGCTTGCTCCGTGCACACCTTGTTTTTCATTCCTTTCGTGCTGTCGAAGACCATCACTACCTCCTGCATCCTGTCGAAGGTGAACCCAGCAAGAAGTGTGGCGTTGTACTCGTAGTTTCTGGCCATCACGCTGTAAGGGTCTCCTGCTGGGCAACCCTTAAATGCAAAAAAATAGAGCTCCTTTGAGGTGATTCAACGACCGTCACTGAGAAAGAACGTCCTCATAGAACGAATGAACTTGCAGTTGAAGGAATCATATCGAAAATCAATCAAAGCAATCGTTTCAACAAAAAGCCCCTCCCCCATCCTTCTTTCCAGTCGTATGATTGATCTTAAAAAATCCGGTGGATCCTACCCACTCCGGTTATTGATGTAATGCGTAGCAGCCAAGCAGGAGCTGCATACCTTGCCTCCTTTCTCTTTGAAGCCAATAAAGTTATTCCTGCCATGGCATGTATTTGTCGTACATAAATGTGTAAAATCTGGTAGGAACAATGCTTGACCAGTCATGTATCTTCGTCACGGCCCTCAATTCATGCTATACCAATTATGGTATATATCAGTAAAACAAAGTGTCCGGAAGTCGCCAAAACAGTGTGATGTGAATCTTGCCTAACGTGCAAGTCGTTATTAACTGCGAAGCGTTTCTTAGCGAACTTTGGCAACTCCGAGCGTTTCTATCTATCTATCTATCTATCTATCTATCTATCTATCTATCTATCTATCTATCTATCTATCTATCTATCTATCTATCTATCTATCTATCTATCTATCTATCTATCTATCTATCTATCTATCTATCTATCTATCTATCTATTTATCTACGACACACACTGACTCAACATATGCGCAGTATTTACATTAGGCAACGACGCATACTCGCCACAAACACACGAAGGGGAGACTAAGTTAGGTGTGCCGATGACATTAAAAAGTTCGCAGGTATAACGTGGCAGCAGAAAGCGTAAGACGATGCCACTGGCTTGCATGTCGGGTGTTCGAGTGAGTCCGTAAACGTTTGCCCGTGGGGCACGCACGTGCGCAGTTCAGATCCGGTAAACCGCGGTTTTCCGCAAACCGGACCAACTAAGATCATCTCATGCCTTGTGAACGGAGTGCGACGGGTGTGGCCGAAACCGACATGCTTTTTTTTTCTCCCCTCGTTTTTATTTGAGAATAGTGTAAACCCTCAAGCAGCCTATACCCGATTGATTGATGTGTGGGGTTTAACGTCCCAAAAACCACCATATGATTATCAGAGACGCCGCATAGTGGAGGGCTCCGGCAATTTCGACCACCTGGGGTTCTTTAACGTGCACTCAAATCTGAGCACACGGGCCTACAACCTTTCCGCCTCCATCGGAAATGCAGCCGCCGCAGCCGAGATTGGATCCCGTGACCTGCGGGTCAGCAGCCGAGTGCCTTAGCCACTAGACCACCACGGCGGGCCAAAGCGGCCTTTACCTCAGCTGGCGCGAAGTCCTGCGAGCGACGGGTTGGGGCGCACTTCTTAAAGAGACCGTAGCTGTCAGGCGACGAGGAGTCGCGAGGCTTGTAGCGGTGGCCCTTCATGGTGAGACCGACGGCCATGGACGTGAAGACTTGCTCGTCTTCTAGGTATTGCAGCAAAGCCAGAGAGTCGTTCTTGCGAGCAAGACGAAAAAAAAAAAGGGGGGGGGATATAAACAAGCGGCAGTCTGGTTTCGGCTTATAAAAGGGCCAGGCAACAGTGTCTAAGCTTTGTCAGTGTACATCCAAGGGGTGGAAACGTACTGTAATATAAAGCTGTGGATACAGGTGCACATCTGCCTCATTGACTCGTTGATATAATTAGGTTAGTACTCACAGAACTACAAATATATTTATGGCTACTTAATTGTCATTAACGAAAAAAAATCCGGTGCCTGGTACAGTATACTGGAAACAATATGCACTATAGCGGATATTATTTCCAGTATACTGTACTGTTTCGCGTATAAAGTGGGCTGTACGTATACTGCACAGTTTGGTTCACGTATAAAGTGGTTTTGTACCATGGTGTGACCGTATGTCGCTGTGACGCCCGGCGGGTAATGGTGGACGGACGATGGCAGAATCATGCAGTCGGGCATGTCAGCATCTCGGTACGGGATGTGCGCCATTGATATGAACAGGTGCGGCTTGAAGATTGTCCTGAAAAAAAAAGAATAATAAATTGTCACAGATTGGTTCAAATTTGTAATGTATCCTAGGTCGCACGCCCCGCCGCGGTGGTCTATAATACAGAAAAAAAAGCCGCAGTGGTCTAGTGGCTAAGGTACTCGGCTGCTGGGCCGCAGGTCGCGGGATCGAATCCCGGCTGCGGCGGCTGCATTTTCGATGAGGCGGAAATGTTGTAGGACCGTGTGCTCAGATCTGGGTGCACGTTAAAGAACCCCAGGTGGTCAAAATTTTCTGAGCCCTCCACTACGGCGTCTCTCATAATCATATATAATGGTTTTTGGACGTTAAATCCCACATATCAATCAATATCCTAGGTTGCACAAAACCACCCGTGTTGAATTTAGTACCGTTGCATTTTGCTCCTTCAGCCCCCTGTGAACAATCACCACGGCGCGATTATCCCGATTAAGTAGCGTAGCGAAAAATGTTTTGGGGATTGGGCATAGGGGCATCAACCACAGTGTATGTATGTTTGTTGTGCGTACATTGGTATATGCGCCTGAATACAAGTATGCACATAGAAAACATAAAAAAGCGACAGCGGCTAGCTTTGCATGGATTTACTGTAGCAACGCTAAAGGCACAGTCGAACTGCATCTTCTTTTGTTGACAGCTTTGCTAAGATTGTTTTATAGTTTTGCTAGGTTATGCTATATCAAGTTTTGTGAACTGATATAGCATATTGATATCAATTGCATATAGTAATTGATATCTATCTATCTATCTATCTATCTATCTATCTATCTATCTATCTATCTATCTATCTATCTATCTATCTATCTATCTATCTATCTATCTATCTATCTATCTATCTATCTATCTATCTATCTATCTATCTATCTATCTTCAGTTTCCAGTTTCCATCAAGACGTTGATGTAACTGAGGTTTGCAGTGCTTAGGAGAGCTTGGTTGAAATCCTACACCTCAAAGGTTTGTGAAGCATTGTGTGCCCTACCCGGTATTGCACTACGTTTGGGATTGGATCATCTTCTGCGAGGCCCCAATGTTATATAATGACGTCATTGCGACGTCATCATTTCACGCCACCACTCGGTCGCGTGACTTTTGGTAGCCGTTTTTTTTTCACTCCTGAGATATAAGGTTCATTGCTTGGAAGAATATCCCGCGAAAACTCACTTCATCAGGCGTACGATGTAGGTGCGTCTCGCAGAGTCGTCAAGGGAGATTCCCATGGCCATTAGGGACTGCCGCGTCCTGGTGCCCGCTGTCGTGGCAATGTGGTCGTTCACTCGCTGGCGCGGAACAACGAAAAGGAACAGTTCTTGCAAGTGTTCCAGTTGTTTTTTTCTACATGTGTAGTCTATTATTATGCAGTTGTGACTCCTCATAGGTGTGACGCCTATTGAATCAGTGATTGACACTCACTTGCGGTCAAGTAAAAAAAAATAACGAGCTGAAACACATGAAACAATCGAATTCTATGGGCCTAGGAGATAACGACCTACCCACCTACCCACCTACCCACCTACCTACCTACCTACCTACCTACCTACCTACCTACCTACCTACCTACCTACCTCTACCTACCTCTACCTACCTCTACCTACCTACCTACCTACCTACCTACCTACCTACCTACCTACCTACCTACCTACCTACCTACCTACCTACCTACCTACCTACCCACCCACCCACCTACCTACCTACCTACCTACCTACCTACCTGCCTACCTACCTACCTACCTACCTACATACCTACCTACCTACCTACCTACCTACCTACCTACCTACCTACCTACCTACCTACCTACCTACCTACCTACCTATCTATCTATCTATCTATCTATCTATCTATCTATCTATCTATCTATCTATCTATCTATCTATCTATCTATCTATCTATCTATCTATCTATCTATCTATCTATCTATCTATCTATCTATCTATCTATCTGCATGCGTGCGTGGGTGTGGAAGTGTCACACATCTACCTTCAATATCGTTAACGCCTGGGCGACCGTGTCGTTGGTGGTCATCTGGAGATGCAGGTCCAGAATACCGTAATGGATAACCTGCTTCTGCACGAGAGCGTCAAGCCCCCTCTGGAAGGCCTGGGTGGTGTACTCGGCCAGCAGGTTGGCATTGCTGCAAAAAAAAAAAACGTGAATAAGTACTCTCAGCGTCAAATGAAACATGAACAGTGGCGGCCTTCGCAATGACCTATATAGTGCCATGTTGGCCTTCACACTATAGGAGTGACCAGTGAAGGGAGTAGGGGGACTGCCATGTTGACCTTCACACTATAGGAGTGACAAGTGAAGGGAGTAGGGGGACTGCCATGTTGGCCTTCACACTATAGGAGTGACAAGTGAAGGGAGTAAGGAGACTGCCATGCTGGCCTTCACACTATAGGAGTGACCAGTGAAGGGGTGGGGACACGCCGTGCACGAGGCCGCTTAACACTGCACCGCGGGCCGCATGCGACCTGGAGAGCGCAGGTTTGCCGGACCATGTCGTTAATGACGGCTAATATTCGAGCGTCACCAATCAGTGCTAGCTCCTTGCGGTGCAGTGAGTAATAATTTCTCATTTTCCCGAACGACAGCGTCTGCCCTTTTGATAGCCTCCAGTATAATCCGAGCAGAGCGGCGTTCATTCGTGCAACACCATTGCCCCTTCACTCACTCGATGGCGAAGGACATCCCGAACTCGGTGAAGGTGTTGTGTTTTGCACGGTCGGCGAATGCGTCCACGTTGGGCTTCAGCGTCCCCGCGAGAGAGTTGGCGCCGCCCTTGTAGAGGGAATCGTAGAATAGGTATCCGCACAGGCCGTCGCGGGGCAGGTGGTTGTTCGCACTGTAGATCGTGCTCACAGTGCAGACGAGTGGATACACCAGCTTGGCGGGCCATGCTGTTTCCGGAACCAGAAAGTAGCGCAATCAATCAATCAATCAATCAATCAATCAATTAATCAATCAATCAATCAATCAATCAGTCAATCAGTTGGTTAACCAATCAATCAACTATTCAATTAATAAATAATCAACCAATGAATGGATTATTCAGTAAATCAATGTGACAATAAATCAATCAACGAATCAATGAATGAATCACCCAGTCAAAGAAACAATGAATCAATCAATGAATCAATCAATCATCAGTCGGTGCAATAAAAGTTCGATAAATTTACAGCTAGAATTTGAATAACCCCACCAGTCCTCAATAAAATGAGAAGTTCCTATAGTGCACATGGTATTCCAGTATACGCAAGATAGTTTACGGAATACCTGGTTACTGTACGACGTCATCGACGTCTAGTGGCATTTCGGGGCATCCGCAATTTTTGGGCGCAGATGCATGCTTTATTGTCGAGTGTCTATGACGAAATTTGCAGATGCGACTCATTCGAAAATACTCCCGCCGCCGAAAATCACTAATAGCTAAATGTAAAGCAGCCGTGCACCCTTCAACGAGTATGTCAATCGAGCCTTTGACGTCCATGCGAGTCTCGCGAATCACAAGCAAGGACAGCTCAAATCTCAGCTCATCGCAAAACCAGAACGGTTTCTTGACATTTCCAAGAATTATACAGATCCAAGCTGTCGATGAAGCTGGCCAGCTCGCCCACCTTTGTATCACTTAAGAACCAGCAGAGAGACAGCAGCCACTTTTACAATCTTCGACGACGAAACATGGAATACCACCCCGAAGACTTTCTTGGGGCGTGCACACTGATGCATTGACGTGGACTCGGCGAGAAACTTCTATAACGTTACTGCAGGCCACGCAAGGTATACTTCTACGTTTTTGGCCTGCTGGATTACGAGGTTGTCCCGGACGTAATTACTATTTATCATCGGCGATACACACGACCCAAGTCGTCCTTGTCAGTGAACCTGAGGACTCAACTCTTCCGATTATTATTCCGTGTATTCTTTGAAGCATTAAGTGATGCTTCTTTCTGAAGGGGCAATGCCACACGCGATTTTTTATATATTTTTGTATAACCGGCAAACTGCGCTCGAGTGAGTACCTTCCCGATCATTTCGGAATACTATAATAAGCTTGAGCTCACAACAAGAACAGTAAAGTTTGATGCGAAACTGACGCGGGCACCAACGATTTACCTGGATTTTTTCATGCCGACTCACCTAAACGCAGATCGAATTGCCGAAGACCGACGAGAGTGCCTGCCGTTATCAACTTACAGAGCGTATTGCCTGTACTTGGTTTTCATTTGCGCACAAGTTCGCCAGAATGTTTCATTCTATAGGCACAAATTAGGCACCCAGACACAGATTGAGCACAAATTAGCGCCTTGAGCACGCCGACTGTTTGTTGGCCAACGTCATAACCCTGTGGCAATGTATGTGAGACTAGCCTCAGCGTAAGTCATTACATGGCACTTAGCATTTGGTTTCTCATTATTAAGACTAAACACCTCGGCGCTCAATTGAAGACACCTGCGAATATTTAATTTAACGAAAGAGACGAATCCTCGTTCTGAAGCGAAAGCGCAAATTTACTTACGAGTAGTGGTTGTAATACCGGGGGTCGTGGTTGAAGTTGTGGTGCTGGTATTTGTAGTAGCAGTAGTAGTGGTGGTATAAGTGCTGGTGGTCGAAGTGCTGGTAGTTGTGGTTGTGGTGGTTGTAGTAGTTGTGGTGGTGGTTGTAGTGGTTGTGGTAGTTGTGGTGGAGGTAGTGTTGGTGGTGGTTGTTGTGGTGGTGGTTGTTGTGGTTGTAGTGGTAGTTGTGGTGGTGGTTGTAGTAGTTGTAGTGGTGGTAGTTGTAGTAGCGGTAATTATAGTAAGTAGAGCCGTGGTGGTAGTGGGCTCCTTCGGACCTGCGGAACAAGATAAGATGAAATTAGCAGGAATACACTCTTCCTCCAGGCAAGTGAAGATGGCTGACTGGGTGAGTTCGTGATTCACGAATGCTCGAAATACTCCAGCAAGTGTTGCACGAGTGCAACAAGGTGCCTCTCGGAATGTACAGCGACATCGCACCGACTATAATTAGAGCGAAAGCTCTATGCACATTATTCACATAAAAAGCAGTGCCAATAACGGGGGACAAGAAAAGAAGGAGACAGACAGCGGCGCTGACTTACAACAAGATTTATTTGCTGGAACCGCGTAATATATACTTAAGCAGTTATCTGACAAATAACAGAAATGACAAATTGAAGCAAACAGAATTCACCTAACAACCGAGTAGTCATCGTGATAACGCGCCATGAACATCACGTGCGCCAACGTTCTGAAGAAAATCTATTTCTATGTCCCTCGTTATTGGCGCGCTGTTTTCTTATGTGAATCACGTCGTATCAACTCGCCCAAGCAACCACGTTATCTATGCATATGACTAGGCAAAACAGAAAACCTCTCGCCACGAGTATCGATAACGACCTCCATTGCCTGCGTCGTCGGTTTTGTCGTTTTCGCTCGCAGGATTTCAAGCTGGACGGTTGTGCCCTCGCGATCTCCGACGCCAGCGTAGCTCCCGCCGACTGGTTCGCCCTCCGCGGTCTCCTGACGCCGTGCAGCTCTCGCATTGTGGCGCCCCGCCCTTGGACTGCTTCGAGCGGATCCCCACTTTCCTATCTCCTTCTTTTTACCGTCGCTTGCCTGTCTACTTCTTCGTCTATTTTCCTTCTTTTCTTTTTATCCCTCCTTCCCCCCCCCCCCCCTATAAGGCACTGCGCCGTGTCGCCTGAAGGCAGACAGAAATTAGGTGACTTTTTTCCTCTTCCTTCTAACCACTGCCACCACCAGTTTTGTCGTTTTCTCGTCGCACCCAAGCGTGTGTGCCATTGGCGGAGCCGCTATAGTGACGTCATTCTCTGCGCCGTACCCACGCAGAACACCGTATACCATGGCACGCGTGCGCCGTCAGTGACGGCGTTCATCCCTTTGCGGCCGTGCATGCCACCGACCTGCGTGCCGTAGTTTCAACTTACACCTTCCGCGTGGAGAGGGCGCCGCGATCGTGCGAACGTCCGAACAGGAGACAACTTCGTTAGGCGCACCGCCGCTGACAGCTGATCCGTGAGAGAATTCGTGTTCCGACCGGGCCGATGCAGACGTCCGGGCGCAAGAACAGGCCCGGGCGACGAAGCGCTGGCAGAGACTGCGCATCGAGTATCCGGCCGCGTGTCGAGCTGAATGCTAGCGGCAACGGCGAGCCGTGGAAGGCGTTGTCGGCGAACAGCGTCAGCGTGGCAATGGCGGGAACGCATTCGCCGGGGCCAGTATTTTCCCGGCGAGCGAAACTTTGGTTTTGACTGTGACGTAATCGGCCGCCCGTGGACGCACGTTTGAGCTTCGATGCATGGTTAACCATCTGTACGGCGTGCTTGGGCATATTCTTTTTTTTTTAGTTTTCTCATGCGTGTGAGTTTAGATATATTTGCACATTTTAATCATTGTGCTATTTTTTTTTCAAAGAAATTGTGCCTTGATGAGGCAGATTACATATCGACAAATTTCCCAATACAGTTGAACATGAACTCGGGAAATAAAGTAACGCTTTTGATCGAACTGTTTCAACGTTTGTCAGTTCATTCGACATTGAGTTCCTACAACATTTGTCAGATAATTGGTGCACGTGATTTGGCGTGTTCGTGTCAGTGCATTGAAAAAATCTACAGCTACATCGAACGAAACAACATCGAACGACGCTGCGCGAAACAGGTAGGGAGACTGTCGCTTGATTGCCATCCCATGCACTTCGTCCCAGTGATTCTTCAGCTTTGCGCCGCCGGCCCATCGTGTGAGGTCGCCCTTCGCTTCTCCGCTCATCTGTTAATGCAGTAGGGGCCGTAACAGATGGGCGCGGAAGGGCTTGCTACATTCAAACCTCCTTGCAACAAAGTTGCATGTTATACAAAAATAAATTCGTTATATCCGAGAATCGGTTACATTCGGGTTCGTTATATCGACGTTTGAGCGTGTTCTCAACAAAGCTGGAGACAAATAATACAGTTGAACTAGGATGGTATATAGTCCAACTTTAAACTAGTATGCGTGGCCGCCACTCATATTCATCTAGCAGAGGGTCTCCAACCACGCCCCATACTTTCTCATATGAACATTAGAGTTTAGTAATTAGCAGGGTTATGGCTGCACGTGTTTATAAAGGATAACGACGACCAAGGACCCCGGTGGTTGCTTTGAAAAATCTACTTGCTTCCCACCTTTACACTGAAAGCTGGAGATATATTTTATGGCAGGTATTTGTAACAAGCAAGTCATCGTCTAATTCTGATTTTTGTTTCAACTGCGGAGCTCGTTTTTCTTTTATTTTTTAAGCTTCGGCGAACATTTGAGGAGGGGAGGAGGGTGTTGTGAAGACTACCCCGTCTCACTCACTAATGGCAAACGGGACCTACACACACCTATGTCTATAGCGACATGAATGTTTAACATCAATCCCAGCGTACGAAACATCAAGCAGTAGAAGTTCATCGCTGTTTTCAGAGCAATACAGAAAAGGCGTTCTTTACAAGAACGAATGGCTGGGTTATTCTGTGGGAATTCATGTTGAAGCAGGCAGCGCGAAGGAACAGCGCTCGTCTCGTGTATTCGTTCCTCGTATAAAGTCAACTTGTCGGCTAGGTGGCCTAACGTATCTACAGGCAAACAGCGCGAAAGAGAACTTGAAACAGTGGGTCAAAGTTCTCAGAAGTGCTTCGCTAGCAGACCAACTTATAGCGCTGTCCATGAGACCCGCGAGGAGGCGGATAACTTCGTGCTCTATGTCTCGACGTGGGACATGCCCTCTATACATCTGGCGTCTAGCCTAGAGTTACTGTATATGCTACCTTAGGTAGCATATACAGTAACTCTGTAAAGTAAAGGTAGCATATACAGCAACTCTATAGTCTAGCCTGTCCTTCAGAACGCCTTATCGGGTAATAAAGTTTCACCACCACCACCACCACCAGGACAATAGAGGAACACACACAACCACACGAAACGATGAGAGATGTAAGAAGCTCTGAGCACGAGACGACAATGGATAACACGATTCAGCGGCGCATCCTGTGGTTGTCTGGGCGTGCCTCTATTGTCCTATAGTCTTTCGCGCTGCTGCCCAAAGACTTGTTCCTCGCTTGTGTCGTTGTTCTTTTGCGCGCCACCTGCTTTAACGTACAAAAAAAAAGGTTGCCCAAGTGCGTACCTTGCGAGATCGTGAGCAGGAAGATCGCGAGAGCGAGTAGAAGGAGCAGGAGAGCAATCAGGGCTAGCAGCAAGCACACCATGAGCAGCGTCTTCTTGGAACGCCGCTCGCTGCGAGATGGTGCGGAATAAGAGTGACGTCAATGTTTCGGCCCCTTTCATCAGTGGGAAGTCACTCGAGAATTTGGGCATAAGTTTCTGCAGCGCTATGTAAACGGACTTCGTTGAAGATTTAACCCCCCCTCGCCCTTCCAATCATAATTTTTTTTGCGATTGCCCACGTGAATAAATACACATTAAGAAAACGCACGCAATAATGAAGATATATTAATCATGTTTGAACCCTCACCCTAATAAGGTTTTTCTTGCTACAGCAATGATTTGAGCAGTATAGAGAGTGACTATACGGGTTTTTAACAAAAAAGCTCTTGATGTGTTGCAGGAATGTGTGCAACGAGATGATCTTATCTTTATTTGGGGCTATGAATCGAGAATCATCGGGAAGCTTTTGCCGGCCTTAGCACGAGATAACGCCCACAAGTTTCAAACCCTGCATTAATTCATGAGCTTTCGCCGGTTCTCTCACTTATACGGGTCACTATGCGGGCTCTAAATGTGGTTATCGCGATTTTATGTCTTGTTGCGCTGAAAGATAAACGTCGTTTAAATGAAGCATGGCCAACCGATGTTCACAATTAGTTCGCTCTAAACGATCATTTGCTATATCAGTGTTACATACAGTGTTGTTGAACTGTACCGTACTGTATACGCAAGTCAGATCAGACTCATCCACTTTACATTTCAAGTGTTTCTTCTCGTTTGGAGCAATGGCGCTCCATTGACAGACCGAAAGCGGGAGTCTATAGTGTTCCAATCGGAGAGTCGGAGTGGATTCAGAGCGGGAGTGACTCCATGGAGCAGCAAGAGTTGCTTCACCGGAATCGGTGGAGTGGATTGGAATACGACGTGGCGTGCTTATGGTTCCACACGCTTGCCTCTGTTGGGGACGTCGCTTGTAGTCGCGTGCTATGACAGTAGTTGCGCACGACATGCACGGCTCGGCATATCGATAGTCATCGATTCCGCCATTCGAAAGTGACAGCTTTGAGTCAGAAAGGTCTATTGAATTCGTTTTTGCACGAGCTCCTGCACGAGCGATTGGTCATATGAGTAAGACGTGTTAGTGGGCGAGTTGGTTAACATCAATGGGATGTACTATAGCGCAAACTTTCAAAAACAAAGACTCCAGAAAAAGAAGTAAAGGGGAGCAGAAAGATCGGGCGCTGAGCTCCGTTTATTCGAAAGAGTAGCCTACCGGATCACGACTATGTATGCGAATGCGTGCTTCAATACGTCAGCCAAAAGTGGCCACAGTCGCATCTCAAAAAGCTACATCTCATTTTGCTAAGTCACACAGACGTATCACTGATGCAACAGGTGCCTCTTTTCTTAATGTGAAGCGCATCCAATGAATCTCGCGATAATGTGTCGTTGCTCAAGTTTGCACTGTAATTACCCAATTTATTCATCGGGTAGCGACAGCTACGTTCGAAATGCCGTGATGGAGTAATCAAACGCGAGGTATTCTGGGAAACAGCACTTGAGAGAACTCCCGCTTCCGTCATGCTCCAGCGGCGCCGTCGGCGTTTCGCTCTATGCCAGAGTCGAGCGCTCGATCGCGGAGTCCATCGGGTGCTCCGACTCTCGCCATTGGAATTCAACGTAACGCGGTACGAAATAGCGAGCTTTGCTCACGATTCCACCCCGACGGGCACGGTGCCGGGGAGTTGCGGCGTGGCTGGCACCCGAGGCGACGAGCGCCAAGCCTCGGGGGTGCGGATGCGGACGCGACGGTGGCGCCTTGCTGCGTCGTCGACGTCGTGCGCCGTACCCTCTGGTGGCAGCATGGACACCTCGCTGAGCAGCGCTGACGTCGGCGCTGTGTAGCTCGTCGTGGTGGCTTGAGTGTCGGGCCCGACGGTAGACTGCAGTGCGGAAGGGTAGGTTGTACCGACCTGCGCACATGGAGTACAGAAAGGGGAGAGAAAGAGAGAGAAGGCGCCTACTCTAACACCTCTTCTTTGCTTATTTTGTAGCGCAGCTGGCAAACCGGAAGAAAAAAAAAAGGTAAGGGGTGGATCCAAGCGACTCTTTTTTCATATTTCTTCCGAGTTGAACAACTATTTCGTCAAGCTATTCACCCGGCACTCGCTTCACGTTACACACACTAAACCTCCTCGCGCTGCACCCCGAATGAAAGGACTTGCGCGAAGGGTCCACAAGATGTGGGTTCAATATAGTTGGTACTACATGATCCAATACTTCTCACAAATTTCCTGGACGAAAGACGAAACAGTTTTGTCTTGCGCCCGTCCCAGTCTGTTTGGTCCTTCGCCCAGGAATTTCGCGCGACTACTTGATAGTGGGAGGGAGTTGGGAAGAGGAGAGGGGGGCTGGCGCTTCGGCGAAACTTCACCATCTTGCTCACCCCCCCCCCCCCCACACACGTGATCTAGAATCTTGCGCATGCCTATGGTGAGTTTAATATTCCGGGGCGATACAAAGGACTTCGTGTTAAGTAGAAGAGAGCCACAAAAGATTCACAGCAGATCCATGGAGTGAAATGATGGTGAGTGGGGCAAAGCGTCTGTCCATCCGTCCGTCTGTCAGTCTGTCCATACGTCCTTCCGCCCGTCCGCCCGTCCGTTTGTCCATCCGTCCGTTCAATCCTATCACCCTAGAGCATGCACCAGACGGACGCTTTGGCCTACTCGTCATCATTCACTACGTAGATGTGCTGTGAATTTCTTCTTATAACAGCGCCATTTATCCTCTTTAATCATCAGCATTTAGGAAAACCACTAACGCCATCGAGTGATATCATTTCCAATGACATATACGCACAACGTCATCTAGTGAGCAATTCATAAACTATAGAGGTCGCTACATACATACTACGTACAAACGTAAGAGGGAGCGACCCTAAGGATCTTCGCCCCTAAAAACTGAACCTGATCGTACGAAAGTATGTGAACCACTATTTACCTGAGCGCCCGTGCAGTTTTCAACAAAGGCTCCGTGGGCGTCACCATTTTCATCTGTTGGCTGTTACTATAAAATGTGCAACCCTGCAAGGAGGCACTGCCACGTCTGTGACGTCAGCTTTTTACTCTCGAGCAGCGCTCCTGAAGAAAGTAGGCGATTATGCTCTTCGTTGACAAGTTGTGCACATCGACGCGCCGTCAAAATCTCCGGCCATTGAATTCCACGTGTTAATCTCACATCTAGGGGCGAAGTGCCTTGAGGGTGAGGCATGTGTGGTGTCCATTGTCACGGCCACATGATATGGGGCAACGCTGGGTAGCGAACGGTTTAGTCGAAACATATATGAGTCAGACAAAAAAAATATTTAACAATAGACTAATATCAACCATAATTGTTAGTAAATGTAAAAGACCTACAAACAAACAATTTAAATTAGTAATTAACTTCAATTTAATCATGTACCTCAGGACCTAGACTTACCCACTCGTCATCAATCACTTCGTGGAGATAATTGGTTCCCGTGTGTATAGGCCCAATTGTTTTTTTTTTCTCAAACATTCAAAAATCAGTCTGCTGCATTTTGCATAAGAGATAGAATGTAGCACAACACTTACGCTGGGACCTGAAGGAGATGAGAGGCAGAAAGGGAAGAAAAAATTAAACATTGAGAGTGATCAAGTAAACCATAACAGCGTCCTTAACACCTCAAGACTCACACATGTGCTTGTTTTCACGACTACTGAGACAAAAGGAAGCAACACGAATTTAACGAATTTATCTTACGTTTGCCATGAACGTCAACAAGCTAGCCTATAGGCCAGCAGCGTCACGTTCATGGCAAACGTCTAAAGTTGGGCCAAGGCTATATATAGCCTTGGCCCAATTTCAGACACAGGGCAGGAATAGAAAATAATTTTAAGCTGAAAACACGTTTTTCGTGCAATGCCGTTTATTTATTTATTTATTTATTTATTTATTTATTTATTTATTTATTTATTTATTTATTTATTTATTTATTTATTTATTACTGCTGACCTCTTTACTGAGCCTTAAGCAAGAATGGGCCTACGAGGCATACAAAACTCTTCGCTGCGAAAGCAACAAATAGCATCAGACAGACCTGGTGACATCTGTATTTGCAACAAGACATACAACGCAAGAGCATACATTAGAACATTTTCATAACAAAAAAAAACATTACAATGAATAGCATAATTCTACTCTGTCAGACATATTCAACGCGAAGGGAAGCACTCCGTATATTACATAAAATACAGATTACACAATCAGTAACAAAAGAATTTCTTAATGGTTGTTAAGTGTATTCAGAAATAAAGTGACTAGTGTACGTTCTACAACATCGGCTTTTATAGGCTGTTTCACTCATGGTAGTTTTTTTGGGGGGGGGGCGGAGAGAGAAAGAAGGCTTGAACGTGTCTGCCTTGTTTAATTTATATAAAACTCTTCTTCAGTGACATACACAGCAAATTCTTCTGTTTGTTTAATATGTATTGTTTTGCCGATTCCAGTTTTGCCGTTAGTACAAACCTAAGTTGATACATAGCTAATACATTGCGTTGGTAATGTATTTTGTGCGAGTTACATACCATGTGCGAGTTACATACCATGTACAAGTAAGACATATGGTCATTGTGATTACGGTATATGGGCAGTATCTCGCCGCCCACGCCTCAAAGGTGGAATTTTCGATGAGCCCTGTGACGTTCTTGCGGATGAATCCTATAGGAGCGTCTAAGCATTCACTACATGAGTCAATGATACAGCTGCACAGTGATCATGCATGTACGAAATGCTGATATGAGCACCACCTGAGTAAGAGAATCGGTGTTCGAAAATAAGTCTCTAAACCCCGAAACCCGACCAAATACCAATTAACCCACCCCCCTCCCCCCCTCGCGTTTCTCTCAGCCGAAAACGTCAGTGGTCGCTACCGATAACCGAGAGCCTCTGAGGTAAATTTATCGGAAGTCACTCCACGTGATGGACAATAAGCAGTCCCACGTAGTGTCATGTTGCGATAGTTTCAAAAATACGTTATTTAGAATTAATAATTCTCTCTGCTTAAAGGGGCTCTGCCACACTTTTTGAGCATGGTCAGTAAACGCTGCCGATCCGTAGTAGAGGCTCCTGGCAACACGCGTGTCAAATATTATAGCACAGCACGCGGCCTGAAATTCGCAATAAATTATCAAAGTCAGCTAAAAATTGTTTTCTGTTCTCTCGACAAATCACGTTATATGCCCGAAAATCACACGTCAACGACCCATCTATCAGCCATTGGCTGATTTGCACATGGTTCGCTCGCTCGTTACAGAGGTCGCCACGGGAGGCCGCTACTTGTCTACGCGTGTGCACTCGATCACACTGAGAGAGCCGCGCATTCGAAGAAAAAAAAAAGAAAAAGCGCTCAAGGTCGCGAAGCGTGCGCGACGTTTTTCTGTGGCCATGCCATCCCTCCCTGCTTAGCTTCCAACGCTTTCGTCGGGACGAGCCTGGAGAGAGAATGCAATTGCAGCATGCGACAAACCTTTGTAACTCCACTCGCACTGAACGGATTCTTTACATTTTTGCGGCGTTGAATTCGTGAGGAAATAAGCTCTTCCAGTGAGTTCATTTTACGGTTACTTGAAAGAGTGTTTCAGGGCCCTTTAAGTGCAAAAATGTGCTTCAATGTTTTTTAACCTAGAATAGCTTGTTTCGGTGGTACCGTATGGATGTTTAATGCGATTTATCGCTTCAAGTTAACAAAAAGTTACAGCCAATGTCATCATTGTCACGTTACGACACGTCACTTTCAATCACTAAGATATCCTGTTGAAGTAGCTAACGTAGTTGCTTGAGCGAGTTGGTACGACATGATCCACATAAAAGTCAGTGCCGCTGTCTGTCTCCTTCTTTTCTTGTCCCTCGTTATTGGCACTGTTTTTTATGTGAACCGTTGAAGTAACTCCGTTGAAGTTATAACTTTGTTTCAGGGCGTTGCCACATGCGCAGCGATATAGGCACATATCAACAGTATCAGGAGAAGCAATGAAAACAACGCGCCTCTTCATGTCACGGGGCCCGCTTTTTTTTTTTTCAAGTGTTGTAACTCATTGGATGCGCATTGGATACTACATTTGAACCTAATAATTTCAATGGAATTCGCTCTCATGGTAACATTTAGGGTTACACGTCTTCTCTCTATACGGTCTTTTTAAACTTTAAAAAAAAGTGTTGTGTCGTCAAGCAGATGCTTCGTTTACCTGCCATAGATGTGCTGGTAATGTTGCTCTGAGTTGTGCTTGACCGCATCACATTGCTGTCGGTGCCTGCGCATGAAAATGAATGGTCGTATAACACGATCAAGTAATGAGGCAGTGGTTTAGACAAGAGCTAGATATATTGCCACGTGCATTTTATTTGTTTGGGGGGGGGGGGGGGGTTCATCTGCAAGAGCAGTTGGCACTGCTCGTCGCATGACGCGCCGCAGTGTTTGAGAAGCTTCCCAATATTTCGCGATCAATCTGTTAAGATTTCACACAGGACGTGATTTGTCGGTCTATTGTGAAGCTTCAGCGGCCACCAGCGATAATGCGGGAATCTTCGATAACACACGCATGATAAAGCCAACGCGCTTAGCCACCCGGCAGATTATAGATTGCCGGCGCACTGTTCGAAGCTATCAGTGTATAGCGTGTATGCCCCGCCGTGGTGGTCTAGTGGCTAAGGTACTCGGCTGCTGACCCGCAGGTCGCGGGGTCGAATCATGGCTGCGGCGGCTGCATTTCCGATGAAAGCGCGAATGTTGTATGCCCGTGTGTTCAGATTTGGGTGCCCGTTAAAAAACCCCAAGTGGTCGAAACTTCCGAAGACCTCCGTTACGGCGTCTCTCATAATCATATGGTGGTTTTAGGACGTTAAATCCCGCATAATAATCAATCAATCAATCAATCAATCGTGTACAGCGTGCATTGTTTGCAGTGCGACCTTTTCTTTTTTCCCGGGCACAAGTTCGCATAAATAAAAAAAGAAGGGGGGGGGGGTGTCTTGAGCCAGCTGACTGCTGCCTTCTTCAACGTCACGACCACAAATAATATAGGAGGAACTGTCGCGTGGTAATGACGTGGTATTGACGTTCAGGAAATTTCAAGTCAGCGAGACCCTCGAGGGCTCAGATAGATAGACCTACACGAAGAGGTTCCGTGGTTAACGCTATAGTTAGCGTCGTTAGAAGCGAGATGAACTTAAGCCCAAACTCCATAAGCGCGAAAATACACGCGACAGCGACGAGCGACGCTATGAGCGACGAAACAGGGCGTTCGCGCGACGTGTCGCGTGCTCGTTTTCGCGCGATCGCTCGGTTCTCCAGATTTGGAAACCGTCGCTCATCGCCCGGAAGTGCTGGGCTCAAGCAGCCAATAGCGAAAAACCGGAAAAGACGAAGACTACATAGGTGCACGTGACCCTGCCCGAGTCACGTATGCGCAACAAGAAATAACGCAATGTTTATTGCGCATGCGCATATAAAAAATGCTGCAAGGCAATAATAAACACTTTCCGTGCCATTACACAACAATATATCTTATTTTTTAATTGGAAACCACTCGCTACGCGGTTTTCTTGGTGCGAGTTGACGGCCTCATGCCAGCAACAGTGGAATTCGCTCGCCGAAGCCGTCGCGTGAATGAGGTTTGCCTGCGCTAGCGACTGATCGCGTGACGCCGATCTACGTCGCGTCACTCGTCGCTGTCGCGTGCATTTTCGCGCTTATGGAGTTTGGGCTTTATCCTTAATAATATTGAGAGATTTTTGTGTTCCTTCATTGCCGCATCGTCTAACAAAAAGCTTCCGTACGACACGTATTCAGTGGCGGTTTCATCAGAGGGCCAGTCTTGGCGGCCACGCTTCACTGCGCTGCAGTATAACCCCCGTATTCTAGAACGTCCCTTCACTCAACGCTCCACCTTCACTTGAGAAAGCCAATGGAAGCGCCATCTCTAAGAACGGAAAGTCACTGAATATCAGCGATGATCTGCTGCGATTTTTGAGTAGCGTAGCGTCATTTTCAGCCGAGCAACGGCGCACTGCTCAACTATGTCAAGTGAAGGGTGAAAGTCGAGTCGAGAAGCGTTTGTGAATACGGGGGTGTAAGAGTACCAGTCTCGGAGGCCATCCTTCACACTGCTGCATGCAGTATTACCTGAAGCGATTTGAAGTCGCTGCAAGCATATGTCTCGACCATCGCGTCTCGTCTAATCTACAGTGTCACGACCACGTAACAGGCAGTTTTAGAATATAGCGCACGTACGCAAAGCTTTGCGCTAGCGTTTGTCGCCACTGCGCATGCGTCGTATATGCTCCACTCTGCGGGCCTCCATTGAGTGACAGAAATAGCGGGCTACTGCCACGAATGTTCGGCCTGCGTAACCTGTTTGGGGCTCGCGCGAAGGCTACCACTCTGCTCTTCGGGCAACAACGCTCGCATGTAGAACAGGCTTTAAGGGTGTTTTACCGTGTTTATAACGAACACCCTTATTGAATAGCGTGTTGAATAGCTTATTGAATAGGCACCTTTAGGTGTGCGAACTGGTTTGCAGTGTAGTCTAAAACTGCCAAATGTCTTCTGAATATACGCGCATTCTCTTCTCAAATTAAGTTTTCAAGGCGTCCAGCGAAGCCGTATACTTCCGAGATGGCTGCTCCAACTCACACTATGTGCTGCACCGAGTTCGTAGCTTTCCCTAAAGAAACAAAACCGAGTCTGGGCCTTACTCATGTCGGGGAGGCGGGGAAAGCCGCGGCAAGGCCACGGCTGAAAGTTTCCTTGTTGCCACGGTCGTCGTAGTCCACGTTGAAGAAAGCGGCCAGGTCTTCAACCGGAACGGCAGGTTTCTCCTTCTTGTTCTTCTACTCACTATCGCCAGAGCTCATGTAGATATGACGATGATGATGATGACCTCTTAGGGATGGCGCTCACGCACAAAGGCTGATGTAGATCCTAAAATTTTGGCTCAACAGGGGTTGATCACCTCTTCCCCTCGCTTCACCCGAAGGAAACTGCTGGACTTTAAATAAAGTTTATTTTTTCATTCAAACCCGCGTTGAGGGATTGACACAGAATCGGGTAGTCTAGAAGCGATATTTATATGCTAGAAAAATATTAATTTCTCGTTTTGTATAAAGTCTTTCTTTAAAATTATTGTCTTGAAAATAAAAGGAAGGGTTAAAAATGCCTTAACGAATAACAAATAAATGATGAATACGTAAGATGGTGGAAACGATATTCTCCCTTCGCGGCACTAGCCAGCGAAATGAGGGGCCAAGAACTGCGAGGCAGGATGATTAAACGGGTACACTCTTAGCAAAAATAAGCCGACGTGGGAGTTACTGGCCTGTCTTTTAGCGCACTCCCCCGATGGGGTTTTTATATACTCCTTTGGAGCACTAAAATTACTTCTCCTAACAAACCGCCTTTCTGGATGGATTTAGGGGAGTATCTTTTTACATCCATCGAGGAGCTTATTCAAGTAAGTATGTGGGTAAATTTTTATACCCATTTAAAAATGTCTGTAGCCGTGTCATGCGCAAACGAATGTTCAATTAAATTAGCTTCGAAGCACGCAACATTTATCACGCGTAAACAAACATGCACATAACCGTTCGTAGAATGTACGGGAACCACTCCGAGAAACCGTGTATAAAACTATTAACGTTACCCGCTGCATGGCAATGGCCTCTCCCATGTTTCCGCCAAACAACCCAGTCCTGGACTTTTTTTATGCCTGTAAACTTCTTAACATCTGTCCACCCAATTTTCTGCCTTCCTCTCGTACATTTGCCTTCTCTCGGAATTAAGTCAGTTACCCTTAAGTAATTGCCAGCTTAATTATTCCCGCCTACGCGCTACGTGCCACACGACTCTCAGTAAATGCTGCTAATAAACATGGCATATACCTGAAGTGGATCATCATCATCATCATCATCATCATCATCATCATCTTCAGCCTGACTACGTCCACTGCAGGACAAAAGCCTCTCCCATGTTCCGCCAGTTAACCCGGTCCTGTGCTTGCTGCTGCCAATTTATACCCGCAAACTTCTTAATCTCGTCTGCCCACCTAACCTTCTGTCTCCCCCTAACCCGCTTCCCTTCTCTGGGAATCTAGTTAGTCACCCTTAATGACCAGCGGTTATCCAGTCTACGCGCTACATGCCCGGCCCATGTCCACTTCCTCTTCTTTATTTCAACTATGATATCCTTAACCCCCGTTTGTTCCCTCATCCACTCTGTTCTCTTCTTGTCTCTTAAGGTTACACCTACCATTTTTCTTTCCATTGCTCGCTGCGTCGTCCTCAATTCAAGCTGAACCCTCGTTGTAAGTCTCCAGGTTTCTGCTCCGTAGCTAAGTACCGGCAAGATACAGCTGTTATATACCTTCCTCTTGAGGGATAGTGGCAATCTACCTGTCATAATTTGAGAGTGCTTGCCGAATGTACTCCACCCCATTCTTATTCTTCTAGTTACTTCAATCTCGTGGTTAGGCTCTGCGGTTATTACCTGCCCTAAGTAGACACAGTCTTTTACAACTTCAAGTGCACTATTACCTATCTCGAAGTGCTGCTCCTTTCCGAGGTTGTTGTACATTACTTTCGTTTTCTGCAGGTTAATTTTAAGACTCACCTTTCTGCTCTCCTTGTCTAACTCCGTAATCATGAGTTGCAGTTCGTCCCCTGAGTTACTCAGCAATGCAATGTCATCGGCGAAGCGCAGGTTACTAAGGTATTCTCCATTAACTCTTATCCCTAACTGTTCCCATTCTAGACTTCTGAAAACCTCCTGTAAGCACGCGGTAAATAGCATTGGGGAGATTGTGTCCCCCTGCCTTACACCCTTCTTGATAGGTATTCCGTTGCTTTTTTTATCAAGCACTATGGTAGCAGTTGATCCCCTGTAGATTTCTTCCAGAATGTTTATATGTGCTTCATCTACGCCCTAATTCTGCAGTGTCTGCATGACGGCTGATATTTCTACTGAATCAAACGCCTTCTCGTAATCTATGAAGGCTATGTATAGTGGTTGGTTATACTCTGAGCATTTCTTTATTACTTGATTGATAGTATGAATGTGGTCAATTGTTGAGTAGCCTGCTCGAAATCCTGCTTGTTCCTTTGGTTGATTGAATTCTAATGTTTTCTTTACTCTGTTAGCAATTACCTTTGTAAATAGCTTGTATACTACAGAGAGCAAGCTGATCGGCCTGTAATTCTTAAAGTCCTTGTCTTCGCCTTTTTTATGTATCAGGATGATGTTAGCGTTGTTCTAGGACTCTGGTACTCTTCCCGTTAGGAGACACCTCGTAAACAGGGTGGCTAGTTTTTGTAACACAATCTGTCCTCCTGAAGTGGGTATGCCATGTTTATTAGCAGCATGGCAGCAGCAAGCACAAGACTGAGTGGACTGGCGGAACATGGGAGAGGCCTTTGTCCTGCAAAGGACGTAGTCAGGCTGATTATTATTATTATTATTATTATTATTATTATTATTATATTTATTATTATTATTATTATCCACCAAGTGAATAATGATGAGTGGGTGAAGCAATGGGATCGTTTGGTGTTACTGTAAATTACTCATGACATACTCACACATGTAAATAATTGACAAAGTGGTGTACTGTCGTATGCAATGTTTCTTGGTCATAACTGGAATGTTGCGTTCAGTTGCAAATTTCGTTTTGTCGTTCATAGTACTGCTTTGCGGTGTCGTATCCAGCCTGAAGTTGGCAAACACTATAGGTCTGGGCACGTCACCCTTGTGGTTGTTGGTCATGTCCAGTCATACCAATAAGTTCATAGTAGAGCATATGGAAACTTCATCTACTGACCACTGCACAAGCCAATCGTTGTCCGTGTTTATCATTGTCTTCAGCGTTATCGTCATGGGACACAGCGGGTATCTTGCATGCGCTGTGCCGTGAGGGCAGAAAGATAATTGTTACTTCCCTTCCGGTGTGCAAAGTAAGCGTTATCTTGACAGCGTTTTGGTAGCATGTAGAAAGGAAATTGTACTCACAGGAGACTTTAATTCACATCATTTGTCTTGGGGTATAAGGACAGATTCTTGTGGTAGGTGACTGTGGGAATGGACTATTGATCACAACCTCTCTTGTCTGAATAAAGGTCATGTAACATTTGTCCGAGGTCAAACTAGCTCAGTATTGGATTTAAAGTTTTGCTCCAATGCAATCAAGGTTTTGTCATGGGCTGTTCTGGATTCGGCAACTAACAGCGACCATCTTCCTGTAGTTTTTGACATTACTTGTCCAACAATAACTTTATATCAGCCAAAACACACATACATCACCCATAGCAAATTTCAAACCTGCCTCCATTCGGCCATTTCCAAGCTTGAAAATGCCAGTACTAAGGAGATAGCATCTACGATTGTTTCAATGCTGGAGGGCTCTAGAAAAAATTCCGAATTTTCTATTCCATCCAATAAACGATCCTCCTCTCATTGGTAGAATGATGAGTGTACGCGCGATTATAGAAGACGAAAAGCCGCTTGGAAAAAACTTCTTCTTAATCAGAGCCCAACAAACTGCAAGGACTATCAATTCCTTGCTGGCGTACTTAAGCGTACAGTGAACCGCGCGAAAGAAGAATACGACAGTAGACATTTTGATTATCTTTCTAAATCTAAAAATAAGCGTGCTTTGTTCGCTTATCTTCGGACAAGAAAAGTACTGCCAGCATCTTTAACGTTGCAGTCATGTGTCTTGACGCCGGAAGAAATGAACACCTCTCTAGAAGACATAGCGCAAGGTTTAGACCGCCGCTTCACTGCTATTTTTTTGGCTATTCAGTCCGTTCTGGTAAACTTGCACGAATATACAGAAGTTTCTTTAGCTGAATTAAGTCAGACAGTATAATGCTTACCGAGGACGGCTCCCGGACCAGATGGGATTACGAACTCTATGTTGAAATGTTTACTCCAGGAATCGCCTAATCTTTTGCTAGAACTAGTGAATTATTCGTTAAGGAACGCATGGATACCTCCAGAATGGAAACTTTCCAAAATTGTATTGTTGCTAAAAAATGAAAATGATGCATACACGTTGGATAACATAAAGCCGATCGCACTGACATCAAACTTAGTGAAATTGGTTGAGAGAATCATCAATATACGAATTAATGAACTTATTACCATGAGGTCAATTCTAAGTCCCTGTCAAATTGAGTTCAGGGCTGGTTGTTCAATTTGGGATGCCCTCGTTGACTTAGAAAGTCGGCTTCAATTAGCTCGGCTACATAAAAAATATGCAGCTTTAGTTAGCTTAGACATCGCTAAAGTATATGATACCGTGGAGAACTGTATTTTGATAGATCGATTAGAATACCTTGATTTTCCATCATACATAGTAGCGTGGGTTCACAATTTTCTTGCAGACAGGAAATTTTATTGTTTTAAAGATGGGTTTTCATCATCTACTCATACCCAAACGAGGGGAGTACCGCAAGGCTCGGTGCTTTCCCCGGTGCTATTTAATTTACTAATGAGCGCCATTCAACGTAAACAGGATATAACAATTGATGTTGATGCAGACGATATCGCATTTTTTGCAATGGCAGATAACATTCAGACCTTATATGAACGGCTGCAGACTTATCTTAATATATTGGAGAGCTGGCTCAATGGCAACAGCTTTTTACTTAATCCGAGTAAATGTGCCCTCCTTGTTTTCCCGCTCCTTGTTACCACAAGACCCTGTGAACATCTCTCTGTCTTACCATCATGAGGATATACCACAGGTAGAATCTGTTAAATACCTTGGAGTAATTTATCACACATCGCTTAACTGGCGACCTCATATCGAATATATCGCCGGAAAAGGTGTGTGGGCCATTGGCATAATACGTAAACTAAGCAACTACCGCATAGGTATGAGAAGAGACACATTGGTAATGATATATCGCATGTACGTTCGTCCCAATTTGAAATTTGGTTGTGTACGTTTCTCTGGAGTTACAGCTTACAAGTTGCGGCCTCTAATTCTTTTGGAAAAAGAAGCTTTGCGCTTATGCCTTGGCCTTCCCAAAACAGTTGCCAACAATGTGTTGTATCTCGAATCGAGGGTCCCTCCGCTTTCTTGTAGAATTCGCCTTCTGACTGTTCAGACATCCTTAAGAATTTATGAATAATCATTACGACATTCAGAAACAGTTTTTATTTCCACCCCGGAATCATTTTTGCTGCTAGATGGCCACGATTTCACACGCCACAAATTATATTTGTGCAAAATTTACTGGAGCCTCTAAACGTACGTATCATGTGACATCATGCCGAGTCGTGATAATTTAGCCCCGGTGGAAATTCAATTCCACGACATTTTTCCTAATAATGCCAAATTACTTCCCCATAATATTTTGGATGGTTTACTACAAGATCACCTGCGCCGTATTACAACGAACGTTATTATTGCTACAGACGCATCGCAATACGACGAAAAGTCAGGGGTTGGTATTTTCAGCCCAATTTTAAATTGGATTTATTCCCTTCGACTACCCGATTTCATACCCGTTTTTGTGGCTGAGTTTCTGGCAGTGGTGCTCGCCTTACGCAAGTTAGATACAGCAATTACATCAGCTGTCATAATAACAGATTCCCTATCTCTCTGTGCGGCACTTTTTGTTGGTGCTGATAAACACGTAACAAGGGCGTTCCGTGCACTAGTACCTGCGCATTTGAGAAAAGTACGATTAGTTTGGGTTCCTGGACATAAAGGTTTGTTTTTAAATGAAATAGCCGATTCCTTAGCTAAGTCGTCAATCAGCGAACCAATTCTACCGCTCTGTCCATCATCCGCTTATGTGACCGCTGCTCGATTGCGCAGACGCACGCTTATGCAAGTCTTTAAAGGTGCAGCACTAACAAACTCAGGCTACAGAATATCGCCATTTATTATATCCCTGGCGAAGAGACTTTTGCCGCACTCGAAAACAAGAAGTAGCTATCAGAAGGCTGCGTTGCCGGGTACCAAATCTAAATTTCTATAAACACAGGTATGCTCAGGCACCTTCGCCACTGTGCGCAATCTGTGATGAACTGGAAACAATAGACCATTTCTTTTTGACCTGCAGGCGGTTTAACACATTAGGAAAAACCCTATTAGAAATACCTTTACGTGGTATTGGTATGGACTTATCTCTGCCTGTCATTTTGTCTTTTGGAGCTTCCATTTCTAGTTTCTCGAATGCGACAGTATGTGCGGCCGTCCGAGACTATATTGATGAAACTAATAGGCTGACTAATTAACCAGTTTCATTATCCGAACAGGTACACTTAATTATATACGTATAAAATCAGATTATTGCTCTATTCTAAAAATAAATTTGTTTATGTAAATATTTGTATGCATTACATTAAGCACCACACTTGCCTATAGGCTATCAGTAATCTTTCTGTTATACCTCCATCATTCCAAATCTGAACAGTAAATTTTGAAACCACTCGATTCTTGGCCAATCTCCCACAGTGAGTATGCGCCACTAACAATAGGAGAACAACAACAACAACAATAATGTGTGGTCTGGAACACGCTTGTCCTTCATCGCCATCAGCGACAGCCAACGGACGAGCCTCGACATTTAATCGCCACCAAGCGAGGAAAGCGGCTTTCGCCTTCGAATTATTGTCATATGCAAGTGCATAAGGGGCTCAGTTTAGCTGGCACCTAGAACCATATGTGTGAAAAGGTATATGGTGATGTAAATACCCGATTTCTCTCCACGACTTTCACCAGAGCCGTCAGCGTTAAGACTAAAAGTGAGCGATAACCGACCAGAAGAGAGCTTGGTAATGGGAGGTTTGGTTTTACACGCGTGTCCCCCAGAACGGGGCGAATCAGTTGTGGTAAGTTTATGTCAAGTACGGACATTGCGTGCGGTGTGATATCTTTGTAGCGGCGAGAGAAGGAGAGACGTGAGATGACGTCGAAGGCGGCCAATGGGGCCGTGCCAATCTCGCCACTTCATTCCTGGCCTGAAGCGGAGCCACGTCGGCTACCAGCGTCCGCCACGCCAGGCGTGTCAGCTCGTTCTCAATTTTCGCGCAGCTCGAGCTCGCGCCAGCTGCGCGAGAGACGCGGCGCGGTGATGGAAAAAATGACAATGGTGATGATGGCACTACAGGGCTCCCCCCCTAGCGCTTTGCGCGATTTGAACGCATATGAAAAAAAAGAAAGAGGGCGACAAATGCTATGTACATGAACGGCAGTCCATAAAGTGTTCCTTTGGCAAGTCCAGTTTGTCAACGTGTAGTGACCATCGGGAACCAGTGGGTCTCTGGTGGGCGACACTGAGAGTTGCGCAGTGGACGAAGAAGTAAGCGCTCGATGGAAAGAAATCCGTAATGGCGGATGGCTCGGTCCCAGAGGTCTTCAATCGTGGAAAGCACCTCTGGAATTTCGAGGTCTCGCGCCACTTGTGATGCGTTTCTGTAGGCGAAAGAGAGGCCGTACTCAGTGACGCTGTGAAACGACGCGTGACTGAGAACGTGCTGAACTGGTGCACTAAAGTGCGGGCTGTAAAGCGTGTCAAACGGGCCCGTGTCGTAGAGGCCGTCGTAGAAGGTATAGTCACACACGCCGTCCGCAGGCAGCGGCTGCGACTCGTTCGTCGCCGTGCCGAATACGCGGACCACGGGAAATGGCGTCACGGGAGGCTGTGCAGGAAAGACGGGTTCAGTTGTCGCCTCAGTCACTGTCGAGGTATTCGACGCTGGTGGACTGGTGGCAGTGCTTGTTCCCATGCTTTCAGTTGGCTCCACAGTGGTTGTAGTTAGGTCGGTTGACTTGTCAGACGTCATAGACAGTTCAGTTGGCTGGTCAGACGTCGTAGGCAGCTCAGTTGGCTCAACAGATGTCGTAGACAGTTGAGTTGGCTTCACAGATGTCGTAGGCACTTCAGTTGGCTCGACAGGGGTCGGAGACAGTTCAGTTGGCTCGACAGATGTCGTAGATAGTCCAGTTGGCTCGACAGATGGTGTAGGCAGTTCGTACGCGGGACACGCGTCGCTAGTTGCCAGACGAGAGGAAGTCGGGAGGTCAATAACGGGTGAAACGTCACCTGTGCCAGACTTCGATGCGGGTGGCAAGGTGGTCGTCATGGACTCCGGTGGGGCCACGGTGTCGCGTGCCGTCGCTCTCATGGAAAACATGGAGGTAGCAAGCATGCCAGAAGTACCATCGGCCGCGGACCTCGAAAAAACGCACCCCGTGGTGGAGAGGTCGTCGGCAGCAGGAACGACCTCAAGAACCTCGTCGGATCTGTGACCGGGTGCGAGACTCACCGCGCCAGCGGCTGGATCCAAGGCGGAGGGAGACATTGTCGGGGAAGCTAGGTCCTGGTCAGGGAAGACTTTTGGGCCGGAGGGTACCGCACGCTGCGACGCGGACGAAACCTGTAAGTCGCGGGTGAACGGCAGCGGGTGGTAGGTGAGGCCATGTCTGGCAAGCACCGCCGAGCAGAGGTCATCGTAAGGCTGCTGGCTGGAGGTTGAAGTGCCAGAGAGATGACGCAACTCTACCGGAAGGGCGTCTTGAAGAAGGGCGTGCATCAGCGGCTGGTCCGTGACGCCATTCAACGCCAGAACGGCATCGAGCTGCATGAACCCTACCTTAGGGTAGGTCGATTGGAACAGCGGCACTAGCGGGCAGAGTTGCGGGAACATGGCCGCGGGCCGCTCGGCGAAGGGCGTGTTCTCCGGGTCACCAATGTAGCGGCGAGAGAAGGAGAGACGTGAGATGACGTCGAAGGCGGCCAATGGGGCCGTGCCGATCTCGCCACTTTATTCCTGGCCTGAAGCGGAGCCACGTCGGCTACCAGCGTCCGCCACGCCAGGCGTGTCAGCTCGTTCTCAATTTTCGCGCAGCTCGAGCTCGCGCCAGCTGCGCGAGAGACGCGGCGCGGTGATAGAAAAAATGACGATGGTGATGATGGCACTACATCTTAAAGCCGGTGTGACGGCGGGCACAGGACGGCCACTATATAAAGTCGCGGAGAGGGTGTGGACAGGTGTATATATATATAGGTGTACACCCTTCTGTTCTTCAACACCATCACGAACGGCATAATAACACCCTTATGCCCCTTACACCCTTCTCTGAGGGTGTACCAGCAAAGAAAATGGTGTTACATTCATTCGAAAAGGGTGTAAATCTGTAAACACCTGTTTTACACCTATAATGGTGTAAACATTTTTACTGTGTACAAGTGCATCGAGTAGTCCAGTTCTGTGCGTACGGTAGACACGTACGAATTGGGTGTCGTGGAGGACCTGAGGTGGTATAGGGGTGGCTTAGGACGATCACTTGACGCATTCTTACAGGAGGGGCTCTCCAATTATGTTTGTTGTTCAGTGTGTGGGACGAGACACGTAGCGTGTTTTTTTTTTATTTCAAAGCCGTAGATTCCTCATCGAACACGAAAACTCTGCGTCAACACGAGTAATGCAAGAGACCCCGCCCTAATGCTACGACAACCCAGATGGTCAAAATTTAAGACGTCATCATAACGCCACAGTGCACCAAGTTGCTCCCACCTCGTGTGATGACGTCATGACGTGACACAGTTTTTTTTTTGTGCGCGCCGATCTCGGGGGCACGTCGTAAAGCTTGCAATGCATCTGATCCAGGAGGCAACAAGAAACCACGTTAGGTGACCAAAGCTTTCGAAGGCGCGGGACCACTATAGAAGCGACTTAAACAAAATAGTAGACGTATTTGGTTTTTTGAGACACTTCGGGTACATGAGTGTGTTCCAGCTTTATCAATGCAACTCTTTAAGTTTTTGTTAAGTATACTGTGGTGCAGATGAAAAATTGTGCGACCTCACTAAACGATGCAATGTGCGTGGTACATGTGTTCAACCAGATGAGCTCTATAATGTGCTGTAGGCTCATGAAATAAACAAAAGTTGAGTTTACCGTCCGTCCTGCCGTCTGTATTTCCCTTCAATACTGGCTTCTTTTCCTTCACGCACAAACAGACCTTACAATTTCATCATGCCTCCTAGTGACCAAGGTATGCGTTACCCGGGATAGACGTTGCCGACAAAGGCAGTTCGTCGCCGCATTCGGCAATGACGGCGCCAAGGACCCGAGCGCCCACGCGCTCCTCTTTCGGCCCGGAGCACAGCTATAGTCGGCAATACTTGCGCTGTGACGCACCACAGACGAAATCCGAGAGCTCTGCACATGAACGGACGTGAAGGCGCCAGTGTCGTGACGAAGGGAGCACGGCGGAATTTCTCAGCTATACGATGAGAGCGGTGCCGCCGCCGCTCGACGTTGCCTCGGAAGCCACCTGTTCTCAGTGTCACGTAATATGATTTCCGTGTACCGACACACAGATAACTGGCGCACGTTAACTTGAGATGAACCGCGTGATTCGACCGGAGCGCCGCCGTCCCTTTGTGACGTCGGGGCCGTGGAGCACGGCTATAGCTTAGCGCATCTCTTTCGCAGGCGCATTCGCCACAGGAGTCACCTACCAATTCAGCGATTGTTTCGTGCCGGTCGAGCGCATCCACGGGACATTCGAACAACAGGCAGCCGTTTCCAAGAACGATGGCCGTGAACGCGAACAGTGGCACGGTGCGTCTGACTATGAAAGGAGAGCTGTCTGACTTGGTCCAGCAACTAGACTCACTAAACCCGGATGACGTCAGCGAATTGGTCCTGAAAAACTGCCTCTTATGCAAACCGGCTGAGCTGTACAAGCAAATCAGCCGCTGTGCGAGACTCCGGCGCCTGAGCTGCGTTGCCTGTGCGCTCCAGCCTAGCGCTCTGCTCAAGTTGATGCTGGAACGACTCAAGTATCTGCAGCAGCTAGAGTTATCGCTCGTCCAAGACACCCAGGCGAGTGTCGATTACGAGATCGACAATATATGTCTCATAGGGCCGCAAATGTGTGACGTCATCCGGTACCACAGCCTGCGTCGCTTGTACGTCGAGGTCAGCGGCGACCACAACTTCGAGCTTCTCTCGGTGCTTCTGGTCTTCTGCCCGAACATAACCGAACTTCACGTTCACTTCGTGCGTGGAACGTTCTCGAATGGTCTGGCGAAGTGTCAGCAGCTGCACGAACAATTCGGCCGACTGGAAACTTTCACGTTCACAACCGAAGTGCCGGACTCCGTTCCGCTTCCTAACCAGCCGGATCCTATATTGACGTTCGCGAACTACGCGGCCATCTGCGGAAATGTCTGTCACGACAAGTCGCACCATTGGTGGAGTTGCGTCGAACTCGGTCGCCTCGCACGACGCGGTGGTCCTTCCCACAGTCTTCCGTCGCAGCTGGTCGTTTTTTCCGGTGGTGACTCAGAGTCAGGTAGTTCCTTATTGAACGCAAGAATCCGAAACAGTTGGACACGCGTCCGCAAACTCTGCCTCCTGCTTCTGCCCCAATGGTCCTCTAAGGTAACGTATCCGAGGGCGACACTGGTGTCCGGACACCACCTGGGGGTTTTCTTCTCCACGCTGGAGAACGTCGTCGAGCTGAACGTCAGTTCCTTTCACTGTCGCCAGGACGTGATTCCGGACACTCTTCTGCATGACAGCCGGCTGGGGAGCCGCCTTCTGGCACTCTCAGTGCCCCCTTGTTGGTTTCCGACGCAGTTTTCCGTGCGGAGACTGCTGTTGTCTTGCCCCATTCTCAGAGACTTGGACGTGCGTGTAGTAACCCGAGAAGATCAATACCACTGTGCTTCCTGCGATGCTGCCAACACAGCACTGCCTGCCCAGGGATCATCAGACGCGCCCTTGTTGTCTTCCAGCATCACCAGGCTGACCCTGTGTGACGTCAATTATTGGGTACTCCCCTTGTACTTCGAGCACTACAGAACAGCTGCAACGCTTCGGCTTGCCGGGTGGCGCCCCGTCGGGATCACGCACTACGACAGTTTTTTCCGACATCTTGTCAAGTTCATAGCTCTTCGCTGCCTCGTGCTGCAGAATGAAGAACTGCCACTCAACGATCAGCATTTTATGGTGAGTCATCGCATCTTTTGCAAATGGCGGTAGTTATGTACGCGTAGATTATTTGTCGACCATTGTGGCGTCTGGTACGATGATAGGGTCACTCACTTGAATGTCGTGGGCTCGACCACTCCGGTTGATTTTTCGATATGGGCGATGATTTCGAAGGTCCGTGTAGTCTGCTTTAGCTGCCCTGTGAAGAATGCCAAGTCCTGAACGTTATACTCGGGTTATCCCTCCGCGGTGTGCCTCATATATTTATCGTGGCCTTCGCTCGTTCGTTCCCAGCACTCAATGTTATTTTCATGTTGGCACCATCTAACACAGCTCAAAGCAGCGGTGACATTTCAAGCTAGAGATGCGGGTTCCTTAATTATATTTCGCGGTACGCGTGGATGTCTTTTCGGCCACATATAAATGTCATCAGTATCCTCGACGTTGTCTTATTACGAGGGAAACCTGCGTACAAAAGCTCGGGAGGGCGTTCGGCACCCCACGACATGGATAGCGATCTGAAGTGGTTGCTCGATGCACTGCTCCGTCATTCCTGACACTACTTTTCTTTTTCTTTTGAATATCGCTAGAAACATAAGCGATGTTTTTTGTTTTAGGTATTCATGGATGTCTCAAGTCTTCGCTCGAAGGCCTCTTTGATTCGTTTTATGCTTCTTTCAATAGCGGGAGTAACGCGTTAAACTGTGAGGTGCGCATTAGCTTTGGAAACACCTTATATAGTATTCTGCGATCTAACCATGCTCGCAAATGGACATCTATGCTTATTTATTCTTTATTTATATCCCGAGCACCGTTTATCTCGCTCCAGGCCAGCTTGTCCCTGATGCCCATCTTGGAGCATCTGTGCCTCCTGACGTCGACGCTGATCTCGGACGCCGAGGCATCGCAATGTGTCCGTGCCTACATCGGCCGCTCAGCGCAGCTGAAGTGCGCGCACGTGCACTACGGGCTCCCCGACGCCGCGCAGCGACGAATCACGGCGCTGAACGGATCCAGAGGCGTGGTGCTGTTACGAAGAGGTCCCTGCTTTGCGTGTTGCTCCACGGCGACGTTCATCGGTCTCGTCAAGCCGATCAATCGCGACTGTGAGCTGGGCATGTAAAGCCTGATCGAGTGATGCAAAGGCATGTTAGGAAAGTTTTCCTTAACCTAATATACAGCATAAGACGTTGCAGCTTGTAGAGTGTTTCCGTTTGTATGCATTAAGTGGCCCCTCAATCGCCCAGAGTTCTAAATTTGACTGTGACGTTGCGTCTGTAGTGAATGTGATTATCCACGCATTAGCTCGTTTCACTCTTTTCCTTCACTATGCTGTGTTCGTGGGCTCGACTAGAGTGTACTAGAAGCTTTTGAGTGGCGCGAGCGGCTGCCCGGGAGCGGCCGTTTCGGCGTGGAATGATGCGGTGGCGCTGGCGTCGACCAATCTACCCGGGCGGATGGCTGGCAGGCGTTCCGCGTACGTGTTGGTACCTCTCTGTCGCGTCAAGTGTGAAGATGATCTCCCTCTTTTTTTTTCTTATTCACATACCTCCCCTTTTCCGCGCAAATAAACGTTATTTGACATTATTGTTATTGAAGTTGCTGCTGACCGCACTGCATCCCGAAGCAGCATAGTACATTGTACAATATAACGAGCGCGTTTATTTTTTATTTTTAAAGTGTATATATTTTATACGAGAAACCAGCTGGCCGGTACACACCAGAAGCGCTTCCCCCCCCCCCCCAAAAAAAAAAGAGAAAAGGAATATGCTGCACACAAAACGAAGAACTCTTGGTCGATTCCACGTAAAACACCAAAGCTGGACTCAAATAAAAGGCTCGTTGCTTGTGGCTGCGTGCACACACGACAAAAAAGTAGGCTTTATTGATATTATTTGAAGAACAGCAGAGTTTTTCCAAACCTCTTTTTTGTTTTGAAATATGGGTATAGATTCATTGTTGTAGGACCCACAGAAATGCAAATACGTAATACTGCAGAAGAATGTCTTAGGTGAAACATAGTAGTCGAAGATTTTGAGTTTAAAAAACGCAATAATACTGCAAAGCAAAGTCGTAACTAATGATAATCTTAATTGATAATATAAAAATGCAAGGTTTACATATTCAAAAAACAATACATTTGGACTCAGGTAAATTGTAAAAAACGTAAAATATAGAGCCAGGATACAAAAGATAACATAAAACAAAGCAAACAAAACGACAGAGTTTAGGTTGTCTTTCCAAAATGCATTTAAATAAAAAAAGAGGTTATGGTCGAAACATCGTTTGAAGGGACACTGAAGTGTAACAATGAATTGGCTTAGATTGATTAATTATGCACCGAGATCCCTAATGCTGCTAAATTTACCATCACAGGTTTAATACAAAAAGATTCAAGATCAAAGATTTATTTTGAGATTTCGCGTCATTATTTGCACGTTCTCTCGCTTACAAGCCTCTTCTAGGAAAAATTGTTTTTCTTCTTGGTGTACCGTCCAAAAATTAAGTGTGTAAGAAAATATGCACGAAAAATGACATCCTTTTTACGCCACTGTAGCAATTTATAGCCTACTCAATTTTAGGTGCTGCTGTGCGCTTCTTCGTTTCTCATCCCGCGACTTGTTCAAACCCTTAACATAAAAATGCATACGTGTGACCACATAAAAGCTGATCAGCTTAGCAGTTAATGGCTTGCAATGTTCGTTGCAGCCAATACCCCCAATGCTTCTCCTGTTGATTACTGCCAAGACATCCAAGATGCTGTCTTTGTGCAAGTCACTTTTACTAAAACAACCAGTGAAAATGCCTTCAAGTTCACTAATAAAAACAAAAAGTTTCACTGAAGGGTACAGAAGACCACCAAATTCGCAAGATTTTGTGAAAGCAGCAGCATACAGGGACTGGCCATCTGATGCAGGCAGCAGAAGCTCATTCATGCATGCACTGCACTTTGTTTGGAGCACACATTTCCTAGCAACATAGCCTGCCACATAGTACTCAAGTCTCGAGTCGCTATGCTGGCTGACGTATGGGTGATCTGGTGCAGTCAAAGAGCTGTCATGAAGCGAACCTTCAGCACCTTCCAAGTCTCCTTCATCAAGCAACAAGTCAATCAGTTGCTGCTGCTTATACGCATTAACAGGCTTGTCTGCGACAGTCAAAAGCGAGCTTACAACCCCTTCTGGAACGTTTGATCCAGGAACACTTTTGGCAAGATTATTATAGCTCAGACAATTAATAGTCATGAGAAATTGTTGCGAAGTGGGATGAGCATTGCATCCAGATGAGAGCCTGACAATACCGAAGAGGTTTTCAATTTTATCTTGGCTTAAGCGGCTTGTCATCAGGTATGCATAGCCAAGCTCTTCATGTAAGTAGCTTGGAAGACCCAAGGTACTCCTAATGGTGACCCTCAGTCCTTCTGTCGTAGATTCACTCAGGAAGTTCTTTTTATCAGCAGTCTTTTCCCATCTTGTGAGGAATTCCAAGAATTCTTCGAGGTTTCGTACTGCCGGAGAGTTGGGCCTCAACGCTTCCGCTGGATAACGCGTTGTCATAGTTGTGATGAGAAACTTCATCCTCCTGCAGATGCATGAGTAAGGAGGTTACCCTAACCGTTAAACAGTTACACAGCAAAATTGTCTAATGTGTGGTCCTGGTGCAGTCTCTGAATTATGAACGTCATAATGCTCAAGACTTGTCCAAAATATAAAAAAAACTCCACAATACTCAGTAATAGGTGAACTGGAAGTATTGTTGGCATTATGTATTATAGTCACTGCATTACACACTGCATCTTGTTACGTGTATTTCACTTCAAATATGCATTGAAGAATTGCTGTAACAATTTACTGTGAAAATGGGCCACATCAATATTTTAATGCAGCTTCACAATATATGCTTCACCACAGTAAAGGTCATGCTTGAGTAAAAGGAGTTCTAAAAAATAGCACTGACCTGAAAAATTTCTGCGTTGGCTCAATGTTTCCACAAGATTTCTCAAGCTGTGGTTTGTAAAGCTGAAGGCCTCTCAAAGAATCAGAGCCGAAAATCTGGAAGGCGAGGGACACACGCATTTTTTCAAAATCATTTGGCTCTAAGTGGGTCTTCGTAAGCCGAGGCATGGCTTTCAAGGTGAGGTTATTCTCGTCAAGCTTCAAAGCTTCTCGCAGTGGCGCCATAGAAACCTGGAGTAAGAGGGAAAAAATGTGGCATGCAGTGCAATTATCCAATGGCAGATACATGAAAAATGTAGCATAAAAATGACATTTGGTATCTGACATTTACTTTGTTTGAACACCAAGTCCTGTTACGTTACTATATTTATGCAATGGTTGCCAAATTTTCAGGCAAGAGTTCTGTAGCTCTTCCATACTGCATGCTCGACATTGTTTTCAGAAACATGTCAAGGTGCAGCGAGATCTGAAGGCCGTCTCAAGTAAATTTGCAGCCTTCTAAAAGAATAACATATTCACCTTTCCATCTGGTGTGTGGAAGCTTGTTTGAAGAAGTCTGTTGCGAATGTTCTTCACAAGGTGCCGAAAATTCGATAGGAAGTACAGAGACCTCTTGTCGTCAGAAGGATTCACTCTCTTAGCAATAACTTCTTTTGAATTTGCCTTCACACCCATAATGCGCCACATCTTTCTGTTCCATGTCGCGGCATCGCATGTGACATAGTTGACGAAAAGCTTTGCTTTCTCTGCCAGAATTGTCGCCTCCAGCACTATCTTTGCAAGTAACTCCCCCTTGATGTTGGTGCGTGTGGCAAATGTTTCCAGTATTTGGCTCCAGCTACCAATGAGGGGCACAAACATTACTACAAGACCATGGTCACAAGGCAGTTGCTTTTGTTCTTCAGGTGTGTAGGCACCCAAGTCGACGAAACCATTGACCTTGCCAGCTGTGTTGACAGACAAGTGCTCAGACAGTTTCATTTCATCTATCACGATACCTCCCTGACACTTGAATCTGTCCATTGTGGCAGTCTTCTTTTTTAGTGTTTGCAGCACGTTTTCATTAAAACCAAAATAAGCCATGTAGCTTGATATATACTTTCTGATAGTTGTGTTTCCTGGAAGCCCTAGGATATTTTGTCTCCGGATGTAGTCATACAGTTTGGGACTGCGCATTCGAAGAAGTATGCACTCCAGCATCCATTCCTTGTTATACTTCATGCCCCGTGTGCTTTTTCTTTTTGCAGCTTCAAAACACTGTCTCACAGCTAGCTGTTGCTTCTGCGACAGACTTTGCAACTTCTGTTGTAAAATGTCCTCAGCTGTTGCATCTTTCATCTGGAGATGGTGTCACTTAAACAATGCACCTTTGAGGCCAGTCTCTTGACCCTCTTGGTAACAGTTTGGAACCTGTTGACACTCTTGCAGGTTCTCTTTGCTGCTTTTCTCTTCAGCCGCGATTTCCTCGTCTGCAGAGCTTTACGGAGGTATTTACAAGACACGCATGGGGATCCTAAAAGAAACATTTAAAGAAGAATGTATTCCCATTCTTCACCACACTGCACACAGCTGAAGATGCCAAGAAAAAAAAAACACGAAGAACATTTTGGCAAACATACACAAAATGCATCTCAGCTAGAACATACAGCTTGATTTTCCTCAGTAACTATCACTAAGCTAGGCTAAAGCAATCGAAACTTGTCCCAATAGCAAAAAATCAGAAATTCTTGTTCACTTAGGACTGTCACGCTTAGTGCTAGGGCTTTATGCTAGACAATTTTCATATCATACACTCCCCTTCCTTAGCTGATTTTCCGATGCATTTGACACTGTAGAAGATTTCTCCTCTTGACTTCATTTGCGCGTGTAGACCGTGGGTAAGGTCCGATGGTGGCAGAAATGAAGTTTCTGCTGCTCCACAACAGAGTGGGACGTTTGCAACAAGCTGCAGAGCATCCGAGGCTTCTCGAACAGTTACTAAACTGGACTTACTGATCAGTTTCTCTTGCACGAACGCTTCACATTGCACGTTTCCATTGTCTGCACAGGTGAAGTGTACGGCTCTTTGAATGCAAAGTTCACGATTGCTAGGATTCAGTGAGCACGCTACGTACGACACGCCGTCAAATTCAGGAAACTCGTGCAGCGCCCATGACTTTGATGGTAGGACAAGACCATGAAGGTCACCGAGAGTGACAACCGCGTCAGACAAGGGACTTGAGCTTGCCTCGTCAGCTTCGTCGCCATCTGAAGAAGTTGCACTGTTGGTATCCACAAAGAGCTGTGCAGGAGTGCTAATGCGTCGCCGTTTTCTGTTGTCATTCTCAGCCGGCACACACTGATGCCGCCGCTTTGTTTGGGTCCGCGCAGCCGGAGTTTTGAGCGTCAAATATGTAGGCAGGTTGGGCAAGATCGTCGGGACTGCATCAGGGGCAAGTGTCGGCGTTCCCCTAGGAATTCGGACTTGAACACCATTGATAACATGTACGTAGTCTCTCACAATGAAATGAGGTTCGAAATGTAACTCACACACAGCACAATCGGCGTCAAGTGGCTTGTCAAGCCGATGGAGGTTCCGCTCCCAAAGAAGTCGTCGTTTTTCGTCTTTCGGGGCCTTAAAAAGCGATAACTTCCGACTTTGTTGTACACGCGGATATCCAGTTGTGCAACCTAGCGCGTAACAATGGTTTAGACGCTGCTTCTTTGTCATTTCGCGACTAAAACCGAGATGGCGGCCATGCCGCCGAGCCAGCCGAGTAAACCAAGTGGGTAGATTGGGCGATGGCAGCGCCGCCGCTACTTTCGCCACAAGTTGGGGATGGAGAAAGCAAGGGGAAAGCGTTTCGGTCGCGCCACTCAAAAGTTCTAGTACACTCTAGCTCGACTGTCCGGGTCTCCTCAGTGACTGCGCTGAAAAAAAAATTACAGCATATCCACGGAGTGAATGATGGAGAGTGGGGCGAAGCATTCGTCCGTCCATGCGCCCGTCTGTGTGACCGTCCATGCGTCTGTTCGTGCGCCCGTCCCTGCGTTCGTTCATGCATCCGCCCCTGCGTTCGTTCATGCATCCGCCCCTGCGTTCGTTCATGCATCCGCCCCTGCGTCCGTTCATGCGTCCATCCATGCATCTGTCAGTGTGTCCGTTCGTCCATCTATTCAACACTCCGAGTACCGCCATCTCGCGTCTTTTCATCATATATTCCTCATATAGAAGAACCGCCATCCAGCGGACATTCCAAGGACTAAACGAGAGGTGGCACACGTACACTTTCTTACGGCTTGCGCTTCGTGTGTACTTTCCACCTTTAACCACCTCGAGTTCATGGTATATACTAGTTCATTGTATTCATGGCCCTGTGGCTCAACGCTCGCTAAACCTTTCTAAAACTAAGGAGGTTACACCCAGCGAGTATAATGTAGCAACCCTTTCTTGTCCGATAGTGCTCAATGTACATGCCAATGGCTGCTAAAAGGGATCACAGCGTGCGCGTTGACTAAAAGCCGAATGCTCCTGTCTCTCATTCCCCATTAGCCGCCATTGGCATGTACATTGAGCACTATTTTTAATTGTTAAACAACGCACAGAAGAAATCTCTCACCGGCACCACCTTGGAGGTCAAATGTTATACCTATTTCGGGTATGTGCCACTGGTGGTTACGTACTACGGGGGACGCACAAGCCACGCCATAAGGAGCTTCGCCCCTAAAAGGCTTGTGCGCTCATATAGCCGAAAACTGCTTCTTAGTCCCCCAAGTGACAGCGTCTGTTGCTCGTGACGGCACCTAATCAGACGGGTGACATCACGACGGAAGTGGAGCTGCTTATACCGGAAATTCAGTGAGAACACGCCAGCCATATCAATGTGTTTTGATTGGTATAGGGGCCCCTTAATGTGGTTGGACGTGTTTAAATAAAGGATTCAGCTGTTCAGCGGTGTACAAATCTTATGACGGGTACAAAGGACCACACAAGTTTTACAACCTAGTGGAAACGAGGCTTTTTTCGCCGAGGTTTACCCATCTGACTCGGTGTTACTTTAGTCTCACCACCAAAAATACCGCGTACAAGGAACTGTACACTCGACAGTGCATGTTCTCTTAAAGAAAGATTGAGTAAGAGGGGTGACCCCGCCGTGGTGGTCTAGTGGCTAAGGTACTCGGATGCTGACCCACAGGTCGCAGGTTCGAATCCCGGCTGCGGCGGCTGCATTTCCGATGGAGGCGGAAATGTTGTAGGCCCGTGTGCTCAGATTTGGGTGAACGTTAAAGAACCCCAGGTGGTCGAAATTTCCGGAGCCCTCTGCTACGGCGTCTCCCATAATCACATGGTGGTTTTGGGACGTTAAATCCCACATATCAATCGGTAAGAAGGGTGTATTTTTGTCCCACAACAATGATCATCGTCCGGCTAGCTCGCGCTTCATTTCTTTAAAACTTGGCGCTGGCCTCTTTCGTATCAAGAAAAGTATGTCGCACTGATAACGCTCACGTCGTTGGTGACCTGTAAGTGCCGGGCGCGCGTCGATAGCGCACGGAAATGAACACAAGATAGATGACGATTATTGTTGTGGTACAAAAACACGACATTTTCTTTTTTTTTTTTACTCTAGCTTTTCTTTGTTGTGATGAGGCACGATGAGGCTTCAGGAGAAAGGCACCGTGGTGGCACCACAAGATTTCCTTGCGTCTCACCAGTTTTTCCGCCATTGCTTGCTTCCGCTCTGCCCTCGTCCCACATCCTGCAGGGGAAGCAAGTCAAATCCGACACACACGCCACCCAGCGTATAGCCCATAGGATCAAGGGAAGCCGCTTGCGGACTGTGTATAGATATGCCCCATGAGTAAAATCAAGCATGCAGGCTATGGCCGAACGGGGTGAAACTGTACAGAAATTCGAACTATAAACGATTTCCCACAGCGGCGCACGGGCGCTGCCATGTTTGATCACGTGACTGTAACTGGCCTTCTCCCAGCCAGTTGCCTTGACCAACGCAGTCAGCCCCGAGAATGAAAACTGGTGCCGCTGCGATCGCGGCGATGTGACGTCACGGCACGGACTCTCCTGCTCCGCCGGCGCTTGTCGCCTTTTTACAGCGAAAGCTGTTATGAGATCCACTTTCGGGTGCCGCGAAGTAGTTGTTGCCCGCCACTGCCACTGGTGTCCGTAACCACGTCGGGCGTAAATGAAAAAGAAAAAAAAAACTTGCACAGTGAGGCTCGTACCCGGGTCCGCTGGGTGCCAGCCCAGTATTCTACCACGGAGCTACACTGGTTTTTTATAGTATTTAATAAAGTATTTGCGCAATAAAGAGAAATCTATCGAACAAAAGTACAATCATATCGCGAAAATAAGCGCTCAAGCGTTAGTCATAAACACTCAATGGCTAACACGGCGCGAGTTCCTGACATGGAGAGTTCTTCACATCGTGTTATGGAAACAAAACAGGGGTGAGGTCAAAGAGTTCTCTAAGATGGAGTACCAGTCCGGTCTAAAGTCTAGCTCGTCGTTAATGTTTTTGAGGTGGATAGCCATTTGAATGAAGTGTGTGCTTGAAGAGGTGGTGGGCTCTGCATTGCGGTCTTGCACTCGTGTCTTCCACAAGCTGTACATACCCATGAGAAAAAACATGTCATGTGGTACTTCATCGAACGCTGCTGGTAGAAGATAACGTATTGTGTGAGAATTAATGACGAAACGTTTTTTTAGTGCTCGCTGAAGGACATCCCTAAACAGTATGGCATCTTTTCAGCTAACAAGGCAATGTTCAATCTTTTCCGGCACATCACATAGACGGCAGTTAACAGATGGAACGAAAATACCCCTACTTTTTTAACCATGTGTTTACCGCCAATGTTTCAGAGTGAAGTTTATAGAAGAATGTTTTTGAATTTGGTGGAATGTACATTTTGCGCACTCGCTTCAACACATCGTGGCCTGGAAGATTGGAGTACAGTGAGCAGTACAACGGAGGTGGGAAGAGTGTACCCAGTAGATCCTTATACAGCACCTTGCGCGATACTGTGTACATGTATTCCACAGAAAAGCGAGCTTTAAGGAACTGAACGGCGAGGTAAACTTCCTGCATGAATCCCCACAAGTATGGGTGTTCGGATAAGTTTGATGAAAGAATTAAATCTCGTAAGTAATCAACGAGTGTAACCTGCAAGAAGGAACGGATTACTAGATGAGAATCGTCTCGAAAAAAGAAGAATCGTGACACCAATTGCCATAGATAAAGGTGTTTTAATCCTAACCCACCCTCACTAATAGGCTTGAATATATTATCACGACGCATGGGCTCAAAAGTCGAAGACCATATGAAAGTAGCAAAAATTCGATGAAAGCGTTGTATATAGAATCTTGCGCAATGAATAAGTTGCCATACATAGTAGAGCTTTGTTGCAAAAAAAGTATTGCAAGCTTCAGCTCTCCCAAGGATTGAAAGTCGATAGGGAACAAATGTATGGGCCTGTCATTTAAGCTTAGGGACGCATTCCTTCCAGTAATGTGCACTGAAACTATATACATGCAATGGTACACCGATGTATGTTGGAGGAGTTCTTGTCCAATTAATCCCTGCAAAGTGGTTCGGTGTGCTATCCCACAAGCCAAACCACAGTCCTAAACTTTTAGAGGCGTTTAAACGAGCTCCTGATACTACGCCAAACTTTTCAATAGTATATATCACATTCTCGACACTTGGCTTATCTGTGCAAAAGAATGCGACATCGTCTGCATAAGCTAATACTTTAACCTCACTGCCTAATATACTGACGCCACGAATGCAACTCGGCTGAATTATGCTTAAACACAGTGGTTCTAGATAATGTGCAAATAGGAGAGGTGACATCGGGCATCCCTGTTTTACAGAAGAGCGAATAGAAACAGGCTTGGAGAGTTGACCATTAACTATCAGACGAGTTGAGCATTCATTATAGCATAGTTTAACGCCTTTAAGAACAACCTGGCCAACATTGGCTTGTTCGAGAAGAGAAAAAAGGAAGGAGTGTCGAACACGATCAAAAGCTTTTGCAAGGTCTACCTGTAGCATTGCAAGATGTTCTTGAAAACTATCACAGTATTGAAGCACTGTTCGAGCGACATGTTTATTGGTTTGTATGGATCGACCCCGGATCCCACATGTCTGATGAGACCCAATGAGGCTTGACATAGCAAACTGCAACCTATTTGCTAGTACTTTTGCGAAAATTTTGTAGTCCACGTTTGACAGCGATATTAGTCTGTAGCCCTCTACGAAGCGAAGTTTTTCCTTGTCAGTTTTTTTCGGTATTAACACAGTGTGACTTTTGCAAGAGGATTGTGGGAGTGTATCCATGTCATAACTCATTTGAAAAATATTCAGCAATATAGGAGCAAGAGTTTTCTTGAAAGCTTTGTAAAATTCACCTGAGATGCCATCAGAGCCCGGTCACGGTTTTCAATAAAGACAAGTTCTCGATTGCTTGCTCGATTTCCTGTATAGTAATGGGTCCATTAATGACTGCACAATCATTGTCCTTCAAGGGGTTCACAAGAGAAACAAAACTAGCCTTGAGGTGAGCGTCAGGTTCATCAGAGGGAGAACTAAATAAACTGTTATAGCACTTTTCGAACGCCAAAGTCATGTCTCTATTATCTTTTATGAGCACATCGTTAGAATACAAGTCTAGAATATCTTTAGAAATCGCATGGCATTGCTCATCAAGTAAAGCTTGGCGCGTCGGTTTCTCAGAATCTAAGGTGCGCTGGTTCCGAGATCTAATACGGGCTCCTTGGTAGCGAGCAGCATCATATCTCTGTAGTTGGCACTTAATATTCTCAATGTCTTTGATGTACTTTCCCGGCATTTCACATTCCCTCTCATAAAGATTGCAAAGACATTTAAGAAGTATCTTTTCATCATTCTTTCTATAGAAATACTTAACAGCCCCGATTTCTAAAGCTATAGCACGAACTTCTTGTTTAAAAAGCTCCCAAGCAGGGAAGCTTGCGACATGTTGTCAAACTTGCCTTCGGCAGGCTTGGTGTCGGAAAAGCAATCGCGTTAATTAACTTATAAAGCGTTTCACAACAGCGAAAGAACAACACGTCGTCGCACAATGCGAATAGCGTAACGTGTGGGCCGTCCAATAATCCTAACCATTACAAAAGCTTGTTTCTTTAATAAATGTGGTCCATACCTACTTCAGCCATAATTCCTCATCGTCTTCGGCCAGTTCATGGACAAATGGCATAAAATTTCTTGCAAGGGTTTAGCGGATACCTCGCTTCTCAAAAGAATGACAAAAAAAAAATAGCACAGCGAATGCCGGCCTTCTACCCAAGGTCCGTTGATACGTGGATTCCTCCGGTACAAGTTATTCTAGGGGAAGAGAAGCCCTGATATCCCGGAAAGGAATCACCCATGCACATCTTATAATGTAAATATGGTGCCTTAATTCCTTCTAAAGATCACATGACTATGCATGAATGAGTTTGTTGTATCCAAACAGCAGCATGTTCTTGATCTTCACATCCGCCCCGCCGCGGTGGTCTAGTGGCTAAGGTACTCGGCTGCTGACACACAGGTCACGGGATCGAATCCCGGCTACGGCGGCTGCATTTCCGATGTAGGCGGAAATGTTGTAGGCCCGTGTGCTCAGATTTGGGTGCACGTTAAAGAACCCCAGGTGGTCTAAATTTCCGGAGCCCTCCACTACGGCGTCTCTCGTAATCATATAGTGGTTTGGGACGTTAAACCACACATATCAATCAATTGATCTTTACATCCATCAGAATTCGGTCGTCGTCGCCAGGAATGAAATGCATCATCAGGATTGGCAGCGCGGCACAGACATTTTTAATCATCTCACATTGCTATAAGATCCTGCGCGTGATTGTGCAGTAGTAATTTAAACTTTTTATTGTTTTACCTGCAACATTACTAAATCTGCTTTCCTCGTTCATCTGCCGCTTGAAAGAAGCAAAAAGCGAACGCAAACATTGGAACAGCGCACGAAGCAAGCGCATCATTATGTAGGCACGCTGCGGCTCACATCCAAGAGTCCATGCCGTGACGTCATCCGCCAGGCGGCGCCACTCCAACTTCTTGGGGCTAATTGGCCAACGGGGGCCGTAGCCAACGTTCATAGAACTTCTATAAGCGTTGGCCGTAAATGATCGAGTAAAAAAAAATTGGTAGTTCTAACGTGCAGTGAAAATCGATTATATGAGAAGCACGAATAAGGTAGGTTGATAAAAATCGGTGCAACGTTACGAGGCGGCCGTAAATTGTGCGTACATGGCTTCCATATCATGTTTCGACGTGTCGTTTACCTTCGTCGTCTATTCACATCACGTGATACCGAATTCGGTATATGTGGAACTAAATATATACCGGTAATAGATAAATGCTCAGAATATAGCCAACCACTATACATAGCATTCATTGATTACGAGAAGGCGTTTGATTCAGTAGAAATACCAGCAGTCATGCAGACACTGCGGAATCAGGGCGTCGCGTTGAAGTATATATAAACATCCTGGAAGAAATCTTCAGAGGATCAACTGCTACCATATTGCTCCATAAAGAAAGTAACAGAATACCAATCAAGAAGGGTATAAGGCAAGGGGATACAATCTCCCCAATGCTATTTACCGCGTGCTTACTGGAGGTTTACAGAGGCCTAGAATGGGAACTGTTACGGATAAGAGTTAATGGAGAGTATCTTAGTAACCTGCGCTTCGCCGATGACATTGCATTACTTAGTAATTCAGGGGACGAATTGCAACTCGTGAATACGGAGTTAGACAAGGAGAGCAGAAAGGTGGGTCTTAAAATGAATCTGCAGAAAACGAAAGTTATGTACAAACACCTCTGAAGAGAGCAGTGCTTCGAGATGGGTAATAGTGCACTTCAAACTGTAAAAGACTATGTCTACTTAGGGCAGGTAATAACCGCGGAGCAAACCACGAGAATAAAGTAACTAGAAGAACAACAATGGGGTGGAGCACATTTGGCAAGCACTCTCAAATTATGACAGGTAGATTGCCACTATCCCTTAAGAGGAAGGTATATTACAGCTGTATCTTGCCGGTACTTAGCTACGGAGTAGAAACCTGGAGGCTTACAAAGAGGGTTCAGCTTAAATAGAGGAGGACGCAGCGAGCAATGGAAAGAAAAATGGTTGGTGTAACCTTAAGAGACAAAAAGAGAACAGAGTCGATGAGGGAAAAAATGGGGGTTAAGGATATCGTAGTTGAAATCAAGAAGAGGAAATGGACATGGGCCGTGCATGTAGCGCGTGGACAGGATAGCCGCTGGTCATTAAGGGTAACTAACTGGATTCCCAGAGAAGGGAAGCGGGTTAGGGGGAGACAGAAGGTTAGGTGCGCAGATGAGATTAAGAAGTTTGCGGGTATAAATTGGCTGCCGCAAGCACGGGACCGGGTTAACTGGCGGAACATGGGAGAGGCCTTTGTCCTGCAGTGGACGTAGTCAGGCTGATGATGATGATGATGATGAAATATATACCGAAACGGCCGCAAGCATGCTTTTGTAGTCATGTTTTACATGGTATGCATGTCAATATTTTAATGTTTGGACGTGTCATTTATCTTTGTTGTCTACTCACGTCACGCGGTACCAAATTTTGTGTACGTTGAGCTGAAACAACTGCGAGCGCGCAACAAGCGTGAGATGTGGTCATGTTTTACATGACAAGCATATCTTGATTATCATGTTTGCATGTCATTTACCTTCGTCGTCCATTCACGCACCGTAATACTGAATTTGGTTATGTGGAGCTAGCATGACGATCGCGAGCACGCTATGAGCGTACTACGTTGCATGCATGTAGTCGTGTTTTACACGACGCGCATATCATTATTATCATGTTTGGACGTGTCATTTGCCTTCGTCCTCTATTCACGTCACGTGATACCAATGTGGTATAATTGAAGCCAGCAAAACGGCCGCAAACGTATCATGAGCGTGGTATGTTGTCATGTTCGGTCATGACACGCATGTCATGACTATCATGTTTGGACCAGTCATATACCTTCGTCGTCCATTAATGTCACGTTACACCAAATTTAGTGTATGTGAAGCTAGCGAAACGACCGTGAGTGCACTATGAGCGTAGCACGTAGTCGTGTTTTACAATACACGAATGTCATGATTTTCATGTTTGGACGTGTCATTTACCTTCGTCGTCCGTTCGCGTCACGTAATACCAAATCTGGTGTACGTGAAGCTAGCGAAACCACCGCGAGTGCATCATGAGTGTGGAATGTAGTCATGACTTACATGACATGCATGTCATACTTTCCACGTTAGAGTGAGTGAGTAAAAACTTTATTGAACATGTCCGGCGTCATTGAGCGGGGTGGGGCTACAAGCACCCCGGCCTAGGTGACGGCCTCGAGTCCTTGGACCCGGGCGGCATCCTGGGCTTGCCGGACGGCCCACAGTTGATCAGCAAGGTCGTGGCTGAGCAGAGCCGCCTCCCATCGCGCCTCGCGGTTCGAGACTGCCATGTCTACCGGGTTCGTAGGGGACTGCTGCGCGTTACCGGTACACTTCCACAGCATGTGCTGCAGCGTCGCTCTGGCTCCGCACGCCTTACACGCGTCGGACGCATAAATGCCTGGGTAGCAGAGGCGAAGGATCACCGGATTCGGGTACGTGTGTGTCTGTAGTTGTCTCCAGGCAACCTGCTGTTTCTTGTTTAGTTTGGCGTGGGGTGGTGGATATTTGCATCTGTTCAGTCTGTAGTGTTGCGTGATGTCTCTGAATTCCACGTTAGAGTCTGTCCTTTATGTTCGCCGTGCAGTCATGTCACACCATACCAGTTTTGCAATACGTCATGTGAACGACACCATCGCAAGAGCAGCAAGACCATGAAATGTAAATCATGACATAAATGACATATATCTCACGATTTTTATGTTATGACTAATCGCTTATGTTCGTCATACTGCCATGTTATTCCATACCAATTTTGGTATCCATACCATTATCGAAACCACCAAAAAGCTGAAAGTCGTAGGTGGCTAGATAGATAGATAGATAGATAGATAGATAGATAGATAGATAGATAGATAGATAGATAGATAGATAGATAGATAGATAGATAGATAGATAGATAGATAGATAGACAGACAGACAGATAGATAGATAGATAGATAGATAGATAGATAGATAGATAGATAGATAGATAGATAGATAGATAGATAGATAGATAGATAGATAGATAGATAGATAGATAGATAGATAGATAGATAGATAGATAGATAGATAGATAGATAGATAGATAGATAGATAGATAGATAGATAGATAGATAGATAGATAGATAGATAGATAGATAGATAGATAGATAGATAGATAGATAGATAGATAGATAGATAGATAGATAGATACGCCCACCACGGTGGTATCTGGCTAAGGTATTCGGCTGCTGACACACAGGTCACGGGATCGAATCCCGGCTTCGGCGGCTTCATTTTTGATGGAGCTGGAAATGCTGTAGGCCTGTGTGCTCAACTTTTGGCGAACGTTTCATTTCATTTCATTTTTATTTCCTTAAAGACCCCCGAGAGGGTATTAAATAAGGGGTGGGTAACATACCATCGATATTTTTGTCGCAATGATAAATGTGAAGTTACATTTGAAATATTATGCATGAACCTCTATAGAGAGGTGATTGTGGCGATATCGTGGGAAAGGCCATTCCAGTCTTTTGCTGCTCTGGGAAAAAAAGAAGCAGGAAATGTTTTAGTAAGGACACGCGGGCGAAAAACTTGAAGCGCATGGCCGGTGCGACGAGATATGTGAGCTGCAGGGATAATGTAAGGAGGGCGGTTAAGTGGAGAGTGAAAAAACTTGTGAAATACTGAGAGGGTTGCGATGCGTTGGCGACATGATAAAGGGGATAAGTTACACGCGGCTTTGAGGGACGAAACACTGATGTCGTATGAGTACGAAGCATGAAATAATCTAGCCACACAATTTTGAATGGATTCAAGGGAATTTGTAAGACCAACTTCAGGCGGGTTCCAAACGGGAGATGCATATTCTAACTAAGATCTAACTAATGATGTATAAGCAGGTAGTTTTACATGACACGGAGCGCTGCGTAAGTGGCGTTTTAAGAAGCCAAGGGTTCTGTTAGATGTTGATACGATTTTATTAATGTGAGTGTTTCATGACAAATTGTAGGATAGAGTGACTCCAAGGTATTTGTAAGTGGTTACTGATTCGACAGGAAGGTTAGCTATGTTATAAAAAAAGCGAAGAGTGTTTAGACGGTGAGTGAATGAGATCAGTTTGCATAGGGTTTAAGGTCATAAGCCAGTTATCACACCACTGTAGGATATGGTTGAGGTCTTCTTGTAATAACATTTGGTCAGAAGGGTCAGTGACGGTACGATAAATGATACAGTCGTCTGCAAACATGCGGTAATTTGAAGATACGTGCATCGGAAGGTTATTAATGTAAATTAGAAATAAAAGAGGACCAATGACAGAGCCTTGCGGTACACCCGATGTTACCGGAAGAGGTACAGACAAACTATCATTTGCAACACCTTGTGGGAATCGAGGCTAGCCCGCCGCTTTTGCTTGGGCTTTGCCGCCTCTTTCTCTATTCTCATGTCCCGACATGACTACCCTCATCCGTGGTCTGCCGCGCTGGGAGAGTGGAGAGAAACGTTTAACCCCTCTCACCCGCATTTCTTAGGGAACTTTGGCTATACGTTCAAGAACCGCAGGTGGTCGAAATTTCCGAAGCCCTAAACTACTCGTCTGTCATACTCATATGGTAGTTTTGGGACGTTAAACCCCACATATACACCAAAATTTAATTACGCTCAAAGTAGCCCAAGTTCACTAAGAAATGCGGGTGAGAGGGGTTAAACGTTTCTCTCCATTCTCCCAGTGCGGCAGACCATGGATGAGGGTAGTCATGTCGGGACACGAGAATGGAGAAAGAGGCGGCAAAGCCCACGCAAAAGCGGCGGGCTAGCCTCAATTCCCACAAGATGTTGTCATACACTGAGCTTTCACTCTGACGTAAATTGTTATTTTACTTTCGTGCCTTTTTAAATGAGCCCTGCAACACTTTTTGAGCATGGTCAGAAAATGTTGCCGATCGGTAGTAGAGGCTCCCGACAACACGTGAGCCAAATATTATAGCGCAGCACGCGGCCTGGAATTCACCGTAAATGATCAAAGTCAGCTAAATATCGCTTTCACTTCTCTAACAAATAATGCAATATGCCATAAAATCACTCGTAGTAAGCCCATCTATCAGCCATTGGCTGATTTGAACTTGGCGCGCTCGGTCATTACAGAGATCGCTGAGGGAGGCTGCTACTTGTCCGCACGTGTGCGCGCGATCACACTGAAAAAGTGACGCATTCGAAGAAGAAAAAAAAGTGCTCAAGGCCACGACGCACAGGCGAGGTATTTTCATTGCCCCTTGCGTCCCTCCTTGATTAGGTTCCAGCGCTTTCGTCTTGACGAGAGAGTGAAATGTCAACACGCGACAAGTCTTTGCAACTCCACTCATACTGGGCGGATTCTCAAAATTTTTTGCGGCGTTGAATTTGGGACGCAATACGCTTTTCCAGTGAATGACCATTTGCGGAAAAGTGAGCGCCCCCTGTCGTGTAAACAGGAAAGCTTCGCTCGTGCTTTTGGTTGGAAAACATCTTCGTCAACTAACACGCTCAATGCAGTGTTTAGCGGTTTAAATGCGCTTGTTTTGTTGCTTTAGGACCAAAAACGCATGCCCGTTACTGAAACAACGGTGTTTGCGTGAAAACGGCAGTGTTCGCCGTTACTACGGGTCATATTGATGGAACGCCAGGCTGATGTTTTCCAACCAAAACCAAAACGCCTGTGCAGGAACGCTACCTGTGCGGTTACTGCTCATGCGCAGTGGTTTTCCCGCAAATGGTCAATTAATTTCATGGCTTCTCAGAAAAGTGTTTCAGGGCCCCTTTACGTTCGCCCATGCGCGCAAGCGTTCCTCTTTCGGTGCGGGGCACTACTAGTCAGCAATATATACTTGCGTTGTGACTACAGTTCTGACGCAGCACAGATGAAATCCGAGAGCTCTGCAGGTTGACCGGCAGCGTTGCGGCCGGCGATCTTCTCAGTTACGATAAGAACAGTGAGGGGCTCAACGTTGTTTTAAAAGCCACGCATTGTCAGCTCCACACATAAGACTGTTTCCGCGTATCGATACGCAGATAACTGGGCGAGTTAACTTCGAATGAATCAGGTCACCGTTCGTTCATGACGTCAGAACCGTGAGGCACGAGGTACATTTTAACAATCTATTTCGAAAGCGCACAAAGGGTCACCTGGCCATTCACCACTTTTTTCGTGTCAGTCGAGCACGTCCGCTGGACCCTCGGACAAGAGGCGGCCGCTTCCACGAGCAATGACCGCGGTGAACGCAAGCGATGTCACCGTGCACCTGAGAATGAATGAGGCGCTCTCTGACTTGGTCCAGCGACTGAACGCAGAAAACCTGTACGCCGTCAGGGAACTGGTTATCAGAAACCGCGGCAACTTCGAAACGCCAGAGTTGTATGCGCAAATCGGCCGCTGCGCGAGACTCCGACGCCTCAGCTGTGTTTCCTGCGCGTTCAAGCCAAGCACTCTGCTCAAATTGGTGCTGGAACAACTCAGGTATCTGCAGAAGCTCGAGTTATCGCTCGTTCAAGATTTCAAGGCGGTCGTTGATTCCGAGATCGGCAAAGTGCGCCTAATAGCGCTGCAAATGTGCGATATCATCCGGTACCACAGCCTGCGTCGCTTGTACGTCGAGGTCGGCGACGACCGCAACTTCGAGCTTCTACTGGAGCTTCTGGTCTGCTGCCCAAACCTAACCGAACTTCACGTTCACTGTGTGCGTGGAACGTTCATGGAGTGTCTGTTGAAGTGTCAGCAGCTTCACGAGCACCTTGGTCAGCTGGAAACTTTCACGTTCACCTCCGAAGTGCCGGACTCCGTTCCGATCTTTGACAGCCCGAATCCAATATTTAGGTTCCAGAACTACGCGGCCGTCTGCGGAAACGTCTGTCACGACAAGCCGCACCATTGGTGGAGTTGCGTAGAACTCGATCGCCTCGCAAGGAGTGGTCCATCCCACATTCTTCCCTCGCAGCTGGTCGTTTTTGCCTGTGGTGACTTAAAGTCGGATGCTTCCCTATTGGACGCAAGCATTCGACACAATTGGACACGCGTCCGCAAACTCTGCCTACTGCTTCTGCCGCAATGGTCCACTAGTGCTACCTACCCGAGGGCGACACTGTTGTCCAAAAACCACCTGGGAGGTTTCTTCTTCGCGCTGGAGAACGTCGTCGAGCTGAACGTGAGTTCATTTCACTTTCACCAGGACGTGATTCCGGACACTCTTCTGCATGATAGCCAGCTGGGGAGCCGCCTGCTGGCGCTCTCAGTGCCGCCGTGTTGGTTTCCGACGAAGTCTTCCGTACGCAGACTGCTGTTGTCTTGCCCCATCCTCAGAGACCTGGACGTGCGTGTAGTAGCCCGAGGAAATCACTTATACTGTGGTTCCTGCGATACTGCCAACACAGCACTGCCTGCTCAGGGATCATCAGACGTGCCCTTGTTGTCTTTCAGCATCACCAGGCTGACCCTTTGTGACGTCAATTATCAGGTACTCCCCTTGTACTTCGAGCACTACAGAGCAGCTGCAACGCTTCGACTCTCGGGGTGGTGCCCCGTCGGGATGACGCACTACGACAGTTTTTTCCGACATCTTGGCCAGTTCATGGCTCTTCGCTGCCTCGTGCTGCAGAATATGGACCTGCCACTCAACCATCGGCGTCTTATGGCGAGTGATCATATCTCTATGAAGGGCGGCAGTTAAGGACGCGTAGGTTATTCGCCGACAATGTCGTGGCGTGTGGTACGATGGTACTGTCACTCACTTGAAGGTAGCGGGCTTGCGACCACGGCGGTAGCGTTTGATAGAGGCAACGATTCCGAATGCGCGCGTAATTTTTCTTGGCACCCCTTTGAAAAATTACAGGTGCTGCAAAGTTAAATATAACAATAAAACTTGCAGCTGGGCGAGTTGGTTCACATGTCAAGATAAACTGGTGTGCGCAAATTAAAGACAAGGACTCGGAACAGATGGTACAGGGACAAGCGGTAAACTCCGATTGTCCCACTAGGGTGCACCTCTTAATTTTTTTTTCGTGGGTTCCGCTCTTGCAATCCCCGTGGCAGTTAATGTTTTGTTCTCGTTGGCACCACTGTGACACCGCTCAAAGCAGCGCTGATATAAAATTCGAATATTTCAAGCTGCAGATGCTGGTCTCTTTATTCGATTTCACGGCAAATATACGCATGTCACATCGGCCAGATATTAATGACATCAGTATTCTCGAAGTTAGCGTATTACGAGGGAACATCGCGCACAAAAGCTTGGCGGAGTGTTCTGCACCCCACGGCGTGTACATGGCGCTGGCGTTATTTGTCGGTGCACGGCGAGGTCAGCGTGTCGTACATGAAACTTTCTTTTTTCTTTCTATTGGAAATCGCTAACGACATAAGTTGTTGTTTGTAACCATGCTCCCACCTTTTGTCGAAGTCTTCGCGCGTGTATCGTTTTAATTTGTTTTACGCTTCTTTCAATAACGGGCGTAACCTTTTGAACTGTGTGGCGCGCATGTTGTTTGCTTGTTAACACATAGTAGGGTTGAGCCCACGTTATTTACTTTTTATGGTCGAACCATGCCCGGAAGTGGACGCCTACGCAGATTTACTTATCTGTCGACATCGTGTGCATCCTTTCTCTCGTTCCAGGCAAGCGTGTCCGTGATGCCCAACCTCCAGCACCTCTGCCTTCTGACGTCGTTGTGGGTTTCGGAAGCCGATGTATCGAAATGTATCCGTGACTACATCGCCCACTCGGCTCAGCTGAACTGCGTGCACGTACACTACAGGCGCCACAACGGCTGGTTACAGCAACGATTAACGGGCTTACATCGACCCCAAGGCCAGGTGCTGTTTCAAGGAGGACCCTGCTTCGCGTGCTGCTCGACGGAAACGTTCATTGGACTCGTCAAGCCGCTCAATCGCGACTGTGAGGCGAGCATGCAAACCAACTAAGAGATACAGCTTTTATCTAGTTTTCGTAAATCAGATTTTGAAACGATTGGTGATTGGAGCAATAAATTAAGGTTCGATCAGTGTAGTCAGAACATGACCGGTTAGAGTATTAACGGTTGGAGTTTAATACAGGCGGCTGTAAATTTTAAATGACCCCTAAAACAATGCCTCCTCTAGAAAGATGCTTGCGACTTGAGTGGTAAAGCCGGTTCCCGGCCCTCTTCTGTTCTCTCCTCCTCCACCCCCCCAAACAGTTTCGGCTGCGAGTGCTCGGGACGGCTTTAAGCTCTCCCATAGTAGAGTAACTCTAAATCGTTACCCTCTTTTTCTAACCCCCCCCCCCTCACTTCGGCGGCCGCCTAAACCTCTGAGATAAAAGCTATGTCTAGTGCCGTTTCGGAGGCAACACAATTGTGTCTTTGTGATGGCGTCACTTTCGAATCCAGTAGAAGTAGTGGTGTCGGCTTTGAGCGCTCCTTGCTGAGAAAGCACTGAACTACCAGGAAACTTTCGTCTCCGTGGGAAAGCGTGTGATGTCGCCGGCATCTTTATGGAAGAGGCGTAGCATAAACCAACCAAAAGTTCGAATTCAGTTGTGGCGTTGCGGCTGTGGACGTGTCTACAGCGAACGCTCATATTGCGCGCGTTCGCTTGTTTCTCTTTCCTTGGCTACGTTGCGTTCATCGCCTTGCCTGCGTGTAAGGTCCCTATAGATGAAACAAGTTTCCAAGGTAGCGACACCCTCCCTTTTCCTTCTCGCTCATTTGCCTGAAGCGCCCCCTGAAAGGTTTAAAACTTTCATCCAAAAGCGAATGTTTTGGTTCTGTTGCTACGGTGAATAGATGTAAATGAAACAAAATGGAACAAAATAAGACGTAGAATAAACAGTTACCTTTATGAACATAAACGGCTAAACACAAGAACAAGCGGGATGTGCGTTACTCAACCGGCAACGTTGGGCAGTTCTATACTTTACACCACTAGCCATGGCGTCTCGCGTAGTACATTTTAGTTCCACGGCCGTGGTATTTCGTCCACTTCTAACTAGTCCACTTCTCCGATTGTGTTTTGTTCGTGCTGTGACACAGTGAACGTGCTTCTTGCTGGATCCTGTAAGTGGCCACAGGGCGTGACGTTGTGACGATTGATTACAACCGGCTTGTGCACACGCAAGAAAAAAAAAACTACGACCAGACTGGTACGAACACTCGTCCAGCAGCACTGCGATGACGTTTTTTTTTTAAATGTGCCCATTTGGACAATCGTGATGCCAAGTGATTCTGATGCGGTGCTGGGACTTCCTGAAAAGTGAGAGTTCTACTGGTGAGGTGTCTCGAAGCAGCGCGTTTCGGCTCAAGCGGGAACTGGTCAAGAGTGAAATGTTTCTGAAGTTGCGTTGATTACAACCTACAGCTGTTCTGTATACGTGCATACCCACATGTATTTGTACCAACTGGCATGCACTAGACCGTCACCCCCGGAAAATCCCCTACGGCGCGCTTCATCGCCTGCGTTGCGTCGGCGCGTTAAACCATACAATCAATGGATACCTTGATAAATCGTGCGGACATGGTGTCAAGGAACCTCGCCCGAGTCGGTAGGCGTGAAGGGCGCTCGCGGCTGGCGCAGCCACCCAGCGAAGGGCGGCCGGCCGGCCGGCGCGATGTGACGTCGTCGACGTCACGTCACGTGACGCGCAGGCCTGAAAAGCTTCCGGGGGTGACGACTAGACACGCATTAGACGCGCGCCTGGCGTTTCAATAAAAACCGACAAGTGAACTCGCTTCGCAGATCCGCGTCGACATACGTTGACGGAGTTGCACGAAAGCATTCGCGTGAAATGGTTCATAGTTGCACTTCATGGTGCGCTTCATCTCGGAAAGCACGAGGTAAGTTGAAGAGAGCGAAACCATTTTCTGTTGTTTACGGCAACGCAGCATTGCTTAAAAACGCAGATGTTGCATTGAACGAGCATGGCGAAACAATCTTGGTCGACTTAGCGCACACCGAAACGCTCCTCCTCTACAGTTTATGTTCTGGCTACAATTTTGTCTTTGGTCACGGCGAGAATCCGGCTGGAGCCATATGCGCATGCGTACTCGTTTTGGACCTTTTGCATAATAATAAATAACACCACCAGCCATTTGCAAGATCACGTGCAAGTGATGCACCAATTACAGACGCGGATGACAGAGAAAAAAGAGGAGTAATCGAGAGAGTGAGGAGGACGGCTCGAGAACAATGAGTGACGCTACCTTGTTTCATCTAGGGACCTTAGCCTGCGCGCGTCTCTGAGCGCCCTTCCTCGGCGTCAGAAGGGAAAACACAAGGAACGTTCGTACTCACTATTCTCGGCGACAGATTTCTATGGCAGCACGGCCAAACTTACGTGGGCGGAGCTTATGCATGTGTTACTGCGCCAAGTAGTCCGTTTGCGGTCGATTTAGGTTTCGGTTTCGCCAGCGCATTCAACATGTACTTGCGGTTTCGCACGTGGATCATACAGCGAACGTTACATTTTTTGGTAGGATAGGTACAGCGTCGAGGCACTAGAGGCTGAGGCCCATCACAGAGCGAAGGATGCCGAAGTGCTTCGGAGACAGTGACTTAACGAGGCGCGTCGCAGAGCGACGGAGGCTAATTAAAAGCGCAAGAGGTGGAGTCGCATCGAAAAGCGTTGAGCACTGCGCCAGTTGACGAGGCACGCCGGCAAACTAGGACACCGAGGCGCATCATAGCGAGCAGGAGGCCAGGCTTAAAAACAGGCGCTATCCAGGACAGAGAGGAACCCCTAGGAATTGAGACAGTTGAAGGCTAGCCGGCTAGCTTAGAGAGAGTCTGATAGCCTATTGCATCAGAAGCGCAGACACCTTGCAGTGGCATCGAGAATAAGCTAGTTGAGCCACCTGGAGCTTTCGCACTGCACATCGAAGACGGCGATCTTGAAGAGTACGAACACCAGTGCTCCGAGCATTGTGAGCAGTTCCGACAGGAAGATGCGTCGCTGGAAACGGAATGGGAACGCAAATGAACTTAGTAACACCGAGCACGCCGTAAACGCCATGACACATCACCTCTCGTGACACCTGAGATCACAAAAGGGCCCACTAGGTTACTGTTACTGAGATCTAGATCAAGTGCATCGGGAAGAAATTATTTTTAGGTTAATTCAGACGCCGAAGCCTACGTCTCGTCTCTTCTTTTTCACTGGCAAGAACATGGGGATCAATGCGCGATGAGTGGTATGACGGTTGTGAAATGAGGTCTCGCTTCATTGGTGGATTGTGAAAAAATATCTTATGAAAAAAATGCTGTCGCGCCAGTTTCCTCCGGACAGTTAAATTGGGTAGGTCAAGGTTAGATTTCATTTCTGATATGCTAGCAGTACGGGAATAATTAGAACAAATGAACCAAACTGAGCGGTTCTGAACAGATTCTAACGCGTTAATTAAATTTTGCTGCACGGGATCCCATATAGCGGACGCGTACTCAAGCTTTGGGCGAATTAGTGATCGGTATAATAGAATTTTGAGGGACAGCGGAGCGCGAGAAAAGTTGCGGCGTAAGTATCCTAGCGTTCGGTTAGCGTTATTACAGATGTAGGTAACATGCGTGTGCCAAGATAGATTGTTGGTAATGTAAACGCCGAGGTACTTATATGAAGAGACATGCTGGAGGGGAACGGCGTTAATTCTGTAGGTACAGGTACAGGTATTGCATCAGAAGCGCAGACACCTTGCCATGGCATCGAGAATAAGCTAGTTGATCCACCTGGAGCTTTCGCACTGCACGTCGAAGACGGCGATCTTGAAGAGTACGAACACCGGTGCTCTGAGCATTGTGAGCACTTCCGACAGGAAGAGGCGTCGCTGGAAACGGAAGGGGAACGCGAATGAACTTAGTAACACCGAGCACGCCATAAACGCCATGACATATCACCTCTCGTGACACCTGAGATCACAAAAGGGCCCACTAGGTTACTGTTACTGAGATCTCGATCAGGCGCATCGGGAAGAAACGATTCTTAAGGAAATGCAGACGCCGAAACCTTCGCCTTGTCTCATCTTTTTCACTGGCAAGAGCATGGGGGAATGTCGCGCATGGCTGAGGAGTTAAAGAGGCTGTCCCCCACCGTGGCGAAAGGTAAACTGTTTGACCGGGACTAGCGGGGAGCGAAACCGACGCTGTTTCTCCGAGTTCTCCGGCTGCGGTTCCAAAGTGGCCGCTACCGAGTGCATCCGACAGATTAGTTCTTTTGCCTTTGTCAAGACCGGGCCCCTCAAAAACTGTGAGACGCGCGACTCTTCCGAGCTCCTCTAAAAAGGCTCATTTACGAACATCCCTTCCTTAAGCTGACAATAATGATCAATACTAAGAATTTACGTTGTATTCGGTTTTGGAAATGAGTTTTTGTTTTTTTATGTTTGGTCATTTGCCGACGAGGAATATCTTTTGTAAGTTTTACTGTCCTCCTAATATTTGAAGCAGATTGAGCTACTTCTTCGTTTGCCTGTGTGTGTTTTTTTGTTTTTTTTTTACTCCGGTGCACGCTGCGAGGAGATGGACCGCAATTTCCCCGAGGGTGATGTATACGAGCCGCCCTCCATGGTCTCTTTAGCAGATCGGAAGCCGGACTCGACGCTATCTATCACTCTCTGACAAACGATTTCGCCAAGTTGTGGAGAAAGGAGAATATCGATAAAAACATATAAGCGATACTATTGAAACGTGGGCGATCGAAAAGAGGGCTACAGGAACAAGGAACAGTGTATGGTCGCATGTCGAAATATCTCAATCCCGCCATTAATCCCGCCGTTTTTTGTTTTTTTTTACGCCGTTGGTGTGGACTGTAGGATCCCACTCTCATGTGGAAATGCGTGAATAAACTTGTCCGGCAGATGCATCAACAAAAAACTTCGCCAGCGCAGTAAGACTAAAAGGAACGCCGACGTCACACCTTTCGACACATTGTAGATTGTGTGGGTACCAACCGTTTCTTTGTGCTTAAACGATGATAAAAAGGCGCGTGAACTTGCTCGAGTGTTCTTTATCAGAAACGAGAGTATCGATTGTATATCTCAACTATCTGTTTGTCTACTTAGACTGCCAGGTACGCAAGCTCAACCATTTCTTTGACGTCACCTCATTTTTTTCTTCCGCGCACGCATGTGTTGTTCATTTTTTGTTTCATTAAACTTCAGTTGTTAGACAGCGCTCGTATTTTGTCAATCTACACTCTTGTTCTGTCTTATTTGTGTTGATTTTGTACAAGGTGAATTCGTGCATAGAGGGAGGGGGGTGCAAATAAATGAGCGCCAAATCAAGCTAGGACCTGCCCAGTGCCAACCATCTCCACTCTGCCTGTTGCGAGTGAGTGCCAAGTGGGCAATTTTTTTTTTTCGCTTCCGATTGAATTACTTTAAAGTAACGTATATAACCCACGTCATGTGTGCCAGACGTCTGCGAAAGGTCGGATGCGCTGATCGCACAAACACGATCGGGAAAGAACCTAACCTTACGCAGTCTTCGCATGGCTGCGATGTTCCGTGCGGCTTCGTGTTGAACACAAGCGTGTAAACTACGATGCGATAATGATACGAAAACTAGAAAGTTTGAAATATTGTGAAAGGACGTAGTGAATGTAAAGGACGTAATCAATGTAGCAACAACGCCAAAGACAAAAGCTGGAGAAGAAGACAGACACACAGCGCCGATTTTCAACGACACTTATTAGAAGATAGGATACTATGTATTTGTGGAATTGAAGGCATGTGTAGCAGAAGGTGCCGTAATCAATCGCGCAGTTTATAGTCACTTACGGAGTTGGTGAATTCACTCTTTTCTACCTACATGACTATTTTGTCTGTTTTTCTCATTATCGAGTGTTGTCCAGTCGAAAAAAAATGACAATACACTTCTTTCGAACATTCTTTTCGGCAAAGAAACACCCGCCCGAGCTTTGAGATGTAGGCCGTTGTCATTTTCGAAACGCTGTCCCGGAGAAAGAAGCCTTCACCGCTTGACGTGAACACAAATATTATGCACAAAACTGTTTACAAAGCAAAAAAAAAAAAGATAAGGGCCCACTCTGGGGCCTAAAGAAACAGTACCGGTGTCTAGCCGGTAAGCTTTCGTAGCAGCGAGAGACGTCCCTGCTTTGTAGCACTCCCCTTTTATCCCCTCACATTTTTGCCTTCGGTCATGGACACCGGCTAAGACCAGACAGGCAGTTTCGTGGAAGAAGCGGGGGGGGGGGTGAGTTCAACCTGACGGACATGTAGGACTCGAGCATTCTTCGGTGGACCTTGCCTCGGTGGAGTAGGGGTCACGCCGGGCACGACCTTGCAACAATAGAAATTCCGGCTACCGTGAGTCACATGTACGAGACTCCACACCGAATCTACACGTGTTTCCTTATTTCTGCCCGAGTCCAGCAGCACGATATTGCCGCTGCTCCTTCGTGGCATCATGACATTTGACTCGCACATGTACCGCATACTATGACCGTCAGAAACCCGATTAATCGATGGCTGCGTGTCGTGATGCCCAACAGCGCTCTTTTCTGTCCTTGTTTTCTCGCTTCCGTAGTTACGAAGTAACTACTTCTGGGTTGCGCTGTTCCTACATCCAGCTTAGCAGCCAGCGCTGGAGCCTACGTTGTTTTGCCACTGTGAACTATTCGCCCCGTTCTAGAGGCCCTGGAACGGACTGCCGAAAATGTGCGCTCGTCTGGCCCCCGACCAAGGTATCGCCAGCCTGGTAGAAGAGATCGCAAAATTCCAGACGCCATTGGACGTGAAAACACTGGACCTAACGAACTGCATTCATCTCGAGACCGAAGAAGTGATTGCCATCATCAAGAAATGCGAGTTCACGAATTCACTTTTGTGCCTAAGCTGCTCAATCCGACCGGGTGCCCTGGTGACGCTGATAATGGGGCACATGCGGCACCTTACGCAACTAGAGCTCACCCTCGTGTGCGAGACGGACGAGGAGGTGGGCGAGTATCCCGACAAGGACGTGTGGGTGAACCGGTACATTCTTCCCGACCTGCAAAGCATCTACGTCGAGATGGCCTACGACGCGAGTTTCCAACTTTTAGCCAAGATTCTGCGAGAGAGCGTGAACCTGAACTATCTTCACGTGCACTTCCTGCGTGGCAGCTTCCAGAACGCCCTCGTCGCATGCAAGGCCCTCTACGAGAAAGCAACACCTCTGGAGAAATTCAGGTTCACCTCCGAACAGCCGCCGTACTGTCAACGGCTCTCCTCGCCACTGAAGTTGTTCAACTGCATCTCTGTGTGCGCCAACGTCGAACGCCGCCAGCCGAGCGGCTTTATGTCCGTCTTCGCGTTCCACGACCTGGCGGAGGACTGGGGCAAGCCGCGCTGCATGCCGAATCAGGCGACCATGGTTGCCGTTCACACCAAACGCGGAAACCTCGCCCCTGAAATGATGCGAGTGGCTTTCAGTAGAAACGACTGGTCGTGGTTGTATCGCGTATGTTTTGTGTTGCTCCCGGAAGACGCTTCGAGCCTCGTTTACCCGCAGGCGGGCCTGGCGTACCGCGACAGCCTTCTCTTTTTCTTCACCCATACATTCAGCTACCTCCTAGAGCTCAACATCAGCTCTTTTCATTTTGGTGCCGACCTCGACGTGAAAGAACTGCTTCAGGATGCTGCGCTGGCGAAGCTACGGCACCTGCAGTCGCTCTCAGCGACCCCTTGCGGTCTGCGTCGCCTGTCGGCGCTGCGCCTTCTGGCTCAACGCTGTCCATACTTTGAGGAACTGGACGTCCGCTACGAGAAGCGTGGTGTGGTCCGCTGTCCCGGCTGTGAAGCAGACGTCCCCCTGGACCCTGATGCGCCGACCAGGGTTCCCGGAGGCACGGCCGGCTTTCGTATGCGGCTCCGTCGGCTCACCCTGTGCGGCGTCAGGTTCCCTGTGGGGCTGCACTTCATCGGGTGCTGCGGCCCGACCACGACGGTGCGACTGTCCGGCTGCGCCGACGCGTCGAACGAGCACTACACGCATCTGGCTAAGGTCCTCTCCGAAACACGCTCGACCATCTGCCTCGTCCTTCGGCACGAATGTCTACAAATTCGCGACCCTTCTTTGGTGGTGAGTTTCTATTTTTGTGTTATAAAATGCGAGGCATTTCTTAGCGAACTTCGGCAACTTTGACCGTATCTATCTATCTATCTATCTATCTATCTATCTATCTATCTATCTATCTATCTATCTATCTATCTATCTATCTATCTATCTATCTATCTATCTATCTATATATATATATATATATATATATATATATATATATATATATATATATATATATATATATATATATATATATATATAGATGAAATAGATGATGAGAGTTTCTTCCGGCTACCGTAATAAAAGTTATAAACTTCGAGAATAGTGCAGTATAGGAAACAAAACAATAAAATATTTATTTAATCCTAACAGTTTCGGCTGGTGGACCAGCCTTCTTCGGAGGATGTAAGTGAAATGATACAAGTTCCCGTAGCAGAGGGTCACCCTCACAGTTTAAAGACCCTCCAAAAAAAAGAGAGAGAAAAAGACAAGCGGGCGAACGAGGTAGCAACAGACAACAAGAAGCAGAAGAAGGAGAGGAACTAGAAAGGAGCGACGGAGAGCCGCCGGAAACGAGCGGGTAATTCTGGCGTTGTTACTTGGTATAGGTAAGACGCGCCGCCAGCGGAAGCGACCAAGAAAAACGGAAAAATGTGGAACATGTTGCTGCTTACTCGCATCCCACACATGGATCGAGTTTAAGTTCACGTGGTTCGGCGGCTGGCCCGTGGCATCGGGCCACACACACACACACACACAAGAAGCATACGACCCGCTCCAGCTTTCGGAATATAATGGCCACGTTGGAAAGCTAATGTGCCCTCTCCCCCTTCCTCTACCTGCCCTCTCTTGCAGAAAAATGTACAACCAGTCATACTGAAAATAAATAAATGGGTATTTTTGTAAAGGATGAAAATATATAAAAATAAATAATACTAAAAAAGTACTCAGAAAGGAAAATAAAGTCTAATAATACTAACACAATCCGTTTGGTTCACGTAGCATCGAATTCGTTAAGTTTCGCTATATTGACCAACTTGCGTGTGTGACTTCACGTATGTATAAATAAATTAATTGAGTAATTCAATTTCTGTGTTTCACGAAACGTCGCGGAGACACGTCAGTCGCCCAGGGCTCTCGTTGATTCCGTGGGTAAGTGATCTGAATTTCTTTATAAAGTATGACTCCCGCTGTTCGCGCTCCCGTGTGTTCTGGAAGCCGGATTGTAGGAGTATGACACTTACGCGTTCGAAAGAGTGACCAGGAAGATTAATGTGTTTGGAGAACGGCAAATTGGGGAGGCCCTTTACGTGTGCCCTGTGGTTGTTGAAACGCAAACGGAACGCGGTTTCCGTGTGTCCAATATATTCCTGTTTGCACACCTCACAGCGAATTTTGTATACCACATTGGCTGAGTCACAGTTAAGGTCGTCTTTAATTTTGTACACATAGTCTGAACAGGAGGCTTCGGCCGTATCTGTGGTCACCATGTGTGTGCACACCCTGCAGCGAGGTTTCCCGCACGGTCTACAGCCCTGATGGTGGTCGGATTTGTGTGTTTTCGCCTTGACCAGTAAGTCTCTCAGGTTTTTATTTCTTCGGTAAACCACCTTGGGCGGAGTCTGAAAAATGGCAGAGAGGCGACTACTCTGTTTAAGTATGTTGAAGTGGCGGTTTAGTATAGAATTCACCCGAGGGGCGGCGGCGCAGTATGTGAGGATTAAATTTGCCCCTGAAGTTATATCATCTTTATTCCCACCTTTTTCTACCATTGTTGATTCTCGGTCCAAAGAGCGAGCGCGCTCAATTGCATTGTCAATTATTTTTTCGGGGTACTTTTGACGCAAGAATGCTGTTCTCAATTCCTGTGCGTGGGTGTCAAATTGCGTGATTTCAGAGCAAATTCTTCTGTATCTGTGGGCTTGAGAGTAAGGAACACCTGTTTTGCAGTGATGGGGGTGACTGCTATGGAAATGCAGATACTGTTGGCGGTCTGTTGGTTTTTTATACAGGGAAGTAGATATGGTGGTGCCACTGAGTGATACAGTGACATCCAGAAAGTGAACACTCCTCTGCGAATACGTGTTCGCCGCCCCTCGGGTGAATTCTATACTAAACCGCCACTTCAACATACTTAAACAGAGTAGTCGCCTCTCTGCCATTTTTCAGACTCCGCCCAAGGTGGTTTACCGAAGAAATAAAAACCTGAGAGACTTACTGGTCAAGGCGAAAACACACAAATCCGACCACCATCAGGGCTGTAGACCGTGCGGGAAACCTCGCTGCAGGGTGTGCACACACATGGTGACCACAGATACGGCCGAAGCCTCCTGTTCAGACTATGTGTACAAAATTAAAGACGACCTTAACTGTGACTCAGCCAATGTGGTATACAAAATTCGCTGTGAGGTGTGCAAACAGGAATATATTGGACACACGGAAACCGCGTTCCGTTTGCGTTTCAACAACCACAGGGCACACGTAAAGGGCCTCCCCAATTTGCCGTTCTCCAAACACATTAATCTTCCTGGTCACTCTTTCGAACGCGTAAGTGTCATACTCCTACAATCCGGCTTCCAGAACACACGGGAGCGCGAACAGCGGGAGTCATACTTTATAAAGAAATTCAGATCACTTACCCACGGAATCAACGAGAGCCCTGGGCGACTGACGTGTCTCCGCGACGTTTCGTGAAACACAGAAATTGAATTACTCAATTAATTTATTTATACATACGTGAAGTCACACACGCAAGTTGGTCAATATAGCGAAACTTAACGAATTCGATGCTACGTGAACCAAACGGATTGTGTTAGTATTATTAGACTTTATTTTCCTTTCTGAGTACTTTTTTAGTATTATTTATTTTTATATATTTTCATCCTTTACAAAAATACCCATTTATTTATTTTCAGTATGACTGGTTGTACATTTTTCTGCAAGAGAGGGCAGGTAGAGGAAGGGGGAGAGGGCACATTAGCTTTCCAACGTGGCCATTATATTCCGAAAGCTGGAGCGGGTCGTATGCTTCTTGTGTGTGTGTGTGTGTGTGGCCCGATGCCACGGGCCAGCCGCCGAACCACGTGAACTTAAACTCGATCCATGTGTGGGATGCGAGTAAGCAGCAACATGTTCCACATTTTTCCGTTTTTCTTGGTCGCTTCCGCTGGCGGCGCGTCTTACCTATACCAAGTAACAACGCCAGAATTACCCGCTCGTTTCCGGCGGCTCTCCGTCGCTCCTTTCTAGTTCCTCTCCTTCTTCTGCTTCTTGTTGTCTGTTGCTACCTCGTTCGCCCGCTTGTCTTTTTCTCTCTCTTTTTTTTGGAGGGTCTTTAAACTGTGAGGGTGACCCTCTGCTACGGGAACTTGTATCATTTCACTTACATCCTCCGAAGAAGGCTGGTCCACCAGCCGAAACTGTTAGGATTAAATAAATATTTTATTGTTTTGTTTCCTATACTGCACTATTCTCGAAGTTTATAACTTATATATATATATATATATATATATATATATATATATATATATATATATATATATATATATATATATATATATATATATATATATATATATATATATATAGCTGTCTACGACTTTTAGCTTTCCTGGCCGTTTCGATTATGGTATCAATACCAAACTTGGTATAGCATAACATGACTGTATGCAGAACATGTTTCACTAGTCATAACATGAAAAGCATGACATGTATGTCATAAATGTCATGATTTACATTTCAACGTCGTGCAGCTCTTGTGGTGGTTTCGTTCACATAGCATCTTGCAAAGCTGGTATGGTATGACATGATTGCATGCCGAACACAAACGACCGACCCTAACATGAAAATCATGACATGCGTGTCATGTAACGCCATGACTACATGCCACGCTCGTGATGCGCTCGCGGCCGTTTCGCTAGCGTCACATATACCAAATTCGGTATTACGGTACGTGAATGGATGACGAAGGTATGTGACAGGTACAAATATCATAAATGTGAGATGCCTGTCCTGTAACAACATGACTACATGCCACACTGGTGATGCACTCGCGGCCGTTTCGCTAACTTCACTTATACCAAATTTGGTATGTCGGGACGTGAATGGATGACGAAGGTATGATAGTGGTGGAAACATGATAAACATGAGATGCGTGTCATGTAACAGCATAACTACATGCTGCGCTCACGATGCGCTCGCGGCCGTTTCGGTCGCTTCACAAGTACCAAACTCGGTATAACGTGACGCGAACGGACGACATAGGTAAATGACACATCCAAACATGATAATCATGACATGTGTGTCATGTAACATGACTACATGCCACACTCATGATGCGCTCGCGGCCGTTTCGCTAACTTCACATATGCCAAATTTTGTATTACGTGACGTCAATGGATGACAAAGATATGTGACTGGCGCAAACATGACAATCATGAGAGACGTGTCATGTGAGAACATGACTACATACCGCAGTCAAGGCGCCAATACATTTCGACGTGACGCGGTACGCGTGCTCGCCGGCGTTCATTTCGTCGCGTCTCGCCGGTGTTGCCACGCCAGGCGCCAGTCTTGCCATATACTCGCAGGCTCGCGTCACGCTGCGTTGTTTTGACGCACGCGCGTGGCATCGTTTCCGGTGTCCCTCCGTCACGAAAAGAAAGAGATGAGGGAGACGCAGTGTTGTCCAGGTAACGCATGGGCGCGAAATGTCGCATTTCGCGCCGGTTGCCGTCACGCCGCGCCGACGGACGCTGGTCGCGCCTTGCGTCGGACTATAGAGTGCTCGGGTTTTGCTATATAACGTAGAGTCACTGTGCCAAGCGTGCGCGCGCGTCAACGCTGCATAGTAGTATAATGGGCCCTTCTTTATTTTCTCGCGGCCGTTTTGCAAACTCCACATATACCAAATTTGGTGTTACGTGACGTCAATGGATGACGAAAGTATAAGACCGGTGCAAACATGATAACGCTGACACGCGTGTCATGTACGAACATGACAACATACCACGCTCATAGTGGGCTCGTGGCCGTTTCGCTACCTACACATATTCTAAATTCGGTATCACGTGACGTGAATAGATCACGAAGGTAAACGACACATCCAAACATGATAATCATCACACGTAAGTCATGTACGGCATCATTTACGTCCACCTCGTAACATTGCGCTGATTTTAGAGTGACATATCAATCATCCTCATTCGTTGATTTGATTGATATGTAGGGTTTAACGGCCCGAAACCACCATATGATTATGAGAGACGCCGTAGTGAAGGGGTCCGGAAATTTCGACCACCTGGTTTTTTTTTTAACGTCCACCCAAATCTGAGCACACGGGCCTACAACATATCCGCTTCCATCGGAAATGCAGCCGCCGCAGCCGGGATACCATCCTCATTCGTGCTTCGCATATCATCGATTCCCACTGTATACGTGGGATCTGCCTTTTTTTTTTAACGCCCTCAATCTGTAATGTTGGTTAATTCAAGTACGTTCACAAACAAGGTGGCAAAAATTTCGCGTGTACACTACCGCACTTGCATATAACTTGCAATTGAATATTTTTGTGAACACGCGATGGACCTGAGATGTCGGACGCTGCTTTAGACTACCCGGTCTCATCGTATAGTTGTAGTAGGCGTCAGGTGAACAGGACGGATGATGTACAAAAACTGCTTAAAAATGAAACGACGCTGCTTTTTCTTGCAATGAATAAAATTAAATGGTGAAGCTCCACGTGACGTTTCCCTACGACCAGTCGTCGTCATAGCTTACTTGAAAACTGTACTCGCTGCGCAAGCCGAAGGAAAACGAGAAGGGAGACGGGGAAGAGCGCAGAAACGAGACGTGCAAAATGGACTGTGCGACAAGCGTCCACGCAAGCCCCATGGCAGCCAGTGACATCTTCAGGAAGCGTAGCGAAGCGCCCGCAGAACCAGAAATTCGTTGAAGCAATCCTTCTTTGCAGACTACTCGGTTCATACTCAAAACACTGGACTCGCTGCCCAAGCCGAAAGAAAACGGGAAGGGAGACACGAAAGAGCGCAGTATATGCTTCTTCCTGTCTTCCTTCTCCTCGCGCAGCAATTTCCGTTTTCGTTTATGTCCGACGCTTTTCCTGGCGTTTGACTTGCTGAGGGATTAATCAAAACTAACAGAAAACATTGCGTTGTTGTTGTGGTTGTTGTTGTTGTTCATGATTTTTTTGGTATAATACTTTTGTATCGCATATTTTTTGTTGTTCATTGTTATTTTTTGTATATTACTGTTTTTAACCACTCCCCTCTCTAATGCTTCGGCCCTTAGGGTACAATTTATTGATGGATGGATGAATGGATGGATTAACTTTATTTGGTCCTTCGGAACGTGCTTTAGCACGTTGTGGGCCACTCCCACGTCGAAACAGAAAGACCAAGTCTCTCTGCTGCATCGCGGGCCCAGTGGAATGCCCGTAGCTGTTGTTCGATTCCCGAGCGAAATGAAATAATTAGAAGTAACTGCAATGTAAATGTGAAGAAAAAAAAGTGGGGGAAAAGATAGCTTGCCGTGGGCAGGAACCGAACCTGCGACCTTCGATTAACGCGTTCGATGCTCTACCACTGAGCTACAGGGGCGGTTATCCTTCGATCTTTTTTATAGGGTATAAATTTGCAATTTAAACTTGGGAGTAGAGTTACTGTATATGCTACCTTTAGGTATATGCTACTCAAAGGTAGCATACAAAGTAACTTTACGTGGTGATGATGATGATGATAGGAGCATAAGTCAGCGCCACCTTTTGCCATGGCGGCGAGTGTAGAACACACTTCCTGCCTGTTAGGCGTCACGTAGTACGTGATCCTATTACGAGATGGCAGCTGACTGATAATCCCTCGCATACTACCTCAAGGGCATCAAGCCTGCCGAAACTAGAGCCCCGCTATGAATGAAGGAAAGTGTAAAATTCAAAGGCTCGTTTTTCTTTTGTTAGATACAACAATAACGAGAACTAACAGACAATGATGCTAGATAAAGCATACGCCTTTTTCTCAGAAGCGTTCTCGAACCAGCGAGCTGCAGGGGTCGAGGGTCACGATCGAGTCCGACCTGCATATCGCGCAGCTGCACACAGAGCGAGAGAACGCGTCCCAGCTTCCGCAACGCGCGTTCTATGTTCGTTTAGTTAATTAAAACGGCCAACGTCACACAAACACTCGTGGAATGCAACGCGGACCACACAGAGCCCTCTTGGGAAAGGCACAGCTAGTGGGGCAACTTTATCCACCAAATCCAGCGGCATTCTGGCAACACTGACCCCTAAATCAGGCAACAGACTTTCGCAACGCCAAACAGATCCTTGCCATTTACGTTGAAATTACTCCTAATAACATCCTCTACACCTTCCCACGCATTATTGTCTGTTTTCATTAATGTTGTGTCTAAGAAAGAAAACGAGCGTCCAAAATAGACACTTTTCTTCATTCATGGCTGAAGGATTTTTTTTTTTACTTGACCTACCCCCCGAAGTATTCGTGCGATGATAGTGTGCACTGCCTGGTAACATATCACACATCCTACAAATATCTTATCAACTGGCACCACTACACGCCTAATGTGTCGAAACTTATCGGCGTGGTCCTGTTTTTTGTGATGTGGCTAAATGCCTACGAACGTAAATTCTGCGTTTTCTTCCCTCGTAGATGATTGATTGATTGATTTGTGAGGTTTAACGTCCCATAAACACCATATGATTATGAAAGACGCAATGTAGTGGAGGGTTCCGGGAATTTAGACCACCCGGGGTTCTTTAACGCGCACCCAAATTTGAGCACATGGGCGTACAGCATTTCTGCCTTCGTCAAAAATGTAGCCGCTGCAGCCGGGATGCGATACCGCGACCTGCGGATCAGCAGGTACCCACTAGAACACCTCGGCGGGGCTTCCCTCGTAGCTTGGTATAATGCTTACTATATGCCACAATGTGATTTGCACGGCAATGCATTTCGTTCATTTTCTCGTCCTTGAAAAGGTCTGCTTTTCTTTTGTTTTCTTGTCAATATGATCGCACTGTACACGCTCTATACATGATCGAAAAAAAAAGGTGTGAGACATTTGACGAGCGTTCCACTCTTTTAGCTTTACGCATTTCATGAAACCTTAATTGTGCTAATGGGAAATCGATCGTTATCGTTTCAATACAGGGCAAGCTTTCCAGTATCCGCAGCCTATCGTACTTGTACCTGCTGTCAACGGTCGCCTATCCTGACGAAGTCGCCGAGTCCTGCTTCCTCGCGCTGACGGCTACCTTGCCTCGCCTGCGGTTTCTCCATTATCATTACCTGTCCTTGAACGGCGTGGACCGGAGTCTCACGTACACGCGTCGCAAGGACGATCCTGAGGACGGAGGTGTCCTGCTTCGCAACGCTCCCTGCTTCCAGTGTTGTTCGACTGCGACGTTCATAGGACTTGCCAAACCATTCAACCGAGAGTTCAAGCCGCCTTCATAGTCTTCGTCATGGTGACGTTCAGACAAAAAGAGAAACAACTTTATTTAAAAAACAACAACTTTATTTGACGTTCAGACAAATTTTAGGTGTGCACTGAATTTTCAACCTTGATTGCAGACAATTCTGCCTGAATATAACAAACAATAAGAAAACGTTTATAGATCAGAATTTTCTTCGTTGGCAAGGAAGCAGGTACCTTTGACGAAGGCTGGTAACGTCCTTCCCGAATGCTGGCTGTTGTGCTGGTCGTGAATGTTGGCTCGCCATCGACTATGAAGCAACCCAGCACATAGCTATAGCGTTGACCATGCCGGATCGTAATAGCTGAGCGCATGATCATGTACTATCGGCGTTAAATGAAACCCGAACAGCGGAGCGCGTGTTACAAGCATTAGAAACAGTATAGTGTTGGCCGTCCAGTCATCACCATTGACAGGCGTGCACATCCAGTTTGGCAGTACTGCACGATCCCCCTACAGTGCGTTATCTCTGTTTCTGCTCTAGTTTTCGTGTGGTGGTAATGGTGGCCATCGTGGGCGTACCAAACGCTTTTGATCGTATCACTTGCAATTCCTTGCTTTTAATTCAGCGTCGCAGTGCAATCGGTGACTTGGCACAATGAAACAAAAGAGAAATATAACCGGTTTGCGGTTGATTTTCAAACGGTCGTCGCATCTCGTTCGCAAGCGCTGCTTCACCTGCACCCTTCTTTCAGAGTCCGACCCGAAAACGCGTCACTTTTAATGGAAATGCCGAGCGTTTCTTCGGAAGAGAGAGCCAAAATTGTTTCGCTTTACCGGCGCGAAGTGAAATAGCGTGAAATTGCCAGCATTATGAACCGGCTTTTGTCTTCCATAAATAGAATTAGCCAGGAATTCTATGATGATGGACTCCGTGATGAAAACCGCGCTGCAATACTCGGCTTCGGCTGCAATAGTTTAACCTCTGTTTTTTTTATTTTGTTCCTTTCAAATACCATACCTGGAACACAAGCAGAAATAGTGCACTATAGGGGGATCGCGCAGCGCTGCCACACCGGATGTGCGTCGGGCCTGTCTGTGCCAATGAATAGTCGATGGCACGCACTATGCAATTGATAAGGCTTGTGCCACGCGCTCCGCTGTTCGCGTTTCATTTGATGCCGATGGTACGTACGCTGGATCTAAACGTCAGTGCGAAAGTAGAAGCGATTTGGTCAATAGAGCAGATTATTTCTACCATCGCGCATTTAGAGCTAGAACCCCCAATCTTGACACCAGCTATCATTAGTCCGCGCGTCCAGAGCTAGGGGTTGCTGGTTTGCTTGCGTCACTCATGCGTCATAACTAATGTGGAGCCGATGCCCGCGTACATCTCCTTCTGTAGGTAATTAACGGACTTTATTTATTATCAGGTGGTAAACGAATGGCTTATTCTCGCTCTGCGTTAGCTAAGCAAGCCGGGTGGCTTGGGCCGCACGCGCAAAAACTTGGAAAGCAAGGCGACTCGAAAGTTGGTATTCTTTTCAAGATTAGATTGGCTTATTGTAAACAAAGACTATAGTAGGTCGGAAACGAAAGAAAGGGAGGACATGGAGGAAGAGAGACCAGGGCCGATCCCACAGGTGCACCGTCGAAAGGGTGCGGGGGCAACCACTTCGGTCCCGTCGGCATTGTGTTGGTGATCGGTCGATGGCCCCCTCGCTATAGTGTTCTACCTCGCGACCCGAGTAGTCGGGCGGCGATCGTTTGTCTTCTTTGACGGCGTATGTCGGGCGGACGGGTCGCAGAGGCCTTCGGAATTCTCAATATCCTCCCCCTAAATGAGCCCGCGCTCATTCCTGCCCTTCTTTGTCCCATTATCGATGGGCTCCCTTTTGCGTGCCCAAAGTATTTTGCAGGTGCTTGTTCGGCCGTCTCCTCCTGGGGAAGTTTTCACAACAAGGCACAGCTTCCACATCTAGACGGTGAAGGATTCGGTCCTCCTTTCCGTGGCTTACTGCATACGCATGTAGAACCCGGTTGCCGGAGATATATGAGCCGTCAACGTCACCAGAATGAGTCAACAAGGGCAGTGTCCTTCTTCCAAGGGTACTGCCCTTCTTCCATCTTCAGATCTGAGTATACGAGGTTGATTTCACTTCCATGGTCCCTCGGAGAGGTGACAAGAGTGTTTGCGGCCGACCAGGAAATATGTAGCTTTCAAGGGCTTAAGTTTCCCCGCGTCTGAAGAGACAGAATGTAAATTAGTCTCTGTGGACGTCGGAACTGTAGAGAGGTGGTTGTAGTCGAGGCAGATTTTTCCGAGCACTCGGCAAGCGCTGGCTTTGACGGTTCTCTCCATTATTTCCCAAAATCCGCCCGACCATAAGTGCCTATTTATTTGGAGTAGGGCAGGAAAGAATGCGCTTCTTTCTCTATCGTGGACACGTTCACCTTGCAGGGGAGGGAGGGAAGGGGACTTAAAAGGTACAGAAAGGAAGAAAGTGAGGAGGGTAGGAGACAGGCTACTGAGAGACGAGGTCATCCGTCCTGGCACGAGCAGGAGGCCGACGCATCCCAATTAAATGTGCTGGGGCTTAGCGGGTTCCGTAAGCTCCAGGAAAGCCCGCAGGGCTGGCAGGGGTGACCGAGCAGGGTAGAAAATGCCCTCAATTTCAAAGAATTAACATGCACACTCGTAGTGGTTGCCGGGCATCATAAGATCCGGTTGAACGGGGTGAGGTTGATATGAATGTTCGCATTCATTGGCTTTCATAAGCTCTTACAAATAAAAAAGATTTGATACCCTTGTAAAGAACTTCTCTTTTGTTTATAGGTCTGTTTTATTCCTTATTTCCTGAGTTTCAGATAAGGCGAAGCGCGGGAAATGACTGACTTGCGTTTTGTAACGCTTGCCTCCGCTCCTTCTCACCCCTCGCTCAGTGATATCAAAAGTTGGATGGTGCTCAGGCGGCGTGTAAACTACGGGAAAGATAAAGACAGCAAGTTTTGGCGGGCAGAGAACGGAAACCGCAGTGAGCTACGCCGAACAAGTTCACCATCGAAGATGGCTTAATCGGGCAACACATGTTTTTTCGTGGCTCTGCGGTGTGCTAACCTGGGGATGTCTAGTTCCGCGAAGCTTGTTCAACGTTTCCTAAAGGCAACGGGTGAGCACAGCAATTTGGACCCATTATTTGAACAGGTCTTGATTTTGCATGAGTACATCAGTTTTCGGCAAGCCTGACTGGACTCACGGAAGTGCACTGTCGATTGACTAATTGGTAAAGAAGGCAGCCAAGCTCCTGTCGGAGAAATGCGTTTATTGAAAAACTTGAATTTGAGTTGGGTCGGCTACATAGTTTTAGTTTCTTTTACTTTCGGCGTGTAGTTCAAATTATGTAAAGTAATGATAGGGTGCGTCCTGCTCATGAAGTTATTGTAGCTGCGGTTTCGAAATTTGTGAGTATCCACTTCTGAAAGTGTCACTCGAGTACACGTGATGAACTAAATGCTTCTAAAAACTATTACAGAGAATGTCGATGGAGCCAAACTTTAAGCGAACTTTTCTTCGGCAAGGTAACGCTGTTGCCCTGACGAAGACAAATCAACTTGCCGAAACAATATTTCCGGCAACGTCCTTTTTTGAAAAAAAAAAAAAACTTCTGATCGATCCAAGCTTCTCTGTGCCTCTGAACTTCAGCCTCGCGTGGTAATTAAGTCCTGTAAGAAAACTATGCACGCCGTCATAACAAACGTGGTCGAGTGAAATACGGCGTGTCCTATACTCGCGATTGTGGATAATTTTCGCATTGGTTCCAATACTCTGGCTCTAACGTTTGCCCATTATATCCATATGCCCGTTGTAAATTAAAGCTGCGTTGATATATTGACATTTTCACACCAAATGTATGTATCTGTTGTTTTTTTATATACGAAACATGCAATAAAAAGTGCTTTTCATTGGTTTCGATCGAGTTTTGTCGTACTGAGAAATCAGTCAGCTTAATTTTCGCCTCTTCAGAAAACACGGACAAGACTTTAAAAAAAAAAAGATTAACAAACTTTTATGGCCACATTGCCCAAGCGGCCAGCGGACCTGAAAGATGGCATGAGCGCATTCCGTTTGCACGCGAAGTCGAAAGGAGGCCTTCCACGGCAACCCTTCTCCCCTCAAATTTTCATTCTTTCCCTCTGTTTAGGAAGCTCATCAGTGACGTCATGAAAAAATTTTCTGCTCGTTATTTATTTCTAGTATGATGCCCGACAACCGCCAGTGATGAAAGCGGCGCTGCCGCTGCCGAGAGTGAATACATGGGAGGTATGTGGAGTTTCCGCCCCCCTGACTCGGTGGTACGGTGATTTCGCCGCGTCCATGGCTTATCGAAAAGTGGCTTGCTTTTTCTGCAGTCGTTCCATGGTGCTTTCAACGTAATCAGGTGCAGTAATTCGTGGTTTCGGCACCAGAAAGTGTAATTGATTACTCGTGCCCTAACTTCGTTACTGACTCTAATTGCAGTTCATTAGCTAGATTGCACTCTCTCTCTGCTCGCGCCTGAAGTACGTCCACTGCCAACATATTAAACGTTGTTCGTGAGCACGGCGCAAGCTGCAGTAATCGCCCGATATCGCTCGCCGCATGAGTGATCAGGGAACGTAATCTAGCAGCGCTTGTCTACCGGGTATAACTCGTCATTTTGCTTGGCCATAGATGACGCGAAAAGCGAACGTGTTTTTTTCACTTGCCGTTTGATGGTGCTGTAGGCAGCCACCGCAGAACGCAGGCCACGCGTCCGCGTGTTCCCTTTCATAAAGAAGGACAGTGTACACTTTGAGCGAGTGCGCTTCGCCGCGAGTGTCATTTCCGCCCTGTCACATGAGAAAGTTTTGCGTCGCTCGCTGCAAAGTACACTTGCCGGCAAGTGTGTTCCTCACGAGCTGCGACGAAGTGTGTAGCCTCGGTACCAATGGCTTGCACAGAAATACGCTGTTGCCTAAAGTGGCACTACTTTTTAAACCATTGTTTTTAAACCTCGCTGTTTTCTCTATCGGGCAGTTTGCGGCCACGTCTACTTGGGGGATGCGGCAGCAGATACCATTAGGGTTACTGCATATATACAGTATTTCTACGTATCATTGATTGATTAATTTACATGTTGGGTTTAACGTTCCAAAACCACCATATGATTATGATAAACACCGTAGTGGAGGACTCCGGAAATATCTACCACGTGAGGTTTTTTAGCGTGTGCCCAAATATGCATGAGCACACGGGCCTATAACATTTCCACCTCCATCGGAAATGCAGCCGCCGCGGCTGGGATTTGATCCCGCGACATGCGGGTCAGCAGCCGAGTACATTAGCCATTAGGCCACCGCGGCGGGGTACTCTAGATACAGTGCGATGGCTGCATCCCTCGCGGTATCTACTTTCTTGCTCGCTTGTACACTGTCGTCCTTTACGAAAGGGAACACACGAGCGCGTGGCCTGTGCTCTGCGGCGGCTGCCTACGGACGACGCAGAGCGCATTTCAACGGACGACATGAAGCCCTCATGGAGAAGTCGCAACTACCAGGGCGAATTTCTCTGCCAAATCAGGCGGCAGTCTGGCAACAACCACTTCAAAGTCTGGCAACTGAGATATGCAATGCCAAACATAACCTTGCCAAAAAGAAAAGATCATTCCGAACAACTGATCATTCCGAACAACATTCCGAAAAAGTCATTTGTAACCGACCCTCACTAAACCCTTCGTGCAGGCTCTATCTGCTCCTCGCCGCTCATATCTTCATAGAACACGCGAATAACGTGAGCGTTCAGCTTATCAGATATTGCGATTTTCAGCTGCAGTCTGTTATCTCCGCCTGTTCAGCCGAATGCGCATAACACGAAGGGAAATCAGCCTACTTGCGTATAGCATAGTCAGGTGAGTCGAGGCAGAAGCTCGTGCGACTGCATTAAAAATCATGGTTAATGGCAACTCGCAACTTGTCCCATATGGAACAATCGAGAGCTCACTTCATCAGTACGTCACATGAACACGTGATCGCGTCACGAATCGGGCTAGAAAAAAACGGGAGGCGCAATAACGTGCTCGTTCTTTGTAATTTAAGAAGATTTTTTTAAGGGCCCCTTTGATGCTCTTGTTGGCGCCATGTTGAGAACAACCATTGTGAGCAGAGATACTAGTTTTCAGACGAAGGTATGAGTAGTTGTTGCGACTATTCACTGCGCTTGCGCGAGAAATGGAGCCGCACAGCGATTGCATAGAACACTCGCCGGCACCGAAGCGAGCACTTCTTGAGCCTTGCCATCAGAAGCGTAGAAACATGGATGATGAGCTGCTCTCCGTCACTGCGGGGCTACTCGGTGTAACGTGCACGGGGACGGACGCGAGTGGCGCCTGTCAACTGGTTCGACACCTGACAGACTGCAACAAAGTACTGTGTCACGCCTGCCTGCAGCTCAGAGAAGATAGTCGCGACGATCCCGGACACTTGAGCGTGGTGACAGTGCAAGGCATCTTCTGCATGTACGCTTGCTGCGCCCGCAACACAAAACAGGCGCTGGTTCTCGCCAAGGAACTGCTCACGTCGCACCGATGCATCGTCTCGGTCGAAGCGATTTACGACGTACTGAACTCAACCGAGCTCACAGAGTCGCTCGCTTCTTCGCCGCACCTCAAGAGGCTGTCCGTCGCCGACATCGAGGAGGACAGACGAGAACTCATTGAAGCATTCTTTGGTGACAAACGAGACGCTGCTGAACAACAAGACGCTGCCGAACAACAAGACGCTGGCTACGAACAACGAGACAAATTACAGCCGTTCCTGCAGGATGACACCTCCAGCACGGAAATTCCTATTCGTTTGCTGGAAAAAGACCGTGCCACCCTCGTTTCCCTGAACCTGTCGTCCCTGCGCATGAATCCTTCGATGGCGAAGAGTTTAGTCGACGCGCTTATTAGGAACAACAGCGTTGCTGAAGTTGCCGTGGGAGCCGAAGTCTTCACTTCTGGTCCCACCGAAGAGACATCAATGTGGTTCGCTCAGTACCTGGTGAAGAAAAATGCAACGCTCCAGAAGCTCATGCTGAATGATGCCGGCTTCGTGCTCGGATCGGCCGGGTCGCCAGCGCTAGCTCAAGCTATCAGCGCAACGACTACGTTGAAAGACCTGACCTTGCTGTTCCAAGCCACAAGCCCCGACTGCAGCCTGCTCTTTACAACCGTAGCAGGGAGCCGGTGCATAAGCGTTCTGAGATTTCTGATCGCCGCCGGCGATGACGACGTCATTGATCCTCAACGCTGCAGAGAAGTCCGAGACGTTCCCTGGGTATCTGCTTTCAAGGAAAACTGCTCGCTTGAGGAGCTAGTTCTTAACGCGTCGTGGGCCACCAGCAGGGAGTGTTGCATGTTACTTGAAGCTCTGGTGAACAAACCTGGTCTTCTGAGCCTAAGCTTGCGTAATTTTCCAAATGACGGCGGCGTGCAGGAAGCCTGTCTCACCATAGAGAAACACGGCCTTGAGCGAAAAGCCCGCGTTGAAAATTATTGTATTGTACCCGAAGATTCCGAGACGTTTGCCTCTTGTCGGCAAGTGACTGACATCATGGTCAGTTCATTCTACATCGATGAAGCGACTGCACTGAGGAACGTGTTGAAAGTAATCGCTGCTTGCGACCACGTCACGTCCGTTCGACTATACCTGGAATTCTATGACGAGCAAGCTTACGCCTCTTTGGCTGCTTACGTCAGAGGAGCGTCCTCTTTGAAAGAGATCGATCTCGCAATCGAAATAGCCTACCTCGACGGCGAGGAAGGCACCGCGGAAGGGGACGACGAGCGCCAACGTTCGCTATCCAACTTGTGCAAGGCACTGTCTTCGAACGCTGGAATCTCCGCCATTAATCTTACCTCCACGATCGAAATAGACAACGACGACTGCCAAGAGCTAGCGGACGCCGCCCTGAACAACCGCGATCTTCACGAACTCTCCGTCAACTGCATGGGCGAGAGTTACATCCCTGTTTTCCTCGATCGTCTTCTGTCGCGACTGGCGCAGTGCTACAACCTACTTCTACTGCGGGTTCAGACCTGCGATGCGCGCGACAAGCTTCGCGACGTGCAGGACATAGTGCGTCGTAACTGCAGTCTCGTCGAGCGTGCCACCAGGTTCGTGATGGGCGAGCACATTCCTTGCTGCGCGCACGCCTTTCAGGCCGTCTCGGAGGAGCCGGCGCTCGTCTTCAACGTTCGACGAAGATTGAGTGCTGGTGGTGGTGCAGATGCCGCCGCGAAAGTACGCAGCGCCCAGCGGTTTCTGCGAGTCGCCGACGTGCACGAACACGAGACGGGCCGGCGTTGGCGAGGAGCGTATGAAATGCGACGACGTTCAGCAGGGCGAGGGTCCGCATTTGCACCGTACTAACTATACGACTGCTGGATGCACTTATATGAGCACGTCAAGGTAACGGATGTGCTGGAACTATAGAACTCCCTTTACGAAAAGAAGTGGCGCTGTAGTCACAGTCTTCGTTTAGGCACTGTGTACAACCTTTAATTATCCACACCAACAACAACAAAAAAAAAAGACAGTTCCAACCAGCAGTCGCACCTGCAAAGGATGGGACGAGTCTTTACACTAACATGGGAGTCACTCAGCCCATGCATGGAAGGTTTACTGTAAATTCAGGCACGCCTTGTGATCTTGTGCATACTGCATCCTTTTAGTGCACCTCCAAGATTACAACAGCCGATGTTGTTTTCTAGCTTCGCCAAACACAATTGCGTTCAGCTGCCATAGCTGTTGCATTTTCTTATCTCTGGGACGATCGCGAAATAAAGCTCGCGCGAAAAGAACTGTTTTTTTTTGTTCTTTTTTATACTGTATGACATATTTGACTGTCAGTCAAAGCTTTGATATATGGTATGACGCGCACCGTCTATAGACGGAGGCACTTGCTGTTAACGTGTCACCGTTTTAGCATCTTACGCGTATCGTTTACTGACGATGCAGCACAGACGTCACTTTTACGGAAAGCGAAGTTTATATGCTTAGCGTTCGTAGGCGTATCCGTGCGGAAACGAGCAGGACTGGATTACAGTTTTATTCACGGAATTGCATATTCCAGCGTTTGTGATCTGCAATAAAATCAACTGTAAAAAAAAAAGAAACGACATGGTCTTGTTTGATCTGCGCAAAATGTCTTATACAGTTTTCAGTGTACATACGTTTCACTGCGTTGTTGTGATGCAGGTTATGAATCGCCTAGCTGTGACGCATACCTGCATACCGTATGTCATTGTAGGCGTCAAACGTGAATGTGGGAAAGTGTTTCATCCCTTACGCGTCAGGCATACTATATGCTATTGAATGCGAGGCATTTCTTAGCAAGCCAAACGTATTTATGCGTTTCTTTTCTATTTATCTATCTATCTATCTATCTATCTATCTATCTATCTATCTATCTATCTATCTATCTATCTATCTATCTATCTATCTATCTATCTATCTATCTATCTATCTATCTATCTATCTATCTATCTATCTATCTATCTTTCTATCTATCTATCTATCTATCTATCTATCTATCTATCTATCTATCTATCTATCTATCTATCTATCTATCTATCTATCTATCTATCTATCTATCTATCTATCTATCTATCTATCTATCTATCTATCTATCTATCTATCTATCTATCTATCTATCTATCTATCTATCTATCTATCTATCTGTCTGTCTGTCTGTCTGTCTGTCTGTCTGTCTGTCTGTCTGTCTGTCTGTCTGTCTGTCTGTCTATCTATCTATCTATCTATCTATCTATCTATCTATCTATCTATCTATCTATCTATCTATCTATCTATCTATCTATCTATCTATCTGCGATATTAAGTGCTCACGAAGTCCGCGAATACCAGGTCGGCACCAATTGCAAATATTGTTTGTGATGTTGTTGCTAAGCTGATGAATAGTGTCACTACTCGAATACAGAAAATACGAAAAGAAAGTCGAGTACACGGCTTCTTCTGGAACTGAGATAGAGAGGCGTTGCATTAAGAAACAGGGGACTAAATCAATCTATCTATTTTATCTGCCTGCCTGCCTGCCTGCCTGTCTGCCCGCCCGCCCACCTGCCCGCCTGCCTACCTGTCTGCCTGCCTGTTCCTACTCACAATGCGAAAGAAATGCTGGAATGTATGGCTACATTTCATGGTCTTTTCATTTATACTAGGACCTACTCGCACCTAAGTTCTGGCAAGTTGTTGGTTCCTTCAAAAGATGCAACAAGTAGGCACTCCTGTTTTTATTATAGAGACAAGAAATTGTGTACCTATCTACTGCTGAATCGTGTTAGCCATTGGCATCACGTGCCCAAAGCGTCTCGCAACTGTGTCCATTTGTATCTTTTTCTTCTTTTCCGAGTTATCGATTATATTGACGAGGGTTGATGTGTGGATATATGCATTTATACACGTTTTTCGCTGCAATTAACTTCAGCTGCCAATCGGCGCTACGTGTGGTTGTGTATATACCTTTATAGCCCTGGTCTTTCGCACTGTTTTCTTAAAATGTGTTCAATCAACTAGCCGACAAGTTGATCCAGCAATAAATTGACGCAGGGACAAATCAGTGCCGCCTTCTTTATTTCCTCGACAGTCTATACCTTTATTTCCTCGACAGTCTATACCCACCAGCGGATAGCGTCGATCAGGCCAGAACTGAGGCAAGCGGCGGGATCTTCAGTCCTCGTCTCGTTCAGCGCTCTCGGCCACGATGTCGTCCAGCGTGAGGTAGCGCCTGATGGCGATCCAGCAGTGCTCATTGAGGTCGTCCAGTTGTGCACGTCCGTCGTCCCGGTGGTGGCACGTGACCCGGACGTTGACGACTCCTGCGATGCGCATGAAGTCGTGCATGCCCTCGAGCGCCCTGACTTGCGGTCGGAGTTTAGCCACGAGTTCATCCACGCTGACGTCCTCGACTTCGGCCAGTTCCTGCAGCAGGGCACGGTGCCGGTACACCCGCTCCAGGGACGACGCGATGATCCTGCCGACGAGGCGAGACGCGTCAGGAAAGTCTAAAGTCTGACAGTGATCGTTTAACAATTTTCAGAGAGAAGGATGCGTGAAGAAAATTCAGCAGGTACCATGTACAATGAGAATCGTTGCGCGAGCCACGTACGCGGAGGGAAGGCGAGTATTTTCTTATTGAGCAAAACGTTACGGAATGACGATAAAGATGTGTACAAATGTGGCACGGACAGCCATGTGTTGAACAGTCGTGAACCAGAAGCGGAAAATTGATATGTTGGGCTTATGCTTTCGAGGATGGTGGCCTTGGCTAGGTACGACCCTGATCCCTGGCTTGGAATGTCTGCACTGGCGTAGCCAGGTGGGGGTGGGGAGGGGGGGGTCTTTTTATTATTTGAATATTTTCATTTCTGCATTTCTGTATATACACGCCCACATACAACTGTCGGCACAATCCTGAGAGATGATTGACACCCCCCCCCCAAAAAAAAATAATAAGTTGATGGCAACACCCAATCCGGTTAGAAATTTTCGAGGGAAGTGGGTGAAGGGGTGTCAACTGTACTCCATGCATGTTTGTTCGTGTTGCTGTATGTGTGCGTGCGCATATAGATATGCAAAATTGAAAATTTCCCAAAGGGGTTGGGAGGTGTTAAAACAACGTCGACCACCCACCTCCCCTTGCGATACGCCACTGCCACTGCCCTTGATGCCTGGCAGTCGCAGTCACACGTCGGCGTCCCGTGCCCTATACTGGACTTCTTGGTTTACCGTTACCAATTGAATATTGCCCGGATAACATTACTGAATTCTACATAGTTAACTTTGCCGAAATAATTGGGCCAGGAAAACCACACGGGTCATTAATGGTTGTATTCTACTGCAAAGTATCAATAATGACAATTAAAGACATGAACTAAAGTGGACCACAAATCGTGCTTTTCCGTCGGTGGAATCGCCTACCGAAACATTCGAATACATTTTTTACTGCTACACTGCATTTCTTCCAATTGATTGCCCCTTGTTAATTTGGTGGTGTCTAACAAGACAGTAAGCCCTTCAAAAAAAAATACATGATGTTGACTTGTGCTCCGTCGCCCCGCCGGTGCGGATCTCGGAGGTCACATAGAAATAACCGCGGGGTAGAGATCCACTCCACCAGGAGGAGAATCCTGCACACACTTATGGTTATCTTACTAAACATTCTGTTAAAATTTAGAAATTAGTTGTTGGGTTGTTGCAGAGACAAAGCTGAAATACTTCTATAGTATATATAGTCTACCGAAAATAAATAACGCGTCTCTTATCATATACAAGTTGCAAATGAGAATTTTTCGCAAGGCTATCTGTAAGTATGTACAGGAAACAGCCAACGGCCCCCATTGTACATCAGCAGTGTTAAGGTAAGGTTAGGGTTCATTTTACAAAGAAAGTAATTGCTTCATTTTACGAGTAATTACTTCATTTTCACGAACGCTTCATTTCACAAAAAGTAATTGACGCATGCATCTTTCCACCTGTTTGGGAAGAAAAGGCCAAGTTTTCATCTAGGCTGCGATCATATTGGTTCCCAATTTCGTGTTGAATCGGCACAAACGCCCACGGTGCAGGAAAAAATTCTGCCTCAAATATGGGAGCAGAGCGTCCCGCTTTTCGTCGTTTAAACAACAAAACGAACACCAATAATAGGAATAAACCTGTGGCACACACGTTAATCACTTCGACCTGGGGGTTCCGCGATTAAATAGTGCTGTATCCACGGTCCTCCGTCGTTTTGGACTTACCTGTCGCACTCCGCTCCAGCGAGAAACTGCGAAGCGCTGGCCACCAAACCGAAGTTTCTTCGAGTCGTGTCCCAGACAGCGAACGAGTCCCTGTTCATATAGTCTGGAAGCTGGACGCTAAGCAGACTGTAGTTGTTGTATATGCCTTGAGACAAGCGACTCAAAAACTCCGTACCGTGCCACCAACATCGGACGGAAACTCCGAAGCTTCGTATATTCTCGCTGCATTTCACAACGTCGGCCAAGAGCTCCGAGTCGACCTTGACAAAGGAGGTCACCCTCACGCACAGCTCCGACAGGCTCCTGTTTCTCGAGAAGGACTCAAAGACCTCCATCCAAGTCAGGTCGGACTCGTTGTTCGGGTGCTCGAAAGACAGGGATATCAGCCGCAACTTCTTGAGCGCGGTCGTGGTACCGACGTAGTCGGAAAGCGCGGACGTCACGCTCCGCTTGCAAGTGGTGGGGTCGACGTGCACCGTCAACGATGTCACGTGGTTCAGCGAGCAAAGCTGGTGCAGGAGCTTTCGAAGCGACGGGGCTTTGGCGACGCCGTGGGCATCCGAGACGAGCACGTCGCGGAAACACTTGCTCTTGACAAGGTGGAAAGCGTACTGGTAGCATGAGGCACCCAAGAAAGGTCCGAAGACGACCTTGTCTTCGGCGCCACTCTCTCGAAGGGCGTCGCAGACTTCCCGCAAGTAGACGGCGTCCTCCGTTTCTCCGACCACGAGCACCTTGCGTAGATGGCGTTTCCTCGAGAGCGCTTGGAAGAACTGAGCCCACTGAGGCGACGACCAAATGTAGAAGGGCAGCGTGATTTCCTGGAGCGTCTCGTTCCCGACCAGAGCCGTCAACCAGGTGTGCAAGTAGAGGGCGCCCATGTCATAATGAGGAGGGCAAGGAATGACGTGAACGCTGCGCAGCGTCGCGTTTCTCAGGAGAACATCGCCCACGGCTTCGACGTACTCATCCTGCTGCATCAGCGCTGTCCTGAACTCTATCCTGGCGATGGTTTTGTTTTCCGAGACTCCTCGCAGTACCACCTGCATGCCGTCGCTGTACACGTCGTCCCGTCCAGCGAAGGTCACATTCGTCAAAGCAGTGTGACTTTTCAGGTATACGGCGAATGCGGCGCAGCATTCTTGCGATGCGAGGGCGACGATTCCAAAGTTGAACGAAAGTTCGCTTAGGGACGGACACGTCGCGAGTGCAGTCAAGAAAGCCTCGGCCTGATCGCGCGTCATACGCAAGTCGGGAACGCGGATCGACTCTAGAGACCTGGTCTTCAGAAGCGCCGTCAGTGTTTCCAAAAACAGTGGTCGGCACTCCGCGTCGCTGTCGCATTCGAAGTGTCTCAAGTTCTGCAAAGTCGGGATGACCGCGCAGAAGTTCCGATGAGGACCATGCTTCTGCTTGTAGGTGTCTTGCAGCTTGAGCGTTTCCACGGACCCGTTGTCGCAGAGGGCGTCGCACAGAAGCTGCTCGTACAGGTTGAGCCTTCCCATGGCGATGTCGAAGTGCGTCACGCAGCGATGCGTCTTGATGAGGTGGTGGAGCAGGCTAGCTGCCTGGTGCAGCATGTACAGCGAGTGGTCCACGATGTAAGGGTTGTCCACGCTCATCAACGTCATACCGGTACGCGTCCGCGGGCTCTGCCTCAGTTCCATCTTGGCCTGCGAAAGCACCTCGTTCCACAGCGACAGCTGCCGAACGATGTGGCATGCCCGCTGCTCAGTCGCGGAGCAAGGAGAGGCGTAGTCGATCGTTCCACCCGAAAAGAAGCCCGTGATTTCGTTCAGGTCCGTCAAGCAAACGCCGGACTCTTTAGACGAGTCTTTCAGACTAGCCTTCGTCGAGAGCACCGTTTTGTTATCACCGCACGCCATTAGACCTGGAAGGGCAATTAAGGTCAGGAATTCAGAAGAGTGAGGCCTTATGATACTAATACATTCGAACACGGGGTGTCGCTTTGCAACGCGCTGAGCAAGCTAAGATAAACAATGCTCCCCCTCTCCCCACCTCCTAAATAAATGAGGCTATGTAGGAGGAGGACAGGCCGGCGCAGTTAGGTATACTGAGCGAAATGTACAGGCAACGAAATCTAACGAAGATGAAAGCGTAATGCTGCAAGAAAGAGACCCAGATCCAGCGCCAAGAGCACGGGCATCTGGAGGAATTGATAATCAAGAAGCAGTTAAAGAAGGTGGACAAAACGCTAGGGGTTCTGACAACACCAATGAACAAAATATAAAGGAAAACAGGAGCCCAAAACTTCACACCGACGATACGCGTCAACAAAAAATATCACAGCATATCCAAGGAGTGAATGATGATGAGTGGGGCGAAGCGCCCATCCGTCCATGCATATCTCTATCCGTCGTTCGTCGATCTGTCTGTCTGTCCGCACCTGCTGAGTTAGTCATTCAATTAGGCGGTCGTGAACCACGACGAGCTGAGACAGGCCCGCGACTTTAGAAGCTTCGCCCCTAAAATTACACCATTTCCTGCTAAAGGGAACCATGAGGTGATGCGAAGCACCACGGGGAGTCCACACCGCGTTTGCACACAGCGCGGCTCTTACACAGCCACTTGTGCAGTCTCGAACGCGTTGGCACAGCGGCTACGAAGCGTTGGTTCATCGCAGGTTTGCAGAACCTCGTTCCCCAACGTCATCATGTGATTGCTTAGAAATTGTAAGGGGTAGAGGCCACAGCGTCTTGCACCCTGAACCAACGCCTCCTAGAAAAACTATGCCTAGAACGTCGCTCGCTTTTCAATTGGGAGCCTCCTGCCAGCACGCCATCTCGGAGGCCATGCCTTATGTTGCGACCGGCCGCCGCGTGAGACCGCTCAGTCACGTGACATAACCGTACCGCTCTGTCACGTGACATAACAGCTGCTTGGAGGCAACTGCGAGAGCATTGCTGTGTTCGCAGGGGGCGGCCGTCGGAGACGCTCGCCTTCGTACCGAATGAGGGGGGGCAAAATCAGAGGGTAGGGCAGCTCGTTCGCGGCCCACGTTCCAGGCATAATTTCTTGAGGAGGCGTTGGTTACCCACTCCTGCACTGCATACGTAGTGTCGGTAACGGCGTTGCTTACGTAAGAACGCTGCGTTTCGCATAGTGCATGTGTAAAACTTCTTTGCGCACTCTACGAAACGCAGCGATCTTACACACGCAACGCCGTCACGGATGCTACGTGTGCAGCATGGTTCTTGTACTGTGGTGCGCAACAATAAAATTATGCACCCACGTTTCACAAAAGGTTGGCTTGATCAATAGCACCTCGGCACTGTGGAAATGCGCCAAGCGTTTCTTGGGTTGCACGAAGAAAATTATTCGGGAAGCCATCATCGTTGCGGAAAACCTCGCTCGCTTGGACGCGGCCTAGTAGTTTAGTCAGGCAGGTCATTGACGCAGGTTATTCATTATCGCCTAATAAATGCAGTATGCAATAGAAAGTGGCTATCCGTACAACCAGTGCATGAAATGCCATCACTATAGTTAGGGAAATCACAGGGCTCAGACACAGGCACCGTTAGATCACGTAGCAACACGCAAGTATATATGTAATCCTGCTGAACACATTCTCACTATATAGCGCCTTTCTTAACGCATTTTGACTCTACCGGGAATAGATATGCGGCTGCCGCTTACCGAAAATGGGAGCGCTGCTCCGCGTTGATTGTGGTCGTCGTCGATTCAAATTCCAGACTGCTGCGATTTCTTCTTCTCCTTCTACTATGATGCGTTTTGTGCTGAGCGCGGGCGTCGAAATGGCACCGCGAAAGCCGCCTGCCTCTGCCAGCCGCTTGGAGCGCTGCGCTACGAAACCACACGGAGACGCGCGCACATGAAGGCTGCCTAAAACCACTCTTATTATTCATGATGTACCTACAAGGATTAGAGGCCATATTAGAGGGAAGTGGGCTGAGCTTCAACCTCTCTTTCGTCAAACAAGGAAAACTCATTGAACAGGCACTACCAGCATTGATGTACGCAGATGATATAGTGCTAATGGCCGACAACAAGGAAGATTTGCAAAGATTGGTGGACATCTGCGGTAATGAGGGAGATAGGTTAGATTTTCGATTCAGTAAGAAAAAATCAGCAGTCATGATTTTTAATGATAACGAAGGTAGTGAGCTTAGAATACAGGAGGTCACGCTAGAGATAACAGTTAAATATAAATATCTGGGCGTATGGATAAGCAGTGGGACCAAGTACCTAAGGGAACACGAAATATACGTGACTACTAAAGGTAACAGCAATGCAGCTGTGATGATAAATAGGGCACTGTGGAATTACAATAGGTATGATGTTGTGAGAGGAATATGAAAAGGGGTCATGGTTCCTGGGCTGACGTTCGGCAATGCGGTCTTGTGCATGAGATCAGAAGTTCAAGCAAGATTAGAAATTAAGCAACGTGGGATGGGTAGGCTTGCTTTAGGAGCTCCCGGGAATACACCAAATCAGGGAGTACAAGGTGATATGGGATGGACATCATTCAAGGGCAGGGAATCTAGCAGCAAGATGAAATTTGACAAGCGATTGAGAGAAACAGGGGAGGAGCGTAGGGCTAGGGAGGTGTTCAGCTACTTGTACATGAGGAATGTCAATACAAAATGAAGGAAGCAAACCAGGAAAATGATGGGTAAATACTTAGAAAACAGCAAGGGGCCAAACCAAAAAGAAGTATCAGTTAAGAACAAGGTGAATAACGGCAATGGATGGGAGCTTGCTCACAGAGGCCAATCATATCAATGGCAATATTTTCCCAAGGCTTGTCAGGAAAAGTTCCTGGCTGCATAGGGGCTGCAGTAGGCCATGCAGATTTGTCACATGACTGGCAAACGAGACATGTTTTAACCAGTTCTTCTACATGGTCATCAATTCGAGGCCACCAGTACATCTCTCGCAGTCTATTTTTCGTACGACTGATCCCCGGATGCGATTCATGTGCGACTTCCATCGAACGACGAGTAAGGCTACTTCTTGGAACTGCGATCCTTTCACCACGGTAAAGCAAGTTGTGCACAATGAATAGTTCGGCACGCACACGGAAAAATGTCATTAGCACCGTTTCAAGAGATTTTTTTTCAGGCCAAGATTACGAAACGAAGTCCACGACTTTTGTCATTATCTTGTCAGATGCAGTCGCTGCTTGTAATTCTGCCAGGGTTAACACTGGAGAAAGCGGGCAAACAAATTGATCGTCAGTGACCTGACCATCCCATCTTCGTCGCCAGTATGTTGTATTTGGAACATACGGAAACGATGCATCCAACGCCTTGACATCAAAGTTACGCGCACGTGAACCAGTATGTCAGCTACGCAACGATCTGAAACTGAAAGCACGGTGAGCTTACTCGATTTGCGCGTGTTTGAAGAAACACCGAGCGTATCGTTGTGCGAAAGTGTCGAAATTACACCATACCGCGGAAGTTGCGATCAAAGCAAATGAATGACTCGTACACGACAGAAAAATTAGGGGAGGATACTACGACAGGCGACTTGAATTGCCTCGAGCTCCCCCACCAAACACACACAGCTTCATGGCCCGCTCGCCATTAACAGAGAACAAGCGATTGCCAGATCCTTCGAATGACACGTAAAATAACTTGCCTGGACGTCGACTTTGAGAAAGGCACGATCACTTTTGGAGTGAACATGCGGACGGAGCTTCGGAGAAACGTTTCGTTTCGCCTCGTCCCAAATCGGCGATCCGACGCCACACGTGAAACGCGCCGGCTGTTGTTGTGCACAGTGTTGACGGAGCAAGTTCGAGAACGTTCGTAAACAAAGTAACTGCGATTACCAAAAAAAAAAAAGGATCTCAAAGGCCATACTTTGGCAATCCACAGAAGGAGAAGATGGTACAACTGTGTTTTAAAATGTAGTATTTAAAGAGAACATTTACAGCTGCGACAAGCCATCCCCTTCGCGATCCAAAACTAAGCGCTCTTTACGTAGCGGCCCCGTTTAGAAACATCGCCAGAGAACAAACAGAAGCCAATTTTGAAAGGCAATATGTCACTACGCTCTGTTCTGTGGTTGCGCGCAGTGAAAATCGGCCACATAGTTTCCGCAGCGTACACGTTCACAAAACTCATGGGCGTATGTACATACACATGGGTGCACTTCACCGAAAAAATTTCTCGCTTCGCCCCAACATACGTTTCATTCGCGTGAACATATTATGGGGCAAACTTATCCTGTTTATTCCTGCGCTTGCTCTACAGGCGAAGCTCTGTTCTCATAGTTCGCAGTAAAATTTAGAAGGAACTGCAAAAAAAAAAAAAACGATAGTTGCAGTTTTTTTTAGTGTATACATATATATACGACTTTCGGGCACATCGCTTCGATCCTTTTCGACGCATCGCAACTTGGAACAGGCTTGTTTCTGAGTGGAGCAATTATCACCATTTAATTCAATAAACAATCGTCAAGTTTCCGAAAACCAAATGCGGTTTTGTAACGAAGCGAAAGTGCCACGTTTACCCTGTTAATTGCGTAGCCATTCTTTATTGTTCGTTTGTTTTTATGACCAGCGTTTCCAGTACACGGACCTTTTAATAATGCTGCGATGCGAATTTGCATGCGACAACCTCTGACCAGAGGTGAAGCTTACCCATTTTCCCGGAGTGGGCGAACTGAGTAGAGGCGCGCTTGGGACTATTTGCAAGTAAAGTAATGACTGAGCGCAATATTGAGAGAAGAAAGTGAAAGAAATTATTGCTACGGACGAAATATGAAATTTATTATTTCCATGAAGTTGGTATGTTTCGCGAAATCTTGCAAACGGCAGGTGACCCTTTTTGAACTCTTGGTCGGGTCGGCTTCACCCCACAGTTTTTTAGGAACTGATCTCGGTGTCCCAGTTCTCATAACTTGATGTATTGTCGGACTCCGCCGAGGTCAGATGCGCCTTTGCGATTTCGCTTTTTGCACGCTTAAGCAGCGTTTCGTAGTAGCGCTGCCGTTAATCACGACGAAGTCCGACGACTCGGCGGAACATCGGCTGCACGGCCGGCTTGTAGGGGCCTCTATTAGGGTCACACTCGAGTTCCCAGTTTTCTTGCGGCTCGGGGGCGAATGGTCTCTCAGCGACGAGCGACGTTGCGTCGTAGTCTGGGCTTTGTTTCCAAACCGGGCGCGTCTTGTGGCACTTCGAAATATGACTGGAAAGCCGCTCCCTTTTCACCTTTACGTGTGGCTCATACGGGCAGCTCACGAGGTCGTCATCAATCGGTTTGTACGTGGCCATGATCCTTACCTTGGCGATAATCAGTACCTCGGAGCCTGAGGAATCGCCACAGCACTAGTCACAGAACACCGGTGGAGTGACATGCGATTTCACGGAGGAAGTGTGATTTGAAAGCGACGGTAGCGCCGTCTGGGTTTTGTAGAGAATCGTAAAAAGATTGCAAAATGACTGTTTTACTAATAAGTGAAAAAGGTTTCGTTACCTTCTACACATAAAAATATTTTTGAGCTAAATATAATTAAAAATATTGTTCGTGTAATTTATAGTAGCGTATAAAATTAAATTGCTTTCAAAAGCACCAGGGTGTTTTGATATGGCGGCTGGCCTTCCGCATAGCAGACGACTTCGTCGTCGTCTGCTTCTGCGTCATGGCTGACCCCCGCTCGTTGTAGCAGCCCCCTTTCTCAATTTCTATCGTTTCCACATTGTACATTGCAGTAAACTGCGCAACATAAGCTCATAAGTATCTTGTATACGTACTTTAGTGAGTTGTGATGCCGCATACAGGCCGAGCGAAATGACAACGCTGGTCTCACAAGCTTGCAACAATAAATCGTTTTATTGCAAGTCGATCGATCGAAGTTTACACAAAATAAAGGTCACGTGAGTAACATTTCAGCACGTACAGCAGTGAACAATATGCATGCATCACCGTTCATGAGCAAACAAGGGCTCTACGTTAGGGCTACGCATAGCCCTAACGTAGATGCCCGGAGCAGAGAAGCTGTCCAGCGCTGGCTGACATATCCATCGCACTGCAGGAAACCTTTGCTGCAGTAAGTAAAGGCCCACCGCTTACCTCCCTGCACTTGTGTAGCTCGAGATTTCGCAACAACTCGTTGACAGTATTCGGCAAACTTTCTGCATTGCTATCAACATAATTGCGAGCCTTTCACGAGCAGTGCGGCGAGACTGTTTCCTGGTCCGCACTGCCAACTTAAAAGTGCGTAACTTACCAATTTTCTACGCTTTCGCACTTTGCATGCTTCTGAATACCTGACATTAAATGAGGAACGGTTTTTTATGCTTATCATTCTGAAGTCTTACAAATAAAATTGTCGAAAAAAAAGGCTTCGTTTGGTTTCGTTTACCTACGCGGCCAGGTGCACTGTCGTTGTTTCGATGGTGGCGACTCTTCACGCTGTGGCCGCGAAGCTCGCAACACGCCACCACGACCCCCTCTATAGATTGGTCTATAGAGGAGGTCGTGCATGCCACGGGCCTGGTACAGGTGTGAGAGACGCCATAGTGGAGGGCTCCGGAAATCTCGACATTCTGGGGTTCTTTAATGTGCACCCAAATTTGAACACACGGGCCTACAACATTTCCACCTACATACGAAATGCGCAGAAAAGGGGTGAACTTATTGTCTTAAAAGAGACATTCTTCCTTATATGGCAGTCCATCCCCACGCAAGCGTGAGCGACGTGAGTGCTTTGACCGGCGTTTCCAGCAGTAGTGTTTAGCGCGCCCTCAAGAGTGGATGACTTCCCCCATACCATGTTCACCTCATCAGCGTGTGGTAGACAGATGTTGAAAGCCGTCTTGACTTCCACAACTGGACACTCATACAGGAAGAAGATAACCAAGATAACCCGAGCTTCCTGAAGATGGTTATGTCATTTCCTACACACTCTTCGCGTAGAGCGTGGGGTGGGCAGGACCTCATACCAGACTGATAACAGACTAAACTGAGACCACCTGAAAGCCGACTATCGTTCCACCACTGTGGGAACCATGTGGTTATAGGATTTAATGCATCGGCCCTGTGCGCAGCTTTTTGTCTATAGTATATTAGAGGGGGGCCCGCCGTGGTGATCTAGTGGCTAAGGTACTCTGCTGCTGACCCGCAGGTCGCGGGCTCGAATCCCGGCTACGGCGGCTGCATTCCCAATAGAGGCGGAAATGCTGTAGGCATGTGTTCTCAGATTTGGGTGCACGTTAAAAAACCCCAGGTGGTCTAAATTTCCGGAGCCCTCCCCTTCGGCGTCTCTAAGAATCATGGGGTGGTTTTGGGACGTTAAACTCCCCATATCAATCAATTAGAAGGGCTGTGCAACACTTTTTTGAGCATGGTCAGAAAACGCTGCCGATTGGTAGCAGATGCTCCCGACAACACGCGAGCCAAATGTGATAGCGCATCGCACGGCCTGAATGCACAGTAAGTTATCAAAGTTAGCTAAAAATTGCTTTTTCTTCTCTCGGCAAATGACGTAATAAGCCCAAAAATCACTCGCAGTAAGCCAATCTATCAGCCAATGGCCGATTTGAACATGGCGCGCTCGGTCGTTACAGAGATCGCCGCGGGAGGCTGCCACTTGTCCACACATGCGCGCGCGATCACACTGTAAAGTTGCATATTCGAAGAAAAAATAAGGGGAAAAGCGCTCAAGGTCATGATGAGCGCGTGTCGTTTTTTCTTTGCTCCTCCCATCCTTCCCTGCTTAGCTCCAAGCGCTTTCGTCGGAACGAGAGAAAGGAGAAATCGACTGCAGCGTGTGACAAATCTTTGAAACTCTGCTCGAACAGGACGGATTAAAAAAAAATTATGCGGCGTTGAATTTGTGAGCCAATAAGCTCTTCCAGTGAATTAATTCCATGGTTACTCAGAAAAGTGTTTCAGAGCCCCTTTAGCTCTGTGGCCTCTCCTCTCTTTCCTTCCTCCGTGACGTGAATCATAAGCGCCGAGGGCGCCTTCACGCGGATAAGAAAGAAGGCGCGTAATTATAACGCCATGGCCTCCAAGATTGCGCGCCGGCGGGTTGCCCTCCTCCGGCGGTTCCAATCGCCGCGCTTCCCAGGAGAATGCGCAAACTTAGGTTACCATCACGACTCGCTTCGGCCAGGGACAAAAGCAGACGAAACTGTTGAAATAGGTTAAGTAGCTTCATATACTACCATCATAAACAGTTGTAAACATTAGTTCGGTTGCGTCAACATTCACAACAGAGCAAACGCTACGATTTACTAGGACTGGCGCATGCAACGGAGGAACGCGTCCCTTTTAATCGCCCTATATCGAGCATTTAAAGGTGCCATTTCGTGGAAACACTTGTCAAGAATTCTCAAGTATTGCGCCATTAGAAAAAAAAAAGTCGAACCTTCAGTCAATTTTGCGTCCATCCCACTCCAGTGCTGAAATTTAGGTGCGCTTCAACGAACACCAGGTCAAATTTTTCGGAGCCCGAGCTCCACTATACTGAGTCCCTCATCGCAGTCTTGGCACGTAAAACCCCCACAGTTATGACTATGCCGTTCCATATACTGGTAATTGGTACCAGGGGTGGTACCAGCCACTGATTTTTTTCTGGGGAGGGGGGGAGAGCGGTTGCCTGAAGCAACACCTGAAAGGGAAGCGTGGTCATGGCTTTTTTTTCTAAGAGAAAACCTTTTCGTACCAAAAATTTGTTAATATGTGCGCGCAGTCATTTCACTCAATTGTGATGACTGGTATATAGGAGGTGGACTATGAGCACCGCAAAGGGGGGAGGTACTGGCACAGACGGGGGGAGGTCGTTTTTACCGCCCCACCCCTCTCTGGATTCGCCACTGCTTGGTATTGTAATCGTTGTGAAATGTCGTGAAGTTAGGCGTAAATAGACAAAAACACAATCAGTGAAACGGCTAATGTAATTTTAGGTGGTTCGAGGCGAATCTGAACACGGAACAGACAAGGGCAATGTAGCTTTCTCTTGGAGCGCCACTAGTTTAATAAATAACATGGAATAACAGCACGTGATAACATCGTATGTAAATTCCGTCAAAATACGTGCAGATAGTCTGCGTACGTGTCGAGAAAATCGTGTGTAATGAGGGTTAAAATCAGTTTCGTTGCTTTGTCGTGTCGAAGATGACGCGTCGAAGGCGAAATCGCGTCGAAGGTGACGCCGGGGTCGTCTGCGGTACGTGGCACCCTGAAACAGAACCGATTGAGCGGTCAGGAACGGAAGAGCGGGCACAAAACATTTCTGCAAGCGAGTGGGCCAGGGCACATGCGCGTTGGGCTGTTTGCATGCGCCATCGAAATCGAGAAAATGGTACAAATACGAGTAGCAAACACGTTGGAAACGTGAGAAATAAATAAATAAAATAGATAAGCTTGTTGTTTAGATTCAACGGTGCCGCGTTACAGCGATTGTGCTGTGTACTGACACTCATCCTTTCGCCTCTAGAGGGTTGTCTTCCCTTTTTTTGGGGGAAGGGGGGGGGGGGGTTGGACGGGGGTGGGGGAGCGTGTTTACACTTTCTTTCCTTCGCCGTGAATAGTTGTTTTGGGAACCCCAGGTGGTCGAAATTTCCGCAGCCCTCCACTACGGCGTCTCTCATAATCATATGGTGGTTTGGGGACGTTAAACACCACATATCAATCAATCAATCAATCAATCAATCAATCAATCAATCAATCAATCAATCAATCAATGTTTGTTTTGGTAGATCTTCACTGCTTTGCTGTTCAGACGCTAGGGCGTGTCACGTGACAGGTTGGGCTGTTTAATGTGTGCGTATGCGTGTACTTCCCGATGAAGGTTAACGCGATAGCGTTAAAGAGCTCATTTCACGGAAATTCTGTTGGTGTCGGCGGTTGTGAGCGAAAAAATCATCCTCTCGTGCGTCACCGCAAAATGCAAATACTGAAACAAATAATAAAAATTACGGCTGCTGAGTGAAGATCGAACCCTGCACGGAGTCCTCCGTGGAACCTGGTTTGTTTGCGTTGCAAGCGATAGATGGATGCATGGGTGTATCCGGCTGTGCCCTTTAGATCGGGTGGTGGTTCGCGCCACCTAGCCATAAAGTTAAGTACTATCTCTATGTGCTTAAGGATTGAATTTCACTCACGCCTTGATTGTAGCCACCAATCAGTTAGCCTCCTCCCGGTTATTTCTACCCGTCTAAATTCTATTTTGCCTTCACTGTCCTTAAACCCCTATGCTTTGAAAAATTCCGCTCCATTATCTTGGACTGTTCTACCAGTGCAAGCGTTCTACCACAGTGCCACCCATCTTAACCCGACGTGACGGCTGTATCAAAGGAGTACATATGTAATGATTATGAAACTGGGTAGGCAGCACTGTAACCACTGTTGACGTTTCGCGAAGATTAGCGTCTATTTGAAAAGTAGTTCCGAGACCTGGCGTAGCTCTGTGGTAGAATCCTTGACTGCCACACAGAATGCTTGGGTTCGATTCCTGCTGCGACCCTGCTATTTATTATTTGCAATTGTCGAGAGTTCAACACTGCCTATGTCAGGTTTTTCTTAACCCTGACATTTATTCTATGCATTCGTTGGGTCGACGCTACCGATGTCGGGTATTGCTTAAAGATCACGCGTTAAAATTGCCCACGTGTGTTCTAGTCGTTTCTGGGTAGTCTCAATCACTTGTTGCACATACCCGCATACCAGCGGCACATACCTGCCTGTGGGTATGTGCCGCTGTTTGGTGTGAAATGTTTGACGACGTACGCGACGTGATTGTGACATTACTCATGTCTTGACCAGCACGTCACATTTGCCAAACCATCTTACCCTCCCTTGCTAATTTTGGTTCACGCCAAGTTAAGGGGGTGACAACGAGAGCACCCAAACGCAAGCGGCTAGATAGGTAGATAGATACGCTCAAAGTCGCCGAAGTTCGCTAAGAAATGCCTCGCATTCAATACTTTTCAAGCTATGTTCGCTGTTGATATTTTGCAGATGATATACGCATGTTCACGAAGATCAATCCCGTAAGCTATCTCGACCACGTGTCAGTATACTCTTTTAAGAGTCGTGTACAGTGACTACATAGAGAAGAAGTGCTCAACGCAGCCAGCCAGTTTATACAAGTTGTCTGTAAACGTTGCGATATATATAAAAAAGAAACCTTTTCTATATCTCATACACGAGAGATTTCTAAACTATATTTGGTGTCATGATCCCAACAAAATGCCGACACCGATCTTAAATGACTGCAACCTGGACGCCTATCCCGAAATACAAAATTGTTGTTTCACGTATACATATCAATAGATGATAATCATAAGGGTGCCTCACGAATAAAAAAAATGGTTTGTACCAGTCATGCCTGCGCAGCTCACAAACATTCTTAATAGCAATATTACAAAAATGTGGGATGAAGTCAGTCTCGTGCACTTTGTGGGCCGCATGTTTGCGACTCCTGGTATGAAGCGATACACATGACAATCGATGGCTGGCACTGACGTCCCTGAAACGGTCATGTTAGAGTATAGAAATACGAGCAGCCGAGCAACTGATATCACACCTAATGCTGTACTGTAAGTGGCTTACGGGTTCTTTCGTTAGACGCACATATAGGGTATACGTTTCAGCGGCATCGTTATGACATTGTAGCAAACCGCGACGCGATCATCTGCCCGGACGTAATCCGTGCAGCCGTATCACGTTTGAGCACCCGGACGTTGACAACCAGCGTCCCTGAACCATACGTGCAAGCTGTGAATACCATCGTGGCCACATGCACTGTCGTGAAACGCACCAGTATATATGGACCAACGCACGAATCGAGACGGTGCAGCGGGGACATCATGCGACCTGGTTGCAACCGGCCTTGCTGGCGGCACCGGTGTAGTTTCGCGCGACGAAGTCTCGCAGTCTCGTCAGGAAGTCGACGCGGCTGTACGGGCCGCTGATGCCCAGCGACGTGCACGGATGCTGGACCGAGTCGTAGAGGACGTCGTAGGCGGCGACGCCGTAGCTCAGGTTCAGGTAGTGCTGCTTCAGGTCGCAGAACTGCACGCGGATCGCCGTCGTCTCGTGTGGCCGTTTCTCGTGCAGACACCGTGAAAGACAATGCGCTCGTTTGCGGTGCTGGCCTGAAGGTCACGGGTTCGGTCTCGTTTGAGGCGGTCGAATTCAGTCGAGGGAATAGTTAGAATATCTAAAGTTGGCGTCCCGAATCTACGATGCGATTACGAGGGACGCCGCAGCGGAGGGTTCCACATGTATTTGGACCATGTCCGAATATAAACGTACATTTAAAAAGTATATATATTGGACCATGTGTACATATGGACCACATCCCGCCGAACCTATATCGCATCGCTCAGACATCGGGCGTTTCGCCGGCTACGAAATGCGGCCGCCGCTGCCAGGATTCGATCCCGCGACCAGTCAGCAGGCGAGCCCCAGGCCAGTGTTCATCTGTTCTAACAAGAAGTGTTATATACTGTAACATACAAACTCACTCGTTCCGCCAAGCTTCGGCCTCGGTTGACTCGAAGGTAAACTTAAAAAAAGAGTGGATGCGAGCTGCAGGTAGTACGTAGTTTAAAAAACTGCGCTTAGTATACCAAGGGCCAAGAATGTACAGTGTCAATTTTCATGAAAGGGAACACGGCGACGCGTCGCCTGCGCGCTCTGGCGGCTGCTGGCAGCGCGTTCAAGCGGGAGCGAGAGCAACCACAGTATCTTTTGGCGTCATCTCGCGGTGAACAAACTAAACATTCGTTGCTGATATAGAACCGCAAGCTTGCAAGCACTCCCCCTTCAAGGCGATTACCAGCTCTCGCGTAATCGCCTTGAAGGGGGAGGGGCTGTCGCAATCTTGCCCACCGGTTCCATATCAGCAACGAATGGTTGTTTTCTTCGCCGCGAGATGAAGCGACAAGAGGGTGTAGTTGCTATCGCTCCCGCTTGAACGCGCTGCCAGCAGCCGCCGGAGCGCGCAGGCCACGCGCTCCCGTGTTCCGTTTCATAAAAAGTTGACACTGTACACATAACCAACGCTGACTGCCAACTGCTTGATTTATTGCAAGGGGGGTACATATACTTTGAAACGGAAAACACGGGGAGGGGAGGAAACATATCAAATCTTCTGGCGCGCCCGCGACATTAATTGTTTTGTCATATACGAGATTAGCTTTGTAGATAGCCGCACTCCTTGTCTGTTAGATCAATCGAGAGCGCACTGACACGTGTTTCATTTTTGCGCTGCATCGTGAAAGCCTCGTCAATTCCTCGTGAAACCTTGAGCGAGCACATCAACAACGTCAAGACAAGAAGAACATAAACTTTATTTGTCGAATCCAGACGATTCGAGTCCGGCGTTTTTAGTGGGCCTGGGCACCCACCGCAGTTGCGGTTCCGAGACCTTGTCTCGAAGCGGCTTCCTCGGCACGCTGGACGGCCCAGAGTTGTGCTGTCAGGTTCGAGAAATGATAGCAATTTGGCTCTTAGCTGTACTAAAAGTGGATGCGTGCCACGGTTTCGGAACGACAGGGTGCTGCGCGTGCACAAAGAGCAGACTGCACGCGAAATTTATGAGGCTTTTGCAAGGAAATGCAAATATGAAGCATGCGAAAAGCTTTTCAACCAGAATGGGCCAAGTCCAAAACCGAAACAAGCTGAAATAAGGCTCCATGGACACACATATACTCTCAACTTTCCTCTAAAACAAGAATAATAAATAGCTAGTTGTTCTTAGTAATTTATTATTACTTTTTTCTAGGAAAGTAGACATGTATATATGTTCTGAAAGAGGCTATTTGAGATAGTTCTGGTTTTAGATTTGGCCCATTTGGAGAAAAAAGCTTCTTATGCATTGGCGTGCCCACGATTAATCTAACAGACAATGAGTGCATGTAGCTATCTAGAAAACTAATCTCTTATGTCAAAACGACAGCGTGGCGGTAGATGTAGGCACCGCCAAAATATTTGATACGTTCGCTTCCTCTCCGTTTTCTGCTTCTATGTATATGCATGCCTCTTGCAATAAGCCAAGCAGTAGCAGTCAGCGCTGGTCCAGCGTGATTCCCGTATGAGCGTCTACATAAAAACACACTCTAAGTGGAAATGATAGTGTTGTGGAAAACAAAAACAAAAACTTGGACCATCTCCTCGAAGGGGATCTTGATGGGATGCGAAGCAGCAGCGTTGCGCACGGATGACGTCACGGGTTTAAGCCCAAACTCCATAAGCGCGAAAATGCACGCGACAGCGACGAGCGACGCTATGAGCGACGAAACAGGGCGTTCGCGCGACGTGTCGCGTGCTCATTTTCGCGCGATCGCTCGGTTCTCCAGATTTGGAAACCGTCGCTCATCGCCCGGAAGTGCTGGGCTCAAGCAGCCAATAGCAAAAAACCGGAAAAGACGAAAACTACATAGGTGCACGTGACCCAGCCCGAGTCACGTATGCGCAACAAGAAATAACGCAATGTTTATTACGCATGCGCATATAAAAAATGCTGCAAGGCAATAATAAACACTTTCCGTTCCATTACACAACAATATATCTTATTTTTAAATTGGAAACCGCTCGCTACGCGGTTTTCTTGGTGCGAGTAGACGGCCTCATGCCAGCAACAGTGGAATTCGCTCGCCGAAGCCGTCGCGTGAATGAGGTTTGCCTGCGCTAGCGACTGACCACGCGACGCCGATCTACGTCGCGTCGCTCGTCGCTGTCGCGTGCATTTTCGCGCTTATGGAGCTTGGGCCTTAATGACGTTAACGCGGTTCTGCGGTGAGTGCTCCAAGATTCGTTTGAAGCGATGGCTGGCGTATGTCTTGTATGTGACACGCACAGACATGTTTCAACGCGTACGTTCGGCGCACGTCAGGTTTAGTGCGCGTGAACCGACGAGCCAGCGGTGTAGCGAGCGGTGGTCGAGGCAGGCGTGGCGGGCGAAGGTGGCAGCTGCGGGCGCCAAGGCGA